>NC_135582.1:25843928-26146553 GCF_965152235.1 Eretmochelys imbricata
GTATTATATATATATATCGGACACAGATAAGGACTGAAATCTATTATTAGTGCCACACAGAGTGCTCTACTCTATTATTAGTGAGTAGAGGTAAATGCCAGGAATTAATATGGCCTTAAATGCTAACATATTCACTATCCAGTATAAGCCACTGTTTGAGGAGTATAAATAGTCATACTTAAAATTGACCTCTCAATTGTGTGTATAGGGGAAAAAAGGCAACTAAGAAGCAGCAGGTGTCATCACTATATTGCTTGGTATATTAGGCCAATGTTATCTGACTTGTGCCCCTCAAGGCTAAGAATTGTAGCCCTCAGGGGCCACTGTTTTAAGAAATTTGTATTTATCATTAATAGAAAATGTGTTCCCTGAACCACAGTCTGTGATTTTTACAGTGAAGAGTTTGTATCATGAGAAGCAAGAGGAAAATCAAGGACAGGGTAGGCCCCATTACTCAATGACGGGGAAAAGACAATAACAGAAAATGTGCTAAATGATTTTTTCTTTCAGTTTTCACCAGAAAGGTTAGTAAAGGTTAGTAAAAATTGGATGTCTAAACATAGTGAATGCCAGTGAAAATGAGGTAGCATCTGAGGCTAAAATGGGGAAAGAACAAGTTAAAAATTATTTAGACAACTTAGATGTCTTCAGGTTAGCAGAGCCTGATGAAATACATCCTAAAATACTCAAGGAGCTGATTGAGGAGATCTGAGTCATTAGCAAATATCTTCAAAAATTCATGGAAGATGGGAGAGATTCTAGAGGACTGGGAGAGGGCAAATATAGTGCCAATCTATAAAAAAGGGAATAAAGACAACCCAGGGAATTACAGACCAGTCAATTCAGCTTCAGTACCCTGAAAGCTAATGGAGCAAATAAGCAATCAATTTGCAAACATCTAGAAGATCATAAGGTGATAAGTCAACATGGATTTGTCAAGAACAAGATCTTGTCAAACCAACATAATAGCTTTCTTTGACAGCGCAGCAAACCTTGTGGATCGGGGAGAAGCAGTGGATGTGGTATCTTGACTTTAGTAAGGCTTTTGACACAGCAGTCCTCAATCACATGCAATACTGAAACTAGTTTAACTTAGCTGGGGGGGTGATGTATACTTGGTTTTGCTGTTGAATAAGGTTTAAAAGAACAGTGTGGGAAACCAAATTATTTTTATAAGAAAAATCAAGAAAACAGGCAATTCAGTAATCTACCTGCATGCTAACTAATATAATCCTCTATTTTAGAACAAGGAGACAGAAGAGCTCAGGCAGAATCACTTTTCAGTAGAATGCTTCACTGAGTATGGCCAATAGGTGGCCTACTGCTGTACGTGCTGGAACTAGGGGTACTGGGATACTGCTGCACCCCTGGCTTGAAATAGTAACAACAACCCAAATAAATAGTTTCCGCCTTCAGCATCCCCACTATAAAAATTGTTCCAGCACCACTGCCTATTGCATTCTCTGGAAATTCAGGGTGGAGCTTTGACAGAAGCAGAACTGGGACATTAAATATCTAAGGACAATCACGCACTAACGCGAACAAAAACAAGTTGTAAGTCAGTCCACATTTATTTTGTCTATTTGATTCTTTCCCTGTGCATCATGCTTATTCTTCTGAAATTTTTGAAAAAAAAATCTGATTAGGTTTACACAAAACCTTGATAAGTGCCTTTCCTACAGAATGTCCATAAAATCGTGGAGACAGCTTGCCACGTAGTGAGAACAACATATATTTTTGTTCTATATGAAAAAATAAAGAGCAAAGTAGCAGATTATTTTTATCTTTTAAAAATATATAACAAAAACATTCAGAACATGGAGTGAGAGACAGAAATAGAAGTTCCAAAACCAAAGAGACAGGCAATTGCTTACAATAAAAATAGCCAAGATACTCAGGGGTTCATATTGAAACACTGGGATTTAACAATGTAATTTTCAGTATTAATGAGATGTGTTTCTCTGATCCTGTGTTTCATAATGAAAATGCATACCACACAAGGGGCAGACTCAGTTCTTTATGAAATTAAAACTTCCATTGGATCAGACATTTCTTTGGGTGCAAAGTTTCTCTTTGGTCATTACTCCACAATTCTACCAAAGCGAATATTATTACACTAGTTTTGGCTCGGGTGTGCTTTCCTTTGCTTCAGCAAGATCCTACTGACTTTTAAAAAAAATTATATAGGGACCTGTAACGATAATAACTAGAGCTAGTCAGGAATATTTTGACAAAATGTTTTTTCATCAGAAAATGTCAATTTGTCAAAACCGAAACTGTTCATGGAAATCTATTGGTTTCACCAAAACTTTCATTTGGAAGTCAGAGAGAGGAAAGACCCCAAAATTGCCAAGAGCCCAGTGGATAAAGCATTCATCCAGGATGTGTGTCTCCCATAGCCCATGTAAGTGCCTTACCCACCAGCATATAGGGTCAGTCTCTCTGGCCTAATGAATATTATGTATACAAAGTGGAACAGCTGTGACAGGAGGGTGAGACTCTCTAGCACCTGGGCTATTTTGGGATGGTTCTCTCTCTATGTTTTCCATGAGTGTGCGTGAGAAAGAAACTTGGAAAGGTTTTTTTTTTCTTTCCAATGCAGAATAAAAACAAATTTCAAAAACTCAACTTTTTTTGGCAAACTGGAATTCTTACATTCCAGCCAGCCCTACTGATAGCTATTGCTCATAGTAACAAGTTTACTAATATAGATTTTCTGCCTTGGCACTGTTTTACTTTCAAGAAGCTAAATTGCCATTTTTTTCATTAATCTGTATCTAGATGGCACATTAATGTCTGATAAAACAATACTATTCATAGAGTCATAGAATTTAAGGTCAGAAGGAATCATTTGATCATTTAGTCTGACCTCATGTATATCACAGGTCATTACATTTCACTGAGTTGCTAGCTGTATGGGCCTATAGTAGCATGGCCTAGTGTTTATAAACTTTGGTTTGCTTTATTTTAAACAGGATTTTAATTAACAGTGTCTTAAAAACAGCTCTGTCCATAGGTAGGGTCACATTAAAAGCAACCTTTTACTTAGGCCACAAACTCTGTTTCCTAAGTTTTTTGCTATGGTAAAAAAGCCTTAAAGGGCATTTTAAGAAGTTCTGAGCAAGCAAGAGGTGTGAATGAGCTAGAAGCAATGATAGTTTTCATAGGCCATAAATCATGTCCATAGAAGCAGTGAGGATAAGTAAGCTGCACCCCTTAATCATTAACCCAGCAGAAGGGTTTAAAGTATCTTCTGTGGAATTATCTCCTATTGAACCTATGCTTTTATATTTTTGAAAGTAAGCACATGCTTATGTTCTAGGACAGTAACAGTAAAAGAACTGCCAGCTGGAAGGGCAGCCTCCAAAACAGATCAAAAGTTAAGACTGATCTCAAATTACTAGGATTAGACCATGTTGTTGGGGTGCAAGACATGTGACCTTCTGATCCACTGGGAAGATCTCCTGAGAGGTAGCATGGAACGAGGTCAAATTGCAACATTAAAAGCTAAAAATAAAGGCAGCAGACGTGTTCTCTCTGAGGCCACCACAACACCACGAAGGATGGCTGATGCCCTTACTTTTTCCTGAACCAGTCCCAAGGAAAGTAGGGATCCAGACCATCACAGGCCATGTCCGCCTGCCCAGTCAATTACCCTGATGAAGCCTGCTGTGCAATGTAAGATACCAGCCAAGTCCCCAAATTGCAACAACCCTACAACCAAGCAAGCTGAAGAGCAGATCTTTTTAAGAAACTTTTTTTTTTTAACTTTAATATAGTTGCAGGGGCACCCTCAACTAATATTTCTGATTTTTCTAACCTTGCCAAAGTGAGAGCGAGAGTGTGTAAGTAACAGCATGTGTAAATCTATAGAAGAAAGGCCCATTAATCATTTACCAATCCAAATTATAAATATGTTCTACCCCACAGGTTGTAACCTAGGTTCTTAAAAGTGTTAGTGTTATACTACTCTGCATGCAAGGGGAATCCCAAGTTGCTGTATTGAAATAGAGAAATTAGCTAGGAGGGGAGAATTAATCAATCAATTAATAAATAGTGCTTTGAATGGGTGTAGTAATATTTCAAGGGCTGAGAAAGAAACTGTGCCTTCTTGAGTGTCTGGGGTTAGTATGTGTAAGGTTCATCAGTATTACATTGACCTCATGATTTGATTGTGTTGATTTGATCAACTATTGATCCTATTTCCTGTTATTGTTAATTCACTGATTTATTAATTCAACCCCAAGTGTAGCTTTGATTGGATCATTGTACTGCTCCATCCTCAATTCACTTAGGGAAATTATATTAATTTAGCCATAAAGGTGTTTGTTTAGTTTATATTTTCTTGTTAATTCTCTTTTAAAAATCCATAAAAATTACACCATACTCGTCTCTCTCTCCGAACAGCAACAAGGCTAAACAACCTAAAGGACAAAGGTGCCACTGATTTAATATTTTATTACACTTACACAGTTACCCCTGTATTGAGCCCATTAACTTGTGTCTGATTAAAGCACAACTTGTGCCCAGTGCGTCATTCTGGATTTACAAATGGGGTAACAGAGCAGAATTTGGCCCAATATCTGTTGGTCAACACTGATCTTAAGAATTTTATATTTGTCCTAGGTAACAAGCAGCTATTTCTTGTGAAGTATTGACATTGGTTATAAAAAGTAAGCATTTTACTTACTGATGATTACAATTAAGCTAGTGGTCAATATCTAAATCTTCCCTACTCCAGTTTTTGAAATGCAGTGCGTTTTAGTGCATCCAGGAAACTGGGAATACCAAATCAAGACAAAGAAAGACTAGGCTGAGCAAATTTTCCACATACAGCTCTACCAAAGCACCTCAGTCCTAACCTGGAACACTCCCACAATTCTAGAACTGGGTAGAGTCCAAGCAAATAAAGACAGATGACTTTGAGCAGTATATATTTCAATCTGGCAATTTCACCATCAGAGTTCAAGCAATCCATCTTTAAATAGAAGGGGAACGTAGGGGGAAAAACAGGTATTTGTAATGTTTATGTTCTTATGTACCATCATATGTGCCTTAACAGAGAAATCTCTTATTTTACTTGGTACACCCCTCCTGTCATCTCACATCACCTCTATGGTGAGCCCTAATATAATCTTACTTTGACCTAGCTTTTCTTACAAATTACTGTTTAAATATAATAAATAGCAGTGATTTCTAGGTCACGTGTCCCTGATTATCTTTTCAGGCTATACTTCCCCTTGGCCTGCAGACTTTCAGCTCATATGCTGATCACCCACAAGTAATTACTTTGCGCAATAAAGACAAATGGATTTAAACAATTTAAGCTTAGAAAAAAATAAACGACTGAAACTGGACTGATACTACCTCCTGTTTTTCTGTATTGTTAGGAGCTAATCATGTAACATACTTTCAGATGTCATGTCATCTAACAAGTAAAATGCTGCAAAGCTTACACAGAAACTAAACTGAGAGCCATCTGACATAACAAAATTCAGAACTTTGTGCAACTCTAATGTGAATGCCTTGAAATTTCATTCAAGAGTAGTGGTAACCAATCTCATCTTCATATTGCTGTTCTTGAATAAAATTAACTTCTTTCATCTATTTAGGAAACGCTTTTATTTCTTCAAACTATTACCAGTTGCCTGTATAAACACATCTGTGATACTGAAACATCTGGTTGATCCCTGATTGCAAGTGACCTCACTTCCTTGGGCTATCTTTCAGTGAAATACTGCCAAATTCGGATAGCCTAACCTCATGTTGCGTCGCACTTTACCAGAAGTCCCACTGACATCAATGAAAACACGTCTGGAGTAGAACAATGTCAAAACAATTAAAAAAAAAAAAGTAGGACCAAGGGAATGATCTTTTATTTTTTCTGAAAATGTTTCCCCATTTTTCAACCAGTTTTATTGAGGAGTAAGGTGCTACTCACTGCAGATCAATCTATCAGAATCTGGCCCATAATGAATAATTAAATCTTCTAATGCAAACATACAAATTCGACATTTGTACATTTTTTTCAGTGTACATTTGTAACATACTGGCTGATCAGTGCCCAGCCACCTATACTTTATCCAGGTGTTGATTTCAGATAGCCACTGAGACAGCTGAGAGATTTTACATCATGGAAATGTAGAGTCTTGGATTGTTATCAAAAGAATCAAAATGTACAGTGAAATTTGAGTAGCCAAAAATAATTGTCAAAGGGAATTGCCATAAGAGAAGAAGTCATAAGGACAGTTTGTTTAAAAACAGAAGCTTTTACAGCAAGGCAAACAATCCCATACACTGCTATAGATTCAGAGAAACATGGAGGAGGCTGGTGTGCCATTACATCATTGCTTCTGAAAGCCTTTACATTACCTTTGGGGCCTCAGGCACCTGGAAAGGTTTGGGGGAGAGTTTGGGACTATTGGATGAGCACATTAGCAAGATGTTACTGCTAAAGGTCAAGTTGTGTTCTACTAATGCTTGGGTGCACAAAAGGTGGGGTGCACAGTCAGGAGTATGCTACATTCCCTCAAACGGAATGATGTAATGACACACCAGCCTCCCCCATATTCATCTCAATCTGTACTAGTTTATGGGGTTGTTTGTTTTCCCATGCACACTATTTTATTGTGGGATTAGCTGACAACATATTCTACATCTGTGGCATCATCATATTTATCGCAGTATTCCTCTATCTCATTTCTTGGGACGGGGATTATTTTTTTACCTCAAATCAATGATAATGGTTCATTTTAAATAACACCACAAAGATCAGTGAAGCAAAGAGAAGCAACAATTATAAGAGTGTCCAAGGTGAAATTAGTGGCATTAGTATAAAATAAAAAGTAATCAAATTGGGATCTTGTGGCCGGGGATTTGAGTAGCACAGCATGGGGAGGAGGTGACCATCCCTCTGTGGAGAAAGAAGTGGTTCGGGACTATTTAGAAAAGCTGGACGAGCACAAGTCCATGGGGCCAGATGCGCTGCATCCGAGAGTGCTAAAGGAGTTGGCAGATGTGATTGCAGAGCCACTGGCCATTATCTTTGAAAACTCATGGCGATCGGGGGAAGTCCCGGACGACTGGAAAAAGGCTAATGTAGTGCCCATCTTTAAAAAAGGGAAGAAGGAGGATCCTGGGAACTACAGGCCAGTCAGCCTCACCTCAGTCCCTGGAAAAATCAAGGAGCAGGTCCTCAAGGAATCAATTCTGAAGCACTTAGAGGAGAGGAAAGTGATCAGGAACAGTCAGCATGGATTCACCAAGGGCAAGTAATGCCTGACTAATCTAATTTCCTTTTATGACGAGATAACTGGCTCTGTGAATGAGGGGAAAGCGGTGGATGTGTTCCTTGACTTTAGCAAAGCTTTTGACACAGTCTCCCACAGTATTCTTGTCAGCAAGTTAAAGAAGTATGGGCTGGATGAATGGACTATAAGGTGGATAGAAAGTCAGCTAGATTGTCAGGCTCAACGGGTAGTGATCAATGGTTCCATGTCTAGTTGGCAGCCGGTATCAAGTGGAGTGCCCCAAGGGTCGGTCCTCAGGCCGGTTTTGTTCAATATCTTCATAAATAATCTGGAGGATAGTGTGGATTGCACCCTCAGCAAGTTTGCAGATGACACTAAACTGGGAGGAGAGGTAGATTCGCTGGAGGGTAGGGATAGGATACAGAGGGACCTAGACAAATTAGAGGATAGGGCCAAAAGAAATCTGATGAGGTTCAACAGTGACAAGTGCAGAGTCCTGCACTTAGGACGGAAGAATCCCATGCACCGCTACAGACTAGGGACCGAATGGCTCAGCAGCAGTTTTTCAGAAAAGGACCTACGGGTTACAGTGGACGAGAAGCTGGATATTAGTCAACAGTGGGCCCTTGTTGCCAAGAAGGCCAATGGCATTTTGGGATGTATATGTAGGGGCATTGCCAGCCGATCGAGGGACGTGATCGTTCCCCTCTATTCGACATTGGTAAGGCCTCATCTGGAGTACTGTGTCCAGTTTTGGGCCCCACACTACAAGAAGGATGTGGAAAAATTGGAAAGAGTCCAGTGGAGGGCAACAAAAATGATTAGGGGACTGGAACACACGACTTATGAGGAGAGGCTGAGGGAACTGGGATTGTTTAGTCTGCGGAAGAGAAGAATGAGGGGGGATTTGATAGCTGCTTTCAACTACCTGAAAGGGGGTTCCAAAGAGGATGGATCTAGACTGTTCTCAGTGGTAGCTGATGACAGAGCAAGGAGTAATGGTCTCAAGTTGCAGTGGGGGAGGTTTAGGTTGGATATTAGGAAAAGCTTTTTCACTAGGAGGGTGGTGAAACACTGGAATGCATTACCTAGGGAGGTGGTGGAATCTCCTTCCTTAGATATTTTTAAGGTCAGGCTTGACAAAGCACTGGCTGGGATGATTTAGTTGGGGATTGGTCCTGCTTTGAGCAGGGGGTTGGACTAGATGACCTCCTGAGGTCCCTTCCAACCCTGATATTCTATGATTCTATGATTAAGGACTTATTTCACTATCTATAGGCAGCACGATATGTGGGAGCATGGAGAGGGTAGATATATTTAAAATAAAAAGTGTTAATATGAGGCTTCTCCTTCCCACTCTATTATACTCCCTAGAAGAAAAGAGAGTAGGTAGAAAATTAAGTTCTTGGTTCTGCCTGGGATTCTAGTGCCAACAAATCATCAACAGAATCATATGAGGACAACAATGTGATATTGATAAAGAAAGCAGAGGCTCAGCATAAACCAACTTTTAAAATAAACCTTACAAGTTTTAAAATAAACCTTGAGAGTTTGAGAAATAAAGAGGATGGAGAAAAGATCTGCCTTTGCTAAGAGCAAGATCTTATGGTGGGGAAGGATAGCTCAGTGGTTTGAGCGTTGGCCTGCTAAATTCAGGGTTGTGAGTTCAATCCTTGAGGGGGCCATTTAGGGATCTGGGCCAAAAATTGGGGATTGTGGCCCTGCTTTGAGCAGGGGGTTGGACTAGATAACCTCCTGAGGTCCCTTCCAACTCTGATATTCTAAGATGTACATGCCTTCCTTGTGTACCTTTACCAAAGAGAATGAAAAGACAAATCAGCTGCTGTGTGGGTTGCTTTCCTTTAGATAAAAAGGGTGTCATCAACGTAACATGCTGTTTATGTAGAAAAGCAGTATGCTAGAGAATAAAGTCCATGAGTGACAACATCTGTTACAAGAAGTCACTTGGAAAATAACTGTGCAGTAACATAGGAAAAGCATTTATGCCACATATTACACAGTAGTGTATAATGGGAGACAATGGCAACAGAATTCAATCTCAGGAGTAAAATCAAAACTAGAATTACCCCAACACTTGTATGGTATAATATTCATTATCCCTTTCTGACTCAACTCAAATTTTATTTATATAATGTGAGTATTTTTAAAAAAAAAAATCTGAAATTTTAATTTTTGGAGCATTCATACTAATAGCTTATTGGTCTTTGAGGGGGTATATGCCCTCTACAATGATCAATTACTATTAGCATAGCTGGTCAAAAAATTATAATTTCAGAATTTCTTCACAAAAAAGTGGGGCAAAATTTTTCAAAAACGTTTCCACTTTTCAATCACATCCACCTATTGAAACTTACTCCTTTCCAGCTCTAAATTCCATAGTTCTATGATTATTATACTCCTAAAATATTAGGAGATATTAAAAAATGGAGCCTCTCTTTTCCTAGAGAAACAACTGGGCCTGAAGCAGGGCTGATAAGATGAATGTTTTGGAACATGGTCTTTAGGGTTGCCAACACTCCAGGACTGGCCTGGAGTCTCCAGGAATTAAAGATCAAGTTTTAATTAAAGATTATGTCATGAGATTAAATCTCTAGGAATAGGTCCAACAGAAACTGGCTACCCTAATGGTCTTACTTATTGCATCATATATATTAGTGAATCAAACTTCATTTTAGAATAACTTTCACAACACTAACGCTGTCATCTATGTATACCCCCACCCCCATATATCTATCTATACACACACAGCCACAAAAGAAACTCTGCTCCAGAGTTTCTATTACTCAAAAAGGGAGCAGAGCCAGAGACTCCATTAGGTACACTAGGGGCTTTACTATTGTCAATCTAATTTATGTGGAAGGTGCTCAGAAACTACAGTGATGAGTGGCAGTATAAAACTCTAAGATAAAGAGATAAGATAGATAAATGCTTTCAGGTTAAAAAGAGCAAAGTAGATTACAGAACTGTGTATTTCAATAAAAGGAAGACTTAAGAAGTACGACAGTCAGTTCTGTGGACTTTCCAAAGACCGAAAATATATACAATTTCTCGTTTCTCCTCCTCCCCCCATTAGGAGAGTCAGACTTAGTTGTGTGCTTATGCATTTAGTAGAAGTGCTGTGCCTTCCCTCCAGCCAACCTTACTCCTGACTGCTTACTAAACGTTACAGGTCAGATTCCACCATCAAGTTAGGAGTAACTTATTTCTCAAGTGGTCCCACTGAAATCAGTAGCAAGCCCAAAAATGCAAGACAATAGTTTCCATAAAAATGATTGACGTTTCTTTTGCAACTAATTACAATACAACCACCATGGCTAAGTAGATACACAAATTCTCATCTCTGCCTCATGTTCAACCTCCCCCTGACAATAACAACAATGATGCCAAATGGAATCTGAAAACTCCCAAAAGACAATAGGTCTATAATTCCCTCCCCCAAAGGAGTAGTGAAGTTCTCTGCCTAACATACTGAGAACTGGAAAGTCACTAGTAATAATGAGTGACTATGGCTATAATTCTCCACTCGGTCTGGAATAAGCTAAACATAGAATTACAGTGTCCCTCCAGTGATCAAATGTACAAATTAAACTCTAAAGCAATAAATAAAAATATTTTTAAAAAAATCTTAATTTTTACATTTACTTCTAATTTGTTCTGCACTTGCTTATATCTCAAAACAGAATCTTACCTCAAAAAGTGAAAGGAATAATAAAAAAAGTATTTTAAAGCTTTTGGCTTTCCTGTGTTATTTAAACTCTGGGGTAGACGTTTACAAATTTAGGTGTAATGATGTAGCTAAATTCCGGAAAAAAAATAAAAATAAAAAACACTAAATCTAATTTAGTTCTAAGAGACTTAAAGTCCAGAGCACTGAGATTAACAATATCCAGTCACATAGGAATATAACAGCAGTTGTAAACAATAGATAATACAGAAATAGAAGTATTTATGTTACTATAGCACCTTGCAACCATGGTCATGGCCCAGGACCCCATTGGGCTAGATGCTGTACAAACATAGAACAAAAAGATAGCCCCTGCTCCAAAGAGCTCACATTTTAAGAATAAGACCAGATCTGCTTAAGTGTTTTGTAGGCAACATGGCAAAGGAGAGATTGGAAGGACAATGAATAGCTTTGCTGATATTTATGGGGTGCTCCTCCCAAGCGTGAGGGGCAACCTGGGAGAAAGCACGGAAGTGCTCGTTTGGAAATTTAACAAATGGGTGATGAAAACGGGCATCATGGATTGATTGGAGGCAGGAGATAACATCTCAGTAGTGATTGAGAGATAATAGGTAGTGTTGAGGTAGGTCACAAAGGGCCTTGAAAGTGAAGACAAGCAGCTTATGTTTGATGCAACAGAGAAGGGGAAGCCAATGGAGGGATGCAAAGAGAGAGGTGACAATCAAAGCAATGGGGTAGGGAAATTATCTTTGCAACAGTATCCTGGATGGATATGACAAATCCAATCTTGCAAGGCCAGAGAACTGGAAGGTGCAGTAATCAAGATGTTAGATGAGAATTCAGCTGACAGTTTTAGCTGTGTGGATGAACAGAAAAGGCCATATTTTTGTAATGCTATGCAGAAAGAACCTACAAGACTTACACACAGCCAGGATGTGAAGACCTAGAGAGACCAAGTCAAAGATGACACACACTCTCTACAGGCCTGGGTGAAGGGCAGGATAGTAGTGTTGACCACAGTGATCAAGAAAAAAGAAAGGAGGGAAGGCTTGGGGGAAAGATTAAGAGCTCTCTTTTAGCCATGTTGAGCTTGAGCTGATGGCTGGACATCCATGAGGAGATGTCAGAGAGACAGGTTGAAATTATAGTTTGGATAGGAAGCAGTCTGATGTAGAGAGGTAGATCCATGAGTCATCAGCAGAGAGATAACTGAATTTGTATTTGTAGATGAGATTACCAGCGATAAGGTATAAAGGGAGAAGAGAAGAGGACCAAGAAGTGAGCCCTACAGAACCCCAACAGAAAATTGGAGCGGTAATGAGGAAGATTGTCTTAAGGACACACTGAAGGAATGATTAGAAAGGTCGGAAGAGAACCTGGACAGAATCACAGAAGCCAAAGGAAAGACATGATTTCAAGAATAGGAGGCAGCTGCCAGGTCAAGGAGGATGAGGATGGTGTCCATAATTTTATACTTTTCCACATCATGTGTGGGAAAGTGTTGCTTTCAAGAATCTTATTTTGTATTTCTGGTTAACACTTGAATAATTCTGAAGCGAAGAGATATGTGAGCATCTTCCCCGAACTTTGTGTTGCCAAGTTATTAGTAAATTAGCATACATGTTAAACTGATCTAATATAAGCCTTGGAGGTCAACGAATACAGAATTGTTAAATTCTTCAGAGACAGGTATTACAGCTTACAGCATGGTTTAGACGAATGCAAGAGAGATTCCTTTAAAGGTATGAGAAGAAAGTATTTTGTTGTTACTAATCGTTAATGTTATTCCTTATGAGAGTGGAAGTAAAGCTAAGATTTTCACATTGAGCAAACCAGTTCCTCAGCAGCATGAGTGTCACTCTGGACTCAAGTAGTACATTGTAAATGAAAATCAATGAAATTTTGGGAATTAGACTTACTTATGGACAGATTGGGACTCCCTTGTTCAAAATTAATGAGTAGTTCAATTGGAAACAATGGAACCTCTTAGGGGAGAAACAGTTCACCTGTGTGAGTAAGGGGGAAGAGAAGGGTCACAATTTAGCCCTTAGTTTATATATAGAAATCTTAAATAAAATTCCTCAATTCATTATAGTCAATTTGAAAATGCAAGAGGCCATTGTTAGATATTTCTATTATTAAATTCATGCACAGTTAAGAGAACTTGAAATTAAAGGACTAGTAGGATTGGCTAAAACAGTGGTTCTCAACCAGGAGCACTTGTACCACTGGGGGTACGCAGAGGTCTTTGAGCGGTTACACCAACTCATGTAGATATTTGCCTAGTTTTACTACAGGCTACATTAAAAAGCAGTAGCAAAGTCAGTAGAAACTAAAATTTCATACAGATAATGACTTGTTTATACTGCTCTATAGATACTGAAATATAAGTACAATACTTATATTATAGTTCATTTATTTTATAATTATATGGTAAAAAGCAGAAAGTAAGCCATTTTTCAGTAATAGTATGTTGTGACACTTTTGTATTTTTATGTCTGATTTTGTAAGCAAGTAGTTTTCTCGTAAATGAAACTTTGGGGTTGTCAAGGTTCCTTCCCCACTCTAAACTCTAGGGTACAGATGTGGGGACCTGCACGAAACACCCCCTAAGCTTATTCTTACCAGCTTAGGTTAAAAGCTTCCCCAAGGTACAAACTTTTACCTTTTGTCCCTGGACCTTATGCTGCCACCACCAAGCGTGTTAAACAAAGAACAGGGAAAGAACCCACTTGGAGACGTCTTCCCCCAAAATATCCCCCCAAGCCCTACACCCCCTTTCCTGGGGAAGGCTTGATAAAAATCCTCACCAATTTGTACAGGAGAACACAGACCCAAACCCTTGGATCTTAAGAACAATAAAAAATCAATCAGGTTCTTAACGGAAGAAGTTTAATTAAAGAAAAGGTAAAAGAATCACCTCTGTAAAATCGGGATGGTAAATACCTTACAGGGTAATCAGATTCAAAACACAGAGAATCCCTCTAGGCAAAACCTTAAGTTACAAAAAGATACAAAAGCAGGAATATACATTCCATTCAGCACAGCGTATTTTACCAGCCATTAAACAAAAGGAAATCTAACGCATTTCTAGCTAGATTACTTACTAACTTTACAGAAGTTCTGAGTCTGCATTCCTGATCTGTTCCCAGCAAAAGCATCACACAGACAGACAGACAAACCCTTTGTTCCCCCTCCCGATTTGAAAGTATCTTGTCTCCTCATTGGTCATTTTGGTCAGGTGCCAGCGAGGTTATCTTAGCTTCTTAACCCTTTACAGGTGAAAGGGTTTTGCCTCTGGCCAGGAGGGATTTTATAGCACTGTATACAGAAAGGTGATTACCCTTCCCTTTATTTTTATGACAGGAGTACAGAAGACAAATCAGACTCCTGAAAGGGGTACAGTAGTCTGAAAAGGTTGAGAGCCCCTGGGCTAGAACTATCCACATTGTATGCAGTTAGACACAAGTTACTTTCTGTATAAAAAAGTCTCCCTGAGTACCTTCTCTGACCTGCAAGAGCTCTGGATCAGTCCCTACTTTTGACATCCTTTTGAGACAGGTTCCAACCCACTGAAGTCAATGATCATATCCATAATGTCAGGTGGGACGGACTATTGCAATGATGGAGAACAGGACTTGGAAAAAACAGTTACCTACCTTTTCATAACTGTTCTTCAAGATGTGTTGCTCATGTCCATTCCATTTTAGGTGTGTGGGGGCCACATGCACAGTTATCACAGATTTCTGCCTTAGCGGTATCCATAGGACCAGCTGTGGCACTCTCTGGAGTGGCACTCCCATGCGGCGATATATCAGGCACCACCAACGCTATGGCCCTCTCAGTTCCTTCTGGCTGGCAACTCCGACAGAGGGGTAGGAGGGTGGAAAATGGAATGGACATGAGCAATACATTGACAAAAAACAACCATTTTTTCTTCGAGTGCTTGCTCATGTCGATTCCATTTTAGGTGACTCACAAGCAGTATCCACGGAGGTGAGCTCGGAGTTCATAGCTTAGCGGCTTGCAGTACTGCCTACCAAAGCCAGCATTGTCCTGGGCCTGCTGGGTTTGTCCATACCTTTAAGTCCCTGTCAGGGTTCCCTACCCACTCTGAACTCTAGGGTACAGATGTGGGGACCCACATGAAAGACCCCTTAAGCTTATCTCTACCAACTTAGGTTAAAAACTTCCCCAAGGCACAAATTCTTCCTTGTCCTTGGAATGGTATCACTGCCACCACCAAGTGAGTTAGACAAAGATTTAGGAAAAGGACCACTTGGAGTTCTTGTTTCCCCATGTGGAAGTATAACATTGTATAAGGGGACATGCTGGATACATTGTATATGAGAGGGCATGCCAAAACATGTTACAAAGTATCTGAGGGAGCACACGTAGGGACAGTTAGCTTTTGAATGGAGAAGCGATTAAGATAGAGCCAGCACGTCTAAGAAGCAGGCATCAGAATGGAAGGTGTGAAGGGCAATTAGTTAAGTTAACTGGAAGCTGTTAAAGGAGATTGTTAAGGGTGGCAGGTAATTGAAGATACGTGACTGGTCTCAGGGATCTCGAATGGTGGTGACTAAAATCTTTTTCTTCTTTTGTCTGTAACTTCTCTGTAACTTGTTCTCCAGCAAGCTGTATAAATTAAGAGACACAAGCCCCACTCGGGGGGCTCACTTCTAAATGTATTAGCAGAGCAGCTTTGCTAATAAAACAGAGTGGTCTGATAAATTGTGAGTCTGAGTCAAACTTTGACACCCAAAATATTGCCCCAAGATCCTTCACCCCCTTTCCTGGGGAGGCTTGAGAGTAAACATGGTGAGCACAGACCAGCCCCTTGGGTTTTTAGGACACTAAAAACCAATCAGGTTCTTAAAAGAAGAACTTTATTATAAAGAAGAAGTAAAAGAAGCACCCCTGTAAAATCAGGATGGAAGGTAATTTTACAGGGTAAAATTTTTACAGATTCAAAACAAACCCCCTCTCCACCCCCCAAAAAAACAAACAAAAAAAAACAACCCAGGAATAAACCTCCCTCTTAGCCTAGGGAAAATTCACAAGCTAAAACAAAAGATAATCTAATGCATTTCCTTCCTATTACTTACAATTTGTAAACTTAGATGCTTAGTTCAGGTATGGCTTTAGGAGATGTATTTTCCCTGCCCTGGTTCCTCACTGTCCCGGAGAGAAAACAAAGAAGCACCAAACAAAAACCTTCCTCCACAGATTTGAAAGTATCTTCTCCCCTTATTGGTCCTTTTGGTCAGGTGCCAACCAGGTTATCTGAGCTTCTTAACCCTTTACAGGTAAAGGAGGGATTTTATGTTACCCTTAGCTGTATGTTTATGACAGTCCCCCTATACACTGATGACCAGGAGGCCGCTTTACAGATGTCCTGGGTAAGCACATGGGCCAGAAAGACTGCCGAAGAAGACTGTGCCCTGATAGAGTGGGCAGTGACGATCGCAGGGGGTGGTACCTTCGCTTGGTCATAGCAGAAGTGAATGCAGGCAGTGATCCAAGAAGAAGTTCTTTGAGTAGATACAAGGCAACCTTTCATTCTGTCGGCTACAGTGACAAATAATTGTGTCAACTTAAGGAATGACTTGGTCCTGTCAATGTAGAAGGCCAGAGCCCTCCTGACGTCCAGGGTACGTAGCCTATGCTCCTCCTCTGATTTATGCAGTTTTGGGAAAAGGACTGTTAAGTAAATGTCCTGGCTTGAACGAAACTGAGACACTACCTTGGGAAGAAAAGCTGGGTGTGGCCTTAACTGGACCTTGTCCTTGTAGAAGGCCATGTATGGCGGCTCCGAGGTGAGCCCCCAAATCTTGCATACTCGGCGGGCCGAAGTCACTGTGACCAGGAATGTGACCTTCCAGGAAAGGAGGAGGAGAGAGCAGGAAGCCAGAGGCTTGAAGGGAGGACCCATGAGCTGTGACAACACCAGATTCAAGTCCCACAGCGGGATGGGGTCCCTGACTTATGGGTAGAGGTGCTATAGGCCCTTGGAATCTGGCCATGATATCCTGAGCAAAAACCGACCTGCCCTTGAATGGCAGATGGAAGGCTGAGATGGCTGCTAGATGGACCTTGATCGATGAGAGGGACAAGCCCTGGAGTTTGGGATGCAGAAGGAAGTCCAGAATAAGTTCCAGCAAAGCCTGCTCAGGGCAAACACCTTTGTCTGCAATCCAGCAGTTGAACCATTTCCACTTGGCCAGGTAGGTTGCTCTGGTGGAGGGCTTCCTACTTCCCAACAGGACATGCTGAACCTCATTCTAGCACTGCTGCTCCTGCTCATTTAGCCATGCAGCAACCAGACAGTCAGATGTAACGCTGCCAGGTTTGGGTGCAAAAGACTGCAGTGGTTCTGGGATAACAGGTCTGACCTGAGCGGTAGCTGGAATGGGGTTGCCACCGAGAGATCCAGCAGAGTGCTGAACCAGTGTTGGCATGGCCACGCTGGCACTATGAGACTGACCCTCACCCTGTCCTGTTTGATTTTTGTGAGGATCTTGGGTAGCAACGACAGGTTTCAGAGTAACAGCCGTGTTAGTCTGTATTCGCAAAAAGAAAAGGAGTACTTGTGGCACCTTAGAGACTAACCAATTTATTTGAGCATGAGCTTTCGTGAGCTAATTTGTGTGGGGGGGTGGAGGGTGAGAAAACCTGGATTTGTGCTGGAAATGGCCTAACCTGATGATTACTTTAGATAAGCTATTACCAGCAGGACAGTGGGGTGGGAGGAGGTATTGTTTCATATTCTCTGTGTATATATAAAGTCTGCTGCAGTTTCCACGGTATGCATCTGATGAAGTGAGCTGTAGCTCACGAAAGCTCATGCTCAAATAAATTGGTTAGTCTCTAAGGTGCCACAAGTACTCCTTTTCTTTTTGGGTAGCAACGGCACTGGAGGGAAGGAGTACATCAGAGCCCCCGACCGTGGGAGCAGAAAGGCCTCTGACAGGGATCCTCTGTCCATGCCCCCAATCAAGCAGAAGACATGGCATTTCCTGTTCTGCCAGGATGCGAACAGGTCCAACAGGGGAGTTCACCACCTGCGAGAGAGGGAACTGACTACCACCGGATGAAGGGATCAATCGTGGCGAGACAAGAATGTCCTGCTGAGGCGATCTGCCAAAGTGTTCTTGGTCCATGGAAGGTGAGAGGCTATGAGATGGATGTTGTGCTACAGACAGAAGTCCCAGAGCCAGAGGGCTTCCTGGTAGAGGGCCAACGACCTTGCTCCACCCTGCCTGCTGATATAGAAGACCATAGCTGTGTTGTCCATCAGGACCTGGACCACCCTCTCTTGAATCTGAGTAGAAAGGCTTGGCAGGCTAGTTGACCCACCTTGAGTTCCCTGACATTGATATGCAGGGAATGATTGCGACTGGACCAACGACCTTGAGTGCTGAGCGCACTCAGGTGGGTTCCCTATCCCAGATACAAGGGTCACTGACAAGGCCGGGGCTGCGAAGGGAACTCCTTCTTGCATCGATGTGGGATCCTGCCACCAGATGAGGGACAACAGTACGCTGTCCAGAATCCTGACCACCCAGTCCAGGCTGTGCCAGTTGGGGACACAGACTGATGCCAGCCATGCCTGAAGGGGTCTGAGGCAGAGTTGCATGTGCCAGACCACATAAGTACATGCTGCCATGTGGCCTAACAGTCTCAGGCACATGGTGGGGGGTGGTGAGTGGGTGGGCCTGCAGGCCTGCGATGAAGTCTGCCGTGGCCTGGATCTGAGTCTCAGGGAAGAAGACCCTGGCCCGAGTGGAGTCAAAGACCGCTCCAATGAATTCTATGCGTTGTACTGGGGTTAAGGTTGACTCTCTCATTTATTATCAACACCAGGTTGCAACAGGTGGAACATACCAGAACGAGATGCCTCTGCAACTGACCCGGGGACCAGTCCCTTATCAACCGTGGCCAGCTTGTCCGATGTGGCCAGGGAGGGCTAGGAATATTGGACCGGCATCTCTGTCACCCCCGATGGGTTCCAGTACTGCTACTGGGCACGGGGGTGGCACCGTGGCTGGTGCTGCCCCAGTCTCCCATGTTGGAGGAGAGTCGCTCCTTCTCGGGGATCAGGCTGACCCTGATCGGTGACCACGACGGGGCTGTTGACCCTGGTGGGTGATCGTCTGGGTGACTGAGTAGCGCAGCCTGCCCAAGGAACGGTATCAGGGAGAACGAGACCAATGCCAGATCATGAACAAACCCTCCAGGATGGCGACTGACAAAGAGACTACCTGAGAGAGGGTGACCAGCGCTTCCTTGACCGGTGGCCAGACATTTGCCAGTACAGGGAATGGTGCCTCAAGTCCAGAGTCTCATGCCTAGTAGGCATGGATCTCATTAGGGACCTAGGCCTCCTGGCAGGAGAGCTGGGGTGCACTGCCAGGGTCATAGCGAAGGAGACCTGAGCCCGTGGTCTGGTGACCGGGGTGTTCCGCCAGTCTATGCTGCTGCAGCCTGGTGGTCTTCCTTTTTGGTGCTGGGGATGGAGCCACTTCAGTCACCTTGTGTGGCACCTGTGGAGCCGGTTGGCCTTGCTCGTTAGCTGCCGGGACTGCTTCGGGCACTGAAGGCCCCACAATAGGCTGGGAGCCCCTGCCGCTACCTGGGGAGCGGGAGCAGGTCCCAGGCCAGGCTGGGTGGTCCAACTGCAGCAGTATCCCCATGAAGCCCCGAAGCAGGCAAATGGCCTGACACAAGTCCTTTGCCTGTGACCCCTCTGTCCTTCAGTGCCGAGAGACTCTGCTTTTTTGGCCACTTCCTTGGTGAGGGGGAGTGGTATCAGGCCAAGTCTGGTGCTGGTGGTGCACTGCACCCTGAAACCGATGTAGTCGGCATTCTATCTGCGGTGGTGGGCTCCAATGCGGGGTAAAGAGCAGCCTCCATCAGGTGAATATCCTGCTCTTTCTGGGGCCGAGGATGAAAGTTCTTGCAAATATGACACTTGTCCTTTCTGTGGCTTACTCCCAGACACTTGAGACAACTGTCTTGGGGCTCACTGATCAGCACTGGCCCGCTGCATGCTGAACACGACTTGAAGCCAGGAGCGTGGGGCATGCCTCACGTGGGGCAAAGTCCCAACCAGGACTCTAACTAACTAACTACTATGAACTACATACAACAACCAAAAGAACAAAGTCTATGAGGAAAACTGCTACTGCTCTTGCGATGCAAGACAAGGTGCTCCAACTGTCATGGGCAGTAAGAAGGAACTGAGAGGGCTCTGGGCCAGCAGCGCCTGATATACTGCCGCATGGGAGCGCCACTCCAGAGGGTGCCACAGCCGGCCCTATGGATGCCACTATGGCAGAAATCTCTGACAACTGTGCATGTGGGTGCGCATACACCTAAAATGGAATCAACATGAGCAAACACTCAAAGAAGAATCAGGAAGTCTGGGCTCCGACACAGATTTGTTTGTTAGCACAGGCAAATCCACCTAAACTCTGGGCCCCAGGAATACTATTTATTTGCCACATTTATAAAGTACTTTGAGATTTTAGAATGAAAAGTGCTCTATAAATGCAAAGCATTATTATTATAGCCGTGATTTTCAGAAAAGCCTGAGTGAATTAGGCACCCATGTTCTATTGAAATTCCATGGGCTCCTTTGAAAATCATAGTCTATCACAATAGGTCCAAATTTACCAATGGTATAATTAGGTGCATCTCCATTCACTTCAGTGCAGTTGGCATGTTTATGCCAGTGGTATATTTGGCCCACACTTTATATCGGATTATCTGACAGTGTGTGAACTGCATTTTCCCATATAACTCATTTCAATCTGAATTGTTAAACTGAATCCATGAAGCTATTATCTAACTAGCCAGCTATATACTGAGCCACATAATAACAATGCTTTCCAAAAGGTTTCAGAGTAACAGCTGTGTTAGTCTGTATTCGCAAAAAGAAAAGGAGTACTTGTGGCACCTTAGAGACTAACCAATTTATTTGAGCATAAGCTTTCGTGAGCTACAGCTCACTTCATCGGATGCATACTGTGGAAAGTGTAGAAGATCTTTTTATATACACACAAAGCATGAAAAAATACCTCCTCCCACCCCACTCTCCTGCTGGTAATAGCTTATCTAAAGTGATCACTGTCCTTACAATGTGTATGATAATCAAACTGGGCCATTTCCAGCACAAATCCAGGTTTTCTCACCCCCCGCCCCCACACACAGAGTAAATAAATTGGTTAGTCTCTAAGGTGCCACAAGTACTCCTTTTCTTTTTGCGAATGCTTTCCAAAAGTTTTAAAAGACACCAGTCATTTGAGTGGCTTTTGGAAACAATCCTGTTTTTTAAAAAATGTTTCAAGAAAGTTTTTAAAATATCACATATACAACATAATTTGTTTTGAAGGAGTTATACTTTTCTGCCTCTAAGCTCTTTACTACTCCCTCATCTTATGTGCACTGCTGGAGATCTTTAAACCCGCTCTCTTCAGAGTTAAAAACAATATAACAAGATTAGGCTGAGAGCCAGCAAATCAACTGTATGTCAATGAATTTTCTGAATTCTAATTAGAATGTCAATTTTATGAGTACATAGACAATGCTATTATTTTTCTTACCATATCAGCAAAATAATTCACTATTTTAAAAGTATATTGCAAGATAGGAACAGTAAAAATTTAGTAATGGTTGGATAGGCTGTACAAAGTTATTAACAGACAGTTCTTCCAGAACAATATATATTCATTTAAACAAGTTCAAAAATAGATATGCTAAAAAATATAGCTATTCATACCAAGTAACAGAGAAGAATTTGATAAACAAGAGAGCATATACTTTGTAGTCTAGTGAGAAATCCTTTAGTTTAGTAAGGAATTACTGGTGCATTTGGCTGACACTGGCTTTACCATCTTCATCATAATCGGTTCTTCAAGGAAAACAGGTTTCTTGGTCATGTCTACCATAGACTTGTAAAGCAAATATTTTTTCCAGGCTCTGATTTGCCATAGTGGCAAGTGCATTGATTTACTTCTCTTTATGTGCTCATTGCTGGTAAGAACCAGATTATCTACTTTATGTGCTCTTACCTGTACACATGCTAAGATTCAAGTCTTTTCTACATGCAGTGTGAACACATATAGTCTCCTTTCTTCCTTTATCCCCGTAGGAAAGACATCAAATGTCACGTTGTTAACAAGGCACAATTACACACACACACCCCGCATCAGTGTGTAGGCTGCAAGTAGAATGAAGGTTTTATGTTAAGTGCATGCTGTAAATATAAGTAAGTTAGCATGAACTATCTACTTTCAGAAACGTTCCCTAAAGGAAAAAAAATCTAGTTAACCATTGATTAGATGCATTATGTGCTTTAAGCAAGTTCCTCACTTGTTAAATTAAGTGTACAGCCTGTATTATTGTATTTATGCTTGTACATGTCACATTACATATATTGCTAATTCCACTTTCTGCCAGAGCTTTACACAAGTCACTTTTGTGCTGTGTTCTGTTCGGTTATTCCACGGCCAATTGAGGTTTCAAATGCTTACTCTACTATAACCTCTCTCTCAGTCCTACTCAAGAAGTGTTTCTCCAAATTTCTCCACCTAATGTAGTATGTGGGTTAATCATTTAGTAGTGTAACGGTTGGTTACCCAATAATTTGGGGAAGAATTTGGCACAGAATAGGTTAGTATAGCATTCAGCCATATTCCATGGCATTCCATACTATTATGCATTTCAGACTTCCACAATACTAAGGTTAGTGGGGGAGTGGAGAGTTTAGTTAGGGGCTGACTTTTGTTGGGGAATGGTAGCTATTAAACAACAGTTGGTTAATGATCTCTCTAAAATATGTCTAAGGAACCTGAAGTTTTACACTGGATAACTTTTTAAAATAAATCACAATACAATTTAAAAAGTAAAATTGTGTTTATAGATTTTTAATTAAACACTAACTCACAAAGCATAAAACAAAGACAATATTACCAACAAAACAATGGATATTATTAGTAATGTTTTGATGTCCATTAGTTACATGACTCTTTGCTGATAAGTAACATTTCTTCTGCTATGTTGAAGAAGCTATTAAAATACAGTTACAATAATAATTTGCTTAATTGTATATGGGGAAATGAAAATATATCCATATTTTTAAACAAAAGGTGACCTGATTATACCTCTTATAAGTTGTAAATGTTTCTTCCACTCAAATATGATGTATAAAAGAATGAAGAAAGCAAAATTATGTCTTTTAAAAAAATGATTACACAATACCTGGGCACAGTCTGGCACATCTTTAATTATGCATGCGGTCAACTGAAACCAATGGGACTATTTCTCTAAGTATCTACACATGTGCGGCATGCATGATAAACCAAGCCTTGTCATTTATATTATATGATTTATATTAATTTCTTATTTTATTGCAGAAAAATATATAACAATAAAAATCAGTATGTATTAGCATGAACTTCAAAATATGAAATACTACCATGAAAACAAGAATGGCCTGCTGAGTTTTCACCATGTATGTTCCATACTTAACCAAGTTATCTGTGGAGATATTGTGGTTTAAATAAAACATTAAGTTACCAGACTTTCTGGAGCTTCCACAGCCTGACTGCAGATTTGCAGAAGTCCAGACTATCAAGTCCAACATTTTCAAAAGTTATTATTGACTTTGGGTGCCTCAATATTTGGATGCCCAAACTGAGATACTGTAAAAGGGGACTTATTTTCAGGTGATGGTCAGCACTGTCTGCAAATAAGGTCTCTTTAAGGTGTCTTAAGATGAGTACCCAAAATCATTTGTAATTTTGGAAAATTTAAACCTGGGTCTTCTCTGCAGAAGGGGAAGTTAAAAACTTTCTATTGTTCTAGCTAAGATGTTTCATACTGAAAATTCAAACAAAATACTCTTTTGCATATTTTTCAATTGTGATGTTAAAATCATATTTAATATTATAATTATCTAATATCATAAATTCACTTATCAGATACAATAAAAATTGCAAGATGCATTCCCAAAGATCAATGCCCAAGCCATTAAACAAACAATGAGGTATTCAGTGATTTTTTTTTAAATCCAGTACTTTGGTAGTATTTCTCACTTCTTTTCCAGTTACCATGACTTTGTAGTACAAACATAGAACATCAGCTCTAGCCAGAAATAGGAGGAGCAGAAGTAGGAGAAAAGAATGTTACATGATTGCCTTACAAACAAAATGCAACTTCTTATAGTTTAGCAAAGCAATGCTGTATCCCAGTTTCCTTGCTTCAAAACTTGGAAAGAAATTACCAAATTATCTTAAAAACCAGTTGTTCCGCTTTAATTATTATTAAATAGAAACCTTGTGGTTGTGACTTTTGTAAGCTATCTTTTAAGAAATGCTAATTTGTATTCGTGGCCAATTTGTAATGGAAGATAAATGTGTATACAGCTACCTGTTTGGAAATCGTTCTCTAGCATTACTCCTCATATGTTATCAGGAAATATTAGAGGGAAGGAATCTTCCTTAGAGCAAGGCATTGTCAGTTGTCCTGCAAATAGTTCAAAGCAGTCTTAGTATTTTTGAATGGGCCTCTGAAATAATTCCCCTTGCCTCCATGTAAGGGCCTGTCCTTGTCCCTTGCATGGATGCACAGATGAGGGTGCATGGAACTGAGATTAGCTCTGATATTTCTTCGTCCCCCAAACGCTAGCTCTGGAACTGATCTACTGGCAAAAGAGACTCAAATGTATCACTTTTTAAAAATTATTATTACTAGCTGCAGTCGCATCAGCAGTACACTTTTTCCCTGCTGATCTTTTCTCTAAACTAAAGACTTCTTTTAAATTGGGGACAGGAGTGGGGTGAGTTAATAATAATAAACAGGAATAAAGGAGTTAAAGACCAAGAGATTCAGAAGAGACACAATGGGGAAGGAAATGAGGGATAGGTAAAGAGAGGAAGGAGGGGAACAGGGATGGCAAGGGGAGAAAGGCAGGCAGCAGGACTGCAAGAGAGAACAGCAGGAAGACAGGGCAAACAGCCATACAGCAGAGACTAAAAGCATAGGGAGTCCAGATTGCTTATTAGATCTTTTAGTCCCTTTCACTGAACTGGTAAATGGAATGTAGGATCTAGTCAGATAAGGCTGTGCCATGTACAGCAGTAACAGTATTTTTAAGCTATTTTCTCTTTTACAAGTCATTAAAGCTATGCTTCAGAGTAGCAGCCATGTTAGTCTGTATTCGCAAAAAGAAAAGGAGTACTTGTGGCACCTTAGAGACTAACCAATTTATTTGAGCATAAGCTTTCGTGAGCTACAGCTATATTAAAGCTATATTTCATCAAAGGACTTTAACATCTCTGGGTTGTTGTTTTTTTTTAAATGACCTCAAGGACAACCGCTTTTATACAACTTTCACTAGATTTCACTAAAAAGTATGTGATTTCTGCATCTAATTTTACACTGAGCAACTTGATCTTAGGTTCCTTAATGCATTCAGAAGTAGCTAAAAGTTCCTTATGCAAGAAAATATGATTGACTGTTACAGTGACAGTAATTGCATTTTAGCAAAAGTAACCATTATAGTAATTTTCTTCAGTGAAGAGACAGCTAACTAACTTGGTAGCTTGTTACTTTGTAACACATTAACTTTGGCAAATTTAACATTAAAAAAATGTAGAAGGTTCACAGACACAACAATATGCAATAACTGCACTTGCAAAGTGTTTTTCATGCTGTGTATGTTGTGGTACTTTGGAATATTACATATTAATAAAACCAAACCATATAAAACAGCACTGATTAAATCATGGACAGCACTGCTATATCTCTATTGCCAAGTGTCTCACTCAAAAATTCTGTCTTTCTAGGATCAGATTTCAGCACATTTTGAGACATTAATTTCTATACATCCACCAAGACAGGATATCAGCACTGGAGATAGCAGTGACAGAATATTCCGGTAAAGCAAAGTAAAAACAGTGACTCATGTCCTACCATTGAAAGACTGAAGCTAGTGAACTACAGACCAAAAAAGTATACATATGGCAAAAAATATATGAACATATAGCATATATATAGCAATATGATATATAGGGACAGCCATTATTGTGATAGACTACATGTTAAATCACAATAATAGTCATAAGGTATTAATGAAACAGCATTAGCATTTATTTTCATATATTTCTTCTAGGCACCACCTGAATACTAATTAGAAACTAACCCACTAAAGAGAATGTGGTGCTGCATGTATTGAGAAAATCTTTGCTCATTGCCTTCTGGAAACATCGATGGCACAGTTTGCTGAGCATTTGTATGAAGGCAATATCTCTTCTGATAATATGAATTTTACCATCAATTAAATTTGAGTATTTTTAATTTATATCAAATTTGTTTTAAAAAGCCTACCCCAAATGTTAAAAAATAATTCAATATGACACTATTTGGATTAAAGTAAAGAGTTAAGAAAACATTCAAATATAAAATAATGCTTTTAAAAACAAAGCATTACATTACATGGTACCCCATATGCTAAAATTTTGGTGCTCATTACAGAGTATGGTACATGTGCTTATATTATATATGATTTAGTCCATATGTATTCACTATAATTCAGGTTGAACCAATTTATATTAGAGTGTAAATGTTCAAAATGAAGGACAAACTTTCATGGAAAATCTAAGGGTTTGAATCGCCTCTCACTTAGGCATATCTACACTACAAACTTTTGCGGACGTAAGTTATGTTGACATAAACCTGGCACAGTTAGTATATCACTTGAGTGCATTCATATTTGGCTCTTTGCTTTGGTGTTGCGTGTCCTCACCAGGAGTGCTTGTTTTGATGCATAGTGTGGTGCACCATGGGTAGTTATTCCAATATGCAACTCACCACCATCCAGCACACGGTCTTTTGGGAAGTTTTGGCAATGCATGATGCAGCAGAAATGAGTCACACAGGGGTGACAGAGACTGCGGGGTCAAGTTCCCATCATGCAACTTTTTCCACCCCATAATGCCATCTGCATCCAATAATTTTTGTACCTTTTTTGAAAATCCCAGAAACCTTTGTGGGACTTGTTGCTGTTTGCCATGTCTGACAGAAGCCTGGAACTTGCACTATTGACATGAGTGTTGCAAGCACACGACACACAATCTTCCAATTTTTGCAGAGCCGCAAGAAGAGCCGCAGGGTGATGCTTTCCTGGAGGTCTGAACGCTGTGGGACATAGCGTGAACCAATTCAAGATTGTTGGTGGCGTTCACAGACCAGCTGCAAATGGCAGAGCACTGCTTCTGGTCCTAAAAAATGAGCACTGACTGGTGGGATCACATCGTATTGCAGGCTTGGGACCACAAGCAGTGGCAGCAGAACTTTTATATGCACAAGGCCACATTCCTGGATCTGTGTGCCATCCTCGTCCCAGTCCTCCAGGGAAAGGACACAAGAATAAGAGAAGCACTGACAGTGGAGAAGTGAATGGTGATTGCACTGTGGAAACTTGCAACACCGTGCTACCAGGGAGTGAGAAATCATTTTGGAGTTGGAAAACCCAAATGGTGGCCATTGGGTATGGGTGGCCATTGTCATGCAAGTGTGTAGGGCCATTAACCATCCCCTGCTATGCAGTACTGTGACTCTCGACAATGTGCAGGACATAATGGATGGATCTGCAGCAATGGCGTTCCTGAACTGTGGTGGAACGACAGCACACATATCCCTGTTTTAGCATCAGACTATCTTGCCACAGAATACATCATCAACAGAAAAGGCTAGTTCTCTCTGATTATGCAAGTACTGGTGGGTCATTGGGGATGCTTCACCAACATCAGTTTTGGCTGATCAAGGAAAGTGGATGATGCTCGCATCTTTAAAGACAGAGGACTGTTCAGAAAGCTATAAGTGCAGATTTTCTTGCCAGTGATATTCTGCCAGTTGGGCAACGTTGAAAGGCCAATAGTGATCTTGGGGACCCAGGCTCCCCCTAACTCCCCTGTGTCACGGTTCCTCCCCCACTCTGAACTCTAGGGTACAGATGTGGGGACCTGCATGAAAAACCTCCTAAGCTTATCTTTACCAGCTTAGGTCAAAACTTCCCCAAGGTACAAAGTATTCTACCCGTGGTCCTTGGAATGGCCGCTACCACCACCAAACTAATACTGGTTACTGGGGAAGAGCTGTTTGGACGCGTCTTTCCCCCCAAAATACTTCCCAAAACCCTGCACCCCACTTCCTGGACAAGGTTTGGTAAAAAGCCTCACCAATTTGCCTAGGTGACTACAGACCCAGACCCTTGGATCTTAAGAACAATGAACAATCCTCCCAACACTTGCACCCCCCCCTTTCCTGGGAAATGTTGGATAAAAAGCCTCACCAATTTGCATAGGTGACCACAGACCCAAACCCTTGGATCTGAGAACAATGAAAAAGCATTCAGTTTTTTACAAGAAGACTTTTAATAGAAAATAGAAGTAAATAGAAATAAAGAAATCCCCCCTGTAAAATCAGGATGGTAGATATCTTACAGGGTAATCAGATTAAAAAACATAGAGAACCCCTCTAGGCAAAACCTTAAGTTACAAAAAAGATACACAGACAGAAATAGTTATTCTATTCAGCACAATTCTTTTCTCAGCCATTTAAAGAAATCATAATCTAACACATACCTAGCTAGATTACTTACTAAAAGTTCTAAGACTCCATTCCTGTTCTGTCCCTGGCAAAAGCAGCATACAGACAGACACAGACCCTTTGTTTCTCTCCCTCCTCCCAGCTTTTGAAAGTATCTTGTCCCCTCATTGGTCATTTTGGTCAGGTGCCAGCGAGGTTACCTTTAGCTTCTTAACCCTTTACAGGTGAGAGGAGCTTTCCCCTGGCCAGGAGGGATTTCAAAGGGGTTTACCCTTCCCTTTATATTTATGACACCCTGGCTCATGAAGCCATACACCCGTCACCTTGACAGCACCAAGGAAAGATTTAACTACTGGCTCAGCAGGTGAAGAAAGACAGTTTAATCTACCAAAGCAAATTCAACACCACCAGTGCCCCTTTGCTCACCAGATGGGATATTTTTCTCACTGACATTCAAACAGCTGTAGCTGCCTGCTTTGTCTTGCATAATATCTGTGAAGCAATGGGGGAAAATTGCCACCTGGATGAACGACAGACGTGGAGTGGCTCCCTACTGAATTTGAACAGCCAGACACCACGGTTATCAGAAGATCTCAATGTGGAGCTATACAGCTCAGGAAGGCATTGAAAGAGCACTTTAACAGTGAGACACAGTAATGCATTGTGGTGGACTGTGCTCCACCTGGCCCTGCAATTTGGGGATCTATTAGGAATTCTGTGGTGCTTGGTGCACACCTATGAATATAGCACTGACAATGCACCTATTAATTTTATGGTGCTTGCTGTGCATTTAGTATTACACTGGATCTTATGAGCTGTGTCTCTCTGTACACTAACAAGTAAATGGGTCCTTTCAATATCACCAGGTATTCTGCAGCGTATGTTGGGAACTAACTGTAAGGGACTGGGGTGTAGGTGGTCTGGTGTAGCAGCCACAGCTGGTCTGGGATTCACACGTCAAGGATGGCAGTCAGTGAGCAGGGATCAGAGAAATCACTAGAGCCAGATTCAATAAGCAAGAGTCAGGCCAGGGTTAGAGACTGGAGATCAGAGGTAGTACCAAGCTGGAGTCTCCAGAGTGCTTCCTGGATGTGACTCAGCATGCCCTCCTGGTGGCACTATGAGAATGTCAGCCATCCCAGGGTCTCCAGACCCAAGTTCTAGTCCATGTCCACAGATCCTGACACAGCCCCCTCTTCCAGAGTGCCCTTCCTCTACCTGGGCACTGGGTCTGGATTATCCAGGTGGTCACAATGAAACTTTACCAGGTTGGGCATGGTCAGCTGGTCCCCAGGAGTGCTCTTCAAGACTAATAACTTAAGTAGTACAGTCTCTCCCTCTGCAGTTTAGAGTAGAGAATAACATGGAATATGTATTCCTCATGCCCTGGGACCTGGACTGACCTGGGGGCAGCTGTTAGGACTGATCAAGAAGGGTCAACAATAATGGCACTAAAGAACAGGGACAGAAAACCAGTAATTGACCGAACAGGGATGGAAGTGGTCTGCAAAGATTTCTACACTGAACTGTTCATACCTCAGATAAATGTCCCAGTACCAACACGTCAACAGACCAATGAGCATGTACTCCCAGTCCTTGTCTGCGAAGTTCAGCATGCAGTCCGCCATATGAAGGAAGGAAAAGCCCCTGGTAAAGATGGACTGACAATTGAAATAAGAGATGGAGGCCAAGACCTCTGGGAAACCCTTGCTCAGAGGTTTAGCTGTTACTTGGAAATGCAGAAGATACCATCTAGCTGGAAGGAATTCAACACAATCCTGCTGTACAAGAAGGGTGATCGTGAAGATCTAAAGTACTATCGTCCAATATGCCTGCCCTCCCATGTCTACAAGCTATTATCAAAATAATAAACCAACTCTCAGAGTCTGGATGAGCAGCAGCCAAGAGAGCAGGCAGGCTTTTGAAGGAATTTCAGCACAATGGACCATATTTTTCACTATAAACCAGCTATTGGAATGCTCAAGGGAATACAAATTCCCTTTATGTATTGTCTTTGTTGACTATGAAAAAAGGTTTGACAGCATAGAGATCAATTGCAGAGCAGGACATCACACAAACTACATCAAACTATTAAAGGAAGCAAATTCTGACTGCACTATAGATATTCCCCTTCGCATCCCAGTTAAGAAAAGTGTGAAATAAGGAGACTGTTTCACCAAAACTCTTCACAACTTGCCTCGAAATGGTAATGAGGTGGATGAATTGGAAGGGTAGAATCAACATCAACGAAGAGCAGTTAAACCATCTCAGATTTGTGGATGAGATTGTGTTGATTGCCAAAAATACTATCAAACTACAGAAAATGCTGCAAGAACTCAAACACAAAAATCAGCCAACTCTGACTGAAAATTAACTGCTCCAAAATGACATGTATGCGGTCTGATAGCTTGCCAAAAGTCCAAATAATAAAGGGAGAACAATCAGAAGCAGTTGCGCAATATGACTATTTGGGCCAAGAAATTAACATGCACTACAATCAGGAAGCTGAACTCTCGCGAAGAAAGCAGTTTGGAGTGCATTCAATTCTATCAAAGATGTCCTTCAAGGAAAAAAATCAACAAGGCAACACGTGCCAGCCTCTTCAACTCAACAGTACTGCCAGCAATGTTGTATGGCAGCGAAATGTGGGCTCTGACAAAGACAAAGGAGCAGCAACTGTCTGTCAGGGAGAGGGCGATGGAAAGAAGAATTCTGGGAATGTCAATCCACGACCGAGTCCCCAGTGAAGTGTCAGACAGCAGAGTGGACTGCAGGATGTCATTGATGAAAGCAGGCATAGTAAAATGGGATGGGCCAGGCATACAGCAAGGCTCGCTGACAATTAATGGACTGCAGCTGTCGCCAAGTGGTACCCACAAGAACTGAAACAACCACTCGGCCGACCTCCATGTAGATAGCACCATGCTGATGGGAGATAGTCTCCTGTCAACATAGCTGCCACCTCTTGGAGAGGTGGATTAACTATGCCGAGGAGAGAAGCCTTCACTGGGGCAGTTTTGGAGCCCAAAAGTGTGTACGTGTGTATAAAATTTGCTTTTATGTGAAATTAATTTTGTATACCCTTTTTAAAGAAGACATTTTAAATTTGGTCTTCAAACTAGGCCACAAAAATGTATTGTGCCTAATTCTTCTCGTTTACACTAGTTTATTTATTGACTACAGTGGAGTTACTACTGACTTACACCATGTAAGTGAAGTGATCTCTCTTCACAAGTTTGTTCTCACAACATCTTTGTGAAACAGGGAAGCATTATTATCTCCATTTTACAAATGGGGAGTTGAGGCACAGAGAGGCTAAGTTACTTGTCCAAGGTCACACAGGACTTCCATTGTGAAGCAGAAATTTGAGTTCAGATCTACCATATCCTAAGACAGTGTCCTAACTATTGGATCTCCTTCCTATTTATTTCATTTGTATTTTTACTACTCCAGGATAAGAGTGCCCTTCCAAAGGTCTGGGTGCCCTTGATAATCTTTGAAAAGTAAACATTCGTCAGTTATCCCAAGATCAAATCAAATGACTCTACAGCAATATTCCCACAGTATTCTTGTCAGCAAGTTAAAGAAGTATGGGCTGGATGAATGCACTATAAGGTGGGTAGAAAGTTGGCTAGATTGTCAGGCTCAACGGGTAGTGATCAATGGCTCCATGTCTAGTTGGCAGCCGGTGTTAAGTGGAGTGCCCCAGGGGTCGGTCCTGGGGCCGTTTTTGTTCAATATCTTCATAAATGATCTGGAGGATGGTGTGGATTGCACTCTCAGCAAATTTGCGGATGATACTAAACTGGGAGGAGTGGTAGATACCCTGGAGGGCAGGGATAGGATACAGAGGGACCTGGACAAATTGGAGGATTGGGCCAAAAGAAATCTGATGAGGTTCAATAAGGATAAGTGCAGGGTCCTGCACTTAGGACGGAAGAACCCAATGCACAGCTACAGACTAGGGACCGAATGGCTAGGCAGCAGTTCTGCGGAAAAGGACCTAGGGGTGACAGTGGACGAGAAGCTGGATATGAGTCAGCAGTGTGCCCTTGTTGACAAGAAGGCCAATGGCATTTTGGGATGTGTAAGTAGGGGCATAGCGAGCAAATCGAGGGACGTGATCGTCCCTCTCTATTCGACATTCGTGAGGCCTCATCTGGAGTACTGTGTCCAGTTTTGGGCCCCACACTACAAGAAGGATGTGGATAAATTGGAGAGAGTCCAGCGAAGGGCAACAAAAATGATTAGGGGTCTGGAACACATGACTTATGAGGAGAGGCTGAGGGAACTGGGATTGTTTAGTCTGCAGAAGAGAAGAATGAGGGGGGATTTGATAGCTGCTTTCAACTACCTGAGAGGTGGTTCCAGAGAGGATGGTTCTAGACTATTCTCAGTGGTAGAAGAGGACAGGACAAGGAGTAATGGTCTCAAGTTGCAGTGGGGGAGGTTTAGGTTGTATATTAGGAAAAACTTTTTCACTAGGAGGGTGGTGAAACACTGGAATGCGTTACCTAGGGAGGTGGTAGAATCTCCTTCCTTATAAGTTTTTAAGGTCAGGCTTGACAAAGCCCTGGCTGGGATGATTTAATTGGGGATTGGTCCTGCTTTGAGCAGGGGGTTGGACTAGATGACCTCCTGAGGTCCCTTCCAACCCTGATATTCTATGATTCTATGAATATAAATATAACAATTAATTAGCCCCTCCACAAAATCCACCAGTGTCCCTTACAGTCAGTGCTCAGCACTTCCCATCATTCTAAGGGGAAAAGATTAGCCTTGTAGCATACTGAGAAGGCTAATAAAGGAGGAACAGCCTGAGTTTAAGGGGAAACAAATTCTAAAGGTTCAGTGTCCTAACAGAGAATGTCCTGCTAGCTGTCTCCTCCCTCTTATACCAATAGGACTCCAGCTCAGGTCCCTCTACTAACCACAAACGTGGCAATATGTCACATGATCTCTACATGATAGTTGCATGTTGTAGGTGTTTAGTACCTAACAGGAACAGATTTAAAGGGATGGTCTTAGAGAAAATGTATTACAATCACCTGTCATTCTTCCGAAATTTCCAGAACCAACACTCTTTCTGAGAATGATGGAGATCAAAAATTTTGGAAGGCTCTCCACAGATTTTTTTTTCCCAACAGCTGATACAAGAGCATAACTTCAAACACCAAAACCAAGGACAGACACATCAAGGGGGGCGGGGGGAGTAATCAAATTTAAAAGGGACACCATCAACTTGGAAACAACATTGAATAATCAGACCAATGCACACTGCTTCTTGCCCAACCAGATCATCCATCATCTTCCATGATTCTCCAAACTGAGCCAACAAGACAATGTCATTTATATATTCAAGATCTGAAAGCAGAATGGTTGTCAGCTCAATACCACCTCAAGCTTATCCACCAATCAATGCAGATACTAAACAATGGTGACAGAACACAGCCATGTGTCTGTATTACTAGTAAGGCATAATATATAGATGTTGTTTCCAAGTTAGCGTCCCTTTTAAACTTGATTTTTTTCCCCTCCCTCTTGATGTGTCTGTCCTGGGTTTTGGTATTTGAAGTTATGCTCCTTTCTCAGCTGTTGGAAAAATTGAGATCACACTTTATGAATTATTTGGAACAAACCATCATGCCTTATTTTGAAATCACCTGTTAGGAAAATCTTCAGTGCTAATAAGTACAGATGTGCTCTGAAATATCTGTCACCGTGTGGGAGAGATCTGCCAGTGATCGATATCTCATTTTTCAGAATCAGAGGAATTACCAAATCCTCCTACTTCACAATGTTGTTGGTGTTACAATAATTCCTAAAGGCCCAACTGAGATCAGGGACCTCTTGGGTTAAGTAGCGCACGTGCACAGGAAGACAATCCCTGATTTCTTCATGGTTGCACAGTGAACTAAGAGAGGATGGTTGGTCTTGTGGCTAATGGTAGATCTAGGACAACAAATTGTTAGTGCTTAGTCCCCCAGATTGCAGTGCCCTTTTTTTCTGGATAGAAGAGCTCTAGCTGTATCATTGTGAACAAGGATTTCTGGTGACCCAACCTCCTTCCCCACCCCCACCCCTCCCCCAAAAAGATAGATTCTTATTTTCAGTAAGATTTTCCTTGAACTCCCCAATACACATGTAAAAAAAAAAAAACATCACTCAGTCATGTCCTCCAGCCTCTAACAATTTACCTTGAGAGAACACAGGCACTCAGACATTTGAAACAGCTATTTGTCTTAGATGGAAGTCAGAAGCTGGGTGCCAGAGTGTCTAGCATTTCAATATCAAGGTGGATTAAAGAGTATTATGGAAGCTTAAGTAGCTCTCAGGAAAGAGATTCCCATGGTTTAAGGGCTCAGTCCACCAGAGCAGTTGCTTGACTGCAATTTTGGTTGAAAGATCAGGATTTCTCTTCTGGAAACTTTTATGGTGACCCCCTGGGTTGTGCTTCACCCATTTGAGAAACTCTTTTGGCTAGACATGCATGCCGCGTTGAATGCTTCATTTGCCAGAAATATCAGATGACGATCCTCACCCAATTTAATGGGTACTACTTAAAAAGTTTCCAAGCATCTGATGTAGGCCAGTGAGAGAGATTGCGATGAAGTGGAAAGTTTTGGAATATTTTATTAAACGTATGTGTGCCTCAGTTTCCTACATACATTACATTGTTACCCAGTGGAGGAAAAAGGAATTAAATTTGCTCCCAGGGCAGACTAAAATACATAGCTGGGTGTCACCTCCCTGTCCGGGTGGAATGAAGAGTCGTTAAAGAACTGTTTGAAACCAACCCAGATCGAGATGGGGGTCAGAGAGACAATGCAAGCTCCAATGATTTATGCAATTCCCCTACTTCTCAACAGGGAGACTGAGCAAAGACCCCATCTAGAGAAAAAAAGACAGTTGTGAGGTGGGAGATGAAGTGTTGGCTTCTGGAGGAAGCTGGGAGTGCTCTCACCTGCAGGGGCGGTGAGTTGTATGGGCCCGTGGTGCTTCTGCTTCACCAATATGAGAGCCGGGGGGCCCAGCTCCACCAAAGTTTGGGGCTGGGTCTCTCCCTTGGCCCCAGCTGCCGCCCCCACGCACCTCCCCTGGAGTGTCCCCCCGGCCCCACCTGCCACCCTTGGGCAATTTAAAAGGTCCAGGGGCCCCTGCCACCACCAGCACAACGAGGCTAAGGTGGCTTCCTGCCCACCTGCTCCGCTTCCGGAAGTGGACAGCACATCCCTGCAGCCCGGGGGGGGGGGGGGAGGGAGAGAGAGAGAGTGTGTGTGTGTGTGTGTGGCCCATGCCCCAAGTGCCAGCTCTGCTAACTGCAACAAATGGGAGCTGTGTGGGCGGTGCCTGCAGGCAGCGGCACATGGAGACCCCTCTGGCCCCTCACCCAGGAGCTGCTGCCAGAGGGGGATGCAGGTTGCTTTGGGGAGTTGCCCAAGGTAAGCACTGCACCCCTTACCGTCTCCCACACCCCAACCCCCTGCCCCAGCCCAGAGCTTGTACCTCACACCCAAACTCCCTCCCAGAGCCTGCACTCCTGAACCCTCCTCCTGCACCCCAACCCCCTTCCCCAGCCCAGACCCCGCACTCTGCGCCCAAACTCCCTCCCAGAGCCCACCCCCCACACCTACTCCTGCACCCCACCCAGAGCCCACCTTCTGCACCCAAACTCCCTCCCAGAGTCTGACCCCTCCTACACCCAAACTTACTCCCAGAGCCTTAGGCAGGTGTTGGGGGGCAGGAGGGAGGACTTGGACCCATTCTGGGCATCACCAAAAATTATACAACCCTGCCACCTCTGCTCACCTGGTAACTAAGGCGGTCAGATTAAGGGCTTGTCTTCATGTACAGTACTACAGCGATACAGCTGCACCAGTCCAGCTACACTGCTACAGCGCTTTAGTGAAGATGCTACTATGCTGATGGGAGAGCTTCTCCCCTTGGCATAGTTAAAACCCTGAGAGGCAGCAGTTATGTTGACAGGAGAATGACTCCCATCAGCATAATGCTGTTTACGTGGGGTTTAGATTGGCATAACTACGTTGCTTAGGGGTGTGGATTTTTCACACCCCTAAGCGACAAAGTTATATTCAATATAGGTCTGTAGTGTAGACCTGGTCTATGAGAGAGGGACAGAGCCTGAAAATGGAGTTTCATTACATCTAGACTGGGGCTCTGGGCTGACCATAATGGACTAAGTTTTAACCTTCATTTCTCTGTGCTAACCTAAAGACTTCCCCTGCGGTGTTCCTTTTTCCCTTAAGATGATGGGAAGGGCGGAGCAGTGATTGTAAGGGACCCTGTTGGATTTTGTCAGGAGGCTAATTAATTGTTATATTTATATTGCTGTAGTCCAGGGGTGGCCACCGTGAGCCTGAGAAGGAGCCAGAATTTACCAATGTACATTGCCAAAGAGCCACAGTAATACGTCAGCAGCCCCTGCATCAACTCACCCATCCTGCTCCCAGTGCCTCCCACCCACTGGCAATCGCGCCTGTCAGCTGTTTCGTGGTGTGCAGGAGGCTTGGAGGGGGGCGGGGGAGTGAGGGCACTGCAGGCTCAGGGGAGGGGAGGGGAAGGGGTGGAGTTGGGGCAGGGGCCGGGGTTGAGCAGCGAGCACCACCCAGCACATCGGAAAGTTGGCACTTGTAGCTCCAGGCCCGGAGTCAGTACCTATGCAAGGAGCTGCGTATTAACTACTGAAGAGCCACATGTGGCTCTGAGGCCACAAGTTGGCAGCCCCTGCTGTAGTCATTTGATTTGATCTTGGGATAACTGATGAATGTTTATATGCATACTTTTCAAAGATTGTCAAGGGCACCTAGATCCTTAGGAGGGCACTCTTAGCCTAGAGTAGTAGAAATACAAATGAAATAAATACGAAGGATGGTCTAGTGGTTCAGATACTGGCTTAGGACAGGGTAGATCTGAACTCAAATTTCTGCTCCATGAAGGAAGTCCTGTGTTACCTTGGGCAAGTCACTTAGCCTCTCTGTGCCTCAACACCCCATTTTAAAAATGGAGATAATACTTCCCTATCTCACAAGGATGGTGGGAGAATAAACATTAAAAGATTGTGAGGCACTTTGAGATATCCCTTCACTTATATGGTGTAAGCTTAAGCATAACTCCCCTGTAGTCAATAAACCGGTGTAAACAAGAGGAGAATTAGGCACAATCCATTTCTGTGGCCTGGTATGAGGACCACATTTAAAATAACTTGTTTAAAGAGGTTATACAATACTCATTCCACCTAAAAGCAAATTTCACACACACACACACACACACACACACACAGAGTCCATCAGTACAAGGCCCTAGGTAAAATGTTTAGGCTATGGTTCTGCATACAGAACTCACATTAAAAATAACAGGAGGTTTGTGTAAAGAGAAAAAAAAGGACACTCATACATATGGCAGAATTTAACCCTGTTTTAGTAACCCCACAGAACTCCAGCCAGTGTTTGCAGTTAGCCTGCTAACAAGGTCATCTGGACAAGGCATCAGTATAACCATGCTCGTGCCCAAGCTTTTGCATAATTGTGAAACCACAGCACTGCAGTTTTCACCTGGCAAGTTGTCCCTTCAAAACAGCCATAGGTCAGGTACATGGTCTGTCCTGACAAACCTTTTCCCATACAAATAGTGGTGAAAATGTTCTATGCCAGGATTTCCTACCAGATGGTGCATTAATTTCCCCTCTGGAGAACTTAGACTTTTGCTATAATAAGCCACCATGCTCTGAAGTCCTTTATGCTCTTTTGTTAATACTGCCCCCAATTGCTGGCACGAACATCTGTGTCCGATATGAAGTGTTTTTTGAAACACAGATAGGCCAAGACAGGAGCAGTCACAAGTGTCCTTTTTAACTCTGAAAATGCTAAATCACACTCTGTTGACCACTAAAACATTTCCCTTTCTCAGACAACTTATACAATGGTTTTGCATTACATGCAAACTCAAATAAATGTTCTGTAGGTAACAGCAAAACACTACAAAACTCTGCACATCTACGAGCGTCGAAGGAGTTGGCCAGTTCTGCACAGCCTCAATTTTCTTTGTGTCAATGGAAATTGCCACCTTACTGATTGTGTGCCCAAATAAATGTGAACTGTTTCAAAAAGAGGTCGTTTATTTGGATTCAATTTCAGATTGGCAACTTTAAGGTTATCACAGATCATTTGCATCAGTTCTTGGTCAAAGGTTTTGGCATGCACCAGGACATGATCTAGGTATAGCAGACAAGATGAGAGGCATGTCATGCAATACTCTCTCCTCTAACCTCCCAAAAGTGGCTGGTGCACTGCACAAGCCAAAAGCTGTCACTACAAACTGCCGTAGGCCTTATCCTGCCATGAAAGCAGTCTTGTCCATGTCCTTTGGATTTACTTCCACCTACCAATACCCGCTTTTAAGATTAAGTGAGAAAAATCAAATTGAACCAGCTACAGTGTCCAGGTTATCATCTACACATGCTAATGGATATGAATCCTTTAAAGTGACTTCATTTACTTTTCTGTTGTTCACACAGAATCTGTGCTGCCACCTTTTTCCTTAACCAGCGCTATGGGTGAGGCCCAACAACCGGTTGAAGGCCTCCGGATACAATTTTTCAATGCCATATAATGCCTCTTTCCCTCTTGGTTACTGGTAAATGGTGAGGCGGATACTGGGGTAAGCCAGCCCATTAAATACTTATCTTGTGCTGGACCAGTGCAATACACTTTCTGATTAGGAATCAGCAGTTATTTTCACCTAAGAAAGTCTTAGATTGTTCTGCTGCCCCTCATTTAAAATGTACAGCACTGCACTGAAATAAGCCCAACAGAAACTCTGGGAGATCACCTCCATCTCCTTCCCTTTGTGGTTTTCTTCTATAGAAGCATTTACTGATCCACTAGTTCACATTTTACTATTGTGGTTTCCCTTTGCACTATTTCCTTAATGCCAGAAACATTCAGCAGATGAACAGGAATCTGTTCCTGATTCAGATCCACAAGGACAGCTAAAAGAAAAGGAGGACTTGTGGCACCTTAGAGAGTAACAATTTTATTTGAGCATAAGCTTTCGTGATGATTGTTAGTCTCTAAGGTGCCACAAGTCCTCCTTTTCTTTTTGCGAATACAGACTAACATGGCTGCTACTCTGAAAAAAGGACAGCTAAGACTCCCCTGAGACACTGGGTCTCAAAAGCAAGTTCAATTACTTCAATCTTGCCTTAGCTGCCACTAACACTTCTGCCCTTGGAGGCAGGACAACTTGTCCACTGCAAACCAAATGCCTACAAATAAGTTGTTTCATCTGAGCCACATCTTTAAAGGGAATTTCCACATTGTAAGACATTTCTTGGCACAGGCTACGTACCTGTTAGCCATAATTAAACCCAAACCAATTATGAGCTCATTCACTACCTTGGCTATCTAGTTCTCATGCTCAAATTCTAGCGATCTGCTTTTCAAACCCCATAGTCCCAGTTTCTTGGATGGGTGCACGTTTCCCAGGCACTCTCTCTATTTGAGACCAATTGAGTGATTCTGTTTTGGGTCCCCTAGTCCCTAGGCTTTTTAGCATATCTGGTCTAATAACTGTTACATTTGACCCAGTGTCCACTATTCCAATGAAGTTCATACAGATCCTACTACTCACTTAATAGCCAAACTCCCATTACTGTTTAACTGTCTAGATTTAAATAAAAAGTGCGGGGATGACCTTTTTACTGTCTAACTGTCCCTTCAGGTTGATGGCCCAGTGTTTCCTGAACTGGGAGAGGGGGCTTTCACTAGAAATGTATGACACAGTTCTGGACATCTTTGTATTTATAATTGGCATTTTTGTGACCAATTTTTTCAAACATCAGCATCTAACTCAACAGCTGCCCTTAATTTTGTATTATTGCCAATGTCCCTTGTTTTACAAATTATATTTATCACTTATTCAAAAATGTCAAACAATATTAGATTCTCTTTTCCATCATACATATTAAACAGTTTAATTTGCAAGGGCTTGATGATGATCAGCTTCTGTCTTCCTCACTCCCAGCTGCTTCCTCCTCTGCTGCAAGGAATAATTCAAATTCCATGGCAATTTCCATAACCTCCTGGAGTGTCTTGGGTCTCCTTTTGCTGAACTTGATCTACAAGTCAGAGTCCAACTAAGCATCTATAAACTGATCCATTGTCAATTTCTCCTGGAAGTCCTACTTGGTATCTAGATATGCCAGGAACACAAGTCTCCTCAGTTCCTCTGCCAGTTCAGTTGGAGATTCTTCTCTCTCCTTCTAGCTCATAGCTGTGCCTTGGCCAGCTCAGACTGATAGCTGGCTCCACATTTCTGGATAAAAGTCCTTAATATGCAAAGAGACTAAGATAAGTTCTTTAGCACTATCAGAGCTGGACCACCCCCTTTTTCTGCCCATCTGCCGAGCATTCATTTGGACTATGAAGTTGAAATGAGCTGTAAATCTTTCCCCTCTGAGAGTTACAAATGGAGTAGAAAACTGTTGCGATGTCCAGTCTTTCCTGTCTTCTGTCTGCTCCAATTCCATATCCAGGCAGCTAACTTCCACGGTGGCCTGTGACCCTTTAATTTCCTTCTCAAGGTGATTTCTCAGCTCCTTAAGTCATTATTGCAGATCATCTCTGCTGACAAGTTCCAAGGTAACCAAAGCTTTGCCTTACTTCATGGAAAAGCTTCTGCTCTATGGCACTCAGATTGCTGGTTACCTCATTGGTTCATCTTGTCATTCCAGATGGGGAGTATTGCAGGTGTGCTTCCCAGTCTGTCCAAATCCTTTGCAGTTTGCTACTCCAACAGAGATTTCATCTCCACCTACAAGTCATCTCTCTGCTCCTTCTGAGAAGTCTCGAGATGCTGCTTTAATTCTTTTTGTGAAATCTCTGGCTCACCTTTTAAATCTTGTTTTAACTCCTTCTGTCTTCTTTCAATTCCTTTTGGAGATTTTTGATTTCTGCAAGCACCTCCATTATTTGTTTTTAGCTTTGCTCACTTTGAATGACAACTCACAATTTATTTCTTGGAAACAGGATCCCACCATTGACAACAGTATTGCCCCTTCTGACTTGAGCAGTTAGGCAATTTAGGGGGTCTTGCAGGTTGTTTCCATTAGGAAGAAAATGACTGATGGGGTCAACTATTTCTCTGATGCAATCCTGTTTTTTTACAGGAAGTGCACATAAAGTCCTATTTCCTGGTCACACTAACCTTGCCTTTCTGGCTGTGTCCTTGGCTTTCCATCTGCTTCTTTCCCATCTACTCTGAAGTTTCTCACTACTTCTCTCTTACACACATACAGACATGCACAGCTCTACCAATCAATGCCCTAGCTCATGAGTTTGTTATATCAGTCCTCAGGGAAACCACTTGAGCCACATTTCAGATTCTGTTCAAGCCTTGCCATGTATTTGTGTTTTGGATGATTTCTCCTATTGAGTCCAGTTACTTAAAGGAATTCAACTGCTTTTTACAGTTATCGTGAATGAAAGGCAGCTGGTATACCCACCAGCTTCAATGAAGTTTAAACCAACCATAACACCCACATAGACTTTCTGCTGCAGAGGACCTCAACAAGGATCTATGCATGCTGAGTTATTCTGTCACAGATCCTAGGCAGAAACTAGGGTCATGTCTGCACTGCCCCGCAGTTCTAACTTTGCGGCTGTGAACAGCAGTGTGCACAGGAGTACTGTGTTGTAAGAGTATGTCTATACTGCAAGTAAAAGCCCTTGGCTGACCAGTGCCAGCTGACTCGGGGCCACAGGGCTTGGGCTAAGGGGCTGTTTAACTGTGGTGTAGATGTTCAGCATCTACACACAATTAAACAGCCCCTAAGCCCATGCCCTACGAGCCTGAGTCAGCTAATTCCGGCCAGCCTCAGGTATCTAACTGAAGCGTAGACATGCTCACAGCATCCACATAGAGGAGTTCGGGTATGACCTAGAAGATGCTTAGTTTGCATTAATGTAATTGTTTGAAGGGATTACATTAATATGAACTAGGAACCTTTTAAGTCATGCCCAGGGTCCACATAAGGGAGTTACAGTGCAGCCCTTTGGTCCGCATTGCTATTCACACCTCTGTAGTCTGAACTGTGGACTCTGAAGTGCAGTTTCTGTTAGGCTTGCTTTGCAGTATAAATATCATACTTTGTGGCTAAACCCCAAAGCCAAAAATACATACCAAAGCTTTCGAGGTTAGCACACTATCATTATGGTGACATGGGTAGTCTAACCAAATGGTCAAAGCAGGAGTGAGGCTTGGTCAGCTACCAGGATGTCAGAATCTGAGGCAGGACAGAGGGCAAAACCAAGAGTCAGGCATCCAGAGGCAGACAGGGTCAGAATACCAAGAGACCACAGTCCAAGATATGCCAGGGGGCAAACCAGGAATCAGGCAGGGTCTGGTGATCAGAAGATCAGCAGCAGGACCATGTATTGCAGGGGAAACAGTCCAAAGCAGCATGAACCCAGTTACATAAACAACTGCCTGCTCCTCTGTTGGGTTTAAATAGGAGTTGTGAACCAATCAGGATGCCCAGCATTTTGCCAATAGGTCCCAGGACTAGGGTCCTCTTTCAATGTTCAGCTTCTCTACTGAGAGCAGTGAGCAGGTCAGTGGGTAGTATGCTGGAACTTATTAAGCCTAAAGAGCCCTGTGGACCAGAGTTCAAGACCTGTAGTCTGTAATGTATGCGGTCCTGCACTTCCCCACTCACAAAAGTGCATAAAAAGGCTGCAATTTCATTTCCTGTGACATCTTAAATATATGTACAGTAAAAGCTGTTTTATCTGGCACTTCACCAACCAGAAAGCTCTATAAACCGGATCTGCATTGAAAGTCTAGTTTATAGTCCAGTTGGCACAGGGCTGGGGCACAGGAGCATGGGCTCTGGGAGGGGACAAGAAGGCGGGGCATAGGTGGGGTTTTGAAGTGCCGGATCCGGGCAGCGCTCACCTTGGGTGACTCCCCAGAAGTGGTGACACATCCCGGCTGTTCCTAGGCAGAGGTGTGGCCAGGTGGCTCTGCGCACTGCCGCTGTCTGCAGGTGCCACCCCCACAGCTCCCATTGGCTGTGGTTCCTAGTTTTCTGGTGAGACAACGTAAGTCCTAGAAAGAAACATCACTTTGTCTTTAAAAACTAGGCTGGATATTGTTGAAGCGCCAGAAAAATCTCAATAATAACTCCTGTGTATCGTATCAACAATTCATAGATTATAAGGCTGGAGGGGATCACTATGATCATCTAATCTAACCTCCTGTAGAACACAGGCCATAGGACTTCTCTGAAATAATACCTGTTTGAATGAGTGCATCTATTCTAGAAAAAGATTTAAACATGACCAGTAATGGAGAATCCACCACAACCCTCGGTAGGTTTTTCCAATGATTAACTACCTTCACTGTTAAAAATTTGAACCTTATTTCCAATATGAATTTGTCTGGCTTCATCTTCCAGCCACTGGATGTTATACCTTTGTGTGCTAGTCTGGAGAGCCACTTATCCCTTTTAATACTGGCACAGTAGCTTTCTTCCAGTCATCTGGAACCTCCCCAGTTTTCCAAGAGTTAGTGAAAAAAATCAACATTAATGATCTAGCAAGCTCCTCGGACAGCTCTTTAAATGGATGCAAGTAATCCAGATCTGCTGATTTGAAAATGTCTTACTTTAATAGCTGCTGTTTAACATTTTCTTAAGTTACTATTGGAATGGAGAGTGTTTGACCATCACACGATATTTCTACCTCATCTGGCTCTCCCTCCCCCCCCCACTGCCCAGTATAGGATGAAAATATTTATTGAACACTTCTACCTTATTATTGACAATTTACCATTTCCATCTAGTAATGAACCAATACCATTGTCAATCTTTTTGTTGCTAATATACTTTTTAAAAATTCCTTTTTATTGTCCTTAACTCTGCTGGCCAGAGATTTCTCCTTGTGTCCTTTTTGTTCCCTTATCAATTTTCTACCATCTCTAGCTTCTAATTTATATTCATTTCTATCAATGTTGCTTTTTTTCCCATTTGTTATATATTGTTTTTATAGCTTCCTTCACTTTTCCTCTCAGCTAGGTTTGTTTTTTTAAACCAGTGCGTTCTTCTTTCTTGATTGTGTGGCTTTTGAAGCTTCTAATAAAAATGTTCTTAAACAATCCCCAATTATTTCATATTTCTGTGTAAAGTCTTTCTCCACACTGATCTGGCTTATAAATGTTTCCAACTTTGTGAACTTGGCCCTTTTAAAGCACAAAGTAATTATATTACTGGTTCGGACTTTATTCTGTTTGCACGTAACATATACAATCAAATCATGCTCACTTGCACCTAAACAACTAATTTTTAGTTCTGTGATCAATTCCTCTTTATCCATCAAGACAAGGTCTAATATAGAATCCCTCTGTGCTAGATGCAACACTTCTTGAATCAGAAAATTGTCATCTGTAACATTTAGAAATTATGAGGATCTTTTCACACTGGCTGTCTGAGATATGCTCTGGCATATGTCAGGCAGACTGAAGTCTCCCATAAACATGCAACTTTTTTGCTATACATTATAGATAGGTGCTTTAGGAGCTGGTCATCCCATTCCTTAATAGGATTTGGTAGACTATGGCAGATTGACAGAGCCGGAAGAGTACCCAGAAGTCATACTACATGACAGGTCCAACAAAGAAAATAACAGAAAGCTACTAGCCATCACCTTCAGCCCCCAACTAAAACCTCTCCAACGCATCATCAAGGATCTACAACCTATCCTGAAGGACGACCCATCACTCTCACAGATCTTGGGAGACAGGCCAGTCCTTGCCTGGAGACAGGCCCCCAACCTGAAGCAAATACTCACCAGCAACCACACACCACAACCACTAACCCAGAAACCTATCCTTGAAACAAATTCAGTTGCCAACTGTGTCCACATATCTATTCAGGTGACACCATCATAGGGGCTATTCACATCAGCCACACCATCAGAGGCTCTTTCACCTGCACATCTACCAATGTGATATATGCCATCATATGTCAGCAATGCCCCTCTGCCATAAACATTGGTCAAACTGGACAGTCTCTATGTAAAAGAATAAATGGACACAAACCAGACGTCAAGAATTATAACATCCAAAAACCAGTTGGAGAACACTTCAATCTCTTTGGTCACTCGATTACAGACCTAAAAGTTGCAATTCTTCAACAAAAAAAAACTTCAAAAACAGACTTCAAGGAGAGACTGCTGAATTGGAATTAATTTGCAAACTGGATACAATTAACTTAGGCTTGAATAAAGACTGGGAGTGGATGCGTCATTTCACAAAGTAAAACTATTTCCCCATGTTTATTCCCCACACCCACTGTTCCTCAGACATTCTTGTCAACTGCTGGAAATGGCCCACCTTGATTATCACTACAAAAAGGTTTTTTCCACTCCCGCTCTCCTACTGGTAATAGCTCATCTTAAGTGATTACCATATACACTGTAATGAGAGTAACACCCATTGTTTCGTGTTCTCTATGTACATAAATCTCCCCACTGTATTTTCCACTGAATGCATCCGATGAAGTGAGCTGTAGCTCACGAAAGCTTATGCTCAAATAAATGTTAGTCTCTAAGGTGCCACAAGTCCTCCTTGTCTTTTTACTAATAGTACCCTATCTTATACTTTAACTGAGAGATAATTTTTGGTTTTGAAGGTAATCTTTCACATTTTGATTAAAGTGATTTGCTAGTGTTTAAATATTCAGACAAACTTTTGATACCTGGTTGTTTTTAAGAAAGAGGAGAGGAACCAAATTCATCTCAGTGCAACTCCAGTAAACTTAGTGAAATCACACTATGGATGGATTTGACACATGGAAATTTAGCTTTATAATTTAAATTTTGCCCTTAATTTACTCAATCGTCTCCAAGGATTGCATGGATCTCTAGAGATGGTTTATTACAATGTAATACAGGCCAAATCCTGTTCACTTGAAATTAATGGGGTTATTCACATGAGTAAAACAAGTAGGATTTAGCCAAAACACCTGGGTACAAACTGAGGCTAGCGTTTCAGCCTATTTTTGTTTTTATTTTAGCAAGACAGTACTTCACTGGGCCTGATAGCAGCACGTGAAATTTGTAAGTTTGATTTTAAAAGTAACAGGAGAAAAAACTGTCATGGACAAATAAACTAAGACAGTCTCTCTTTTTCAAACTCTGTTATTTATATGATGCTTCCAATATGTAATATAATTACATATTTGGTCAACAATATAATTTTATTTACCCAGTAACATACATCTGGGATGGTCTACAATAAAAATCTATATTCAAACATCAGATTTTTTGGACGAAATACAATTTTTCACACAAATCATTTATAATTCATGAATCCTAGGTCAAATTAGGAACATTTTATGCTACTTTTAAAATATATATATATATAAAAATAAATAAATAGAGAAAAATATAAACCAGGCCTCTTGTATTTGTATTTCAGCATCACGAGAGGCTAAATAGTCTCGTGCTTGGCTGGTGTGATAGGAATGACTTAGATGTGGGATTCATTCCTGCTGTTTGGACCATTTATCTTTTTTCACCAAAAGTCACTGACTCAAATTTAAAGGAGTACTTGTGGCACCTTAGAGACTAACCAATTTATTTGAGCATGAGCTTTCGTGAGCTACAGCTCACTTCATTGGATGCATACCGTGGAAACTGCAGCAGACTTTATATACACACAGAGAATATGAAACAATACCTCCTCCCACCCCACTGTCCTGCTGGTAATAGCTTATCTAAAGTGATCATCAAGTTGGGCCATTTCCAGCACAAATCCAGGTTCTCTCACCCTCCACCCCCCCCACACAAATTCACTCTCCTGCTGGTGATAGCCCATCCAAAGTGACAACTCTCTACACAATGTGCATGATAATCAAGTTGGGCCATTTCCTGCACAAATCCACGTTTTCTCACCCCCTCACCCCCCTCCAAAAAACACACACACAAACTCACTATCCTGCTGGTAATAGCTCATCCAAAGTGACCACTCTCCCTACAATGTGCATGATAATCAAGGTGGGCCATTTCCAGCACAAATCCAGGTTTTCTCACCCCCCCACCCCCATACACACACAAACTCACTCTCCTGCTGGTAATAGCTCATCCAAACTGACCACTCTCCAAGTTTAAATCCAAGTTAAACCAGAACATCTGGGGGAGGGGGGGGGGGTTGGAAAAAACAAGGGGAAATAGGTTACCTTGCATAATGACTTAGCCACTCCCAGTCTCTATTTAAGCCTAAATTAATAGTATCCACTTTGCAAATGAATTCCAATTCAGCAGTTTCTCGCTGGAGTCTGGATTTGAAGTTTTTTTGCTTTAAGATAGCGACCTTCATGTCTGTGATTGCGTGACCAGAGAGATTGAAGTGTTCTCCGACTGGTTTATGAATGTTATAATTCTTGACATCTGATTTGTGTCCATTTATTCTTTTACGTAGAGACTGTCCAGTTTGACCAATGTACATGGCAGAGGGGCATTGCTGGCACATGATGGCATATATCACATTGGTGGATGTGCAGGTGAACGAGCCTCTGATAGTGTGGCTGATGTTATTAGGCCCTGTGATGGTGTCCCCTGAATAGATATGTGGGCACAGTTGGCAACGGGCTTTGTTGCAAGGATAAGTTCCTGGGTTAGTGGTTCTGTTGTGTGGTATGTGGTTGCTGGTGAGTATTTGCTTCAGGTTGGGGGGCTGTCTGTAGGCAGGGACTGGCCTGTCTCCCAAGATCTGTGAGAGTGTTGGGTCATCCTTTAGGATAGGTTGTAGATCCTTAATAATGCGTTGGAGGGGTTTTAGTTGGGGGCTGAAGGTGACGGCTAGTAGCGTTCTGTTATTTTCTTTGTTAGGCCTGTCCTGTAGTAGGTAACTTCTGGGAACTCTTCTGGCTCTATCAATCTGTTTCTTTACTTCCGCAGGTGGGTATTGTAGTTGTAAGAAAGCTTGACAGAGATCTTGTAGGTGTTTGTCTCTGTCTGAGGGGTTGGAGCAAATGCGGTTGTATCGCAGAGCTTGGCTGTAGACGATGGATCGTGTGGTGTGGTCAGGGTGAAAGCTGGAGGCATGCAGGTATGAATAGCGGTCAGTAGGTTTCTGGTATAGGGTGGTGTTTATGTGACCATTGTTTATTAGCACTGTAGTGTCCAGGAAGTGGATCTCTTGTGTGGACTGGACCAGGCTGAGGTTGATGGTGGGATGGAAATTGTTGAAATCATGATGGAATTCCTCAAGGGCTTCTTTTCCATGGGTCCAGATGATGAAGATGTCATCAATATAGCGCAAGTAGAGTAGGGGCTTTAGGGGACGAGAGCTGAGGAAGTGTTGTTCTAAATCAGCCATAAAAATGTTGGCATACTGTGGGGCCATGCGGGTACCCATAGCAGTGCCGCTGATCTGAAGGTATACATTGTCCCCAAATGTAAAATAGTTATGGGTAAGGACAAAGTCACAAAGTTCAGCCACCAGGTTAGCCGTGACATTATCGGGGATAGTGTTCTTGATGCCTTGTAGTCCATCTTTGTGTGGAATGTTGGTATAGAGGGCTTCTACATCCATAGTGGCCAGGATGGTGTTATCAGGAAGATCACCAATGGATTGAAGTTTCCTCAGGAAGTCAGTGGTGTCTCGAAGGTAGCTGGGAGTGCTGGTAGCGTAGGGCCTGAGGAGGGAGTCTACATAGCCAGACAATCCTGCTGTCAGGGTGCCAATGCCTGAGATGATGGGGCGCCCAGAATTTCCAGGTTTATGGATCTTGGGTAGTAGATAGAATATCCCAGGTCAGGGTTCCAGGGGTGTGTCTGTGCGGATTTGATCTTGTGCTTTTTCAGGAAGCAGCTTGAGCAAATGCTGTAGTTGCTTTTGGTAACTCTGTCGGATCATAGGGTAATGGCTTGTAGAAACTCGTGTTGGAGAGCTGCCGAGCAGCCTCTTGTTCATATTCCGACCTATTCATGATGACAACAGCACCTCCTTTGTCAGCCTTTTTGATTATGATGTCAGAGTTGATTCTGAGGCTGTGGATGGCATTGCGTTCTGCATGGCTGAGGTTATGGGGCAAGTGATGCTGCTTTTCCACAATTTCAGCCCGTGCACGTCAGTGGAAGCACTCTATGTAGAAGTCCAGTTTGCTGTTTCGACCTTCAGGAGGAGTCCACCTAGAATCCCTCTTTCTGTAGTGTTGGTAGGGAGACCTCTGTGGATTAGTATGTTGTTCAGAGGTATTTTGGAAATATTCCTTGAGTCGGAGACATCGAAAATAGGATTCTAGGTCACCACAGAACTGTATCATGTTCGTGGGGGTGGAGGGGCAGAACCTGACTCAAATTTGTTTCTCATTCCTTCAGAATATAACATTAAGAATTTCACACAGTGAGGAAAGATCCAATAATTCAGAGGATTATTGGATTAATCAGATAATAAATCTTGGATTGAAATTCAATACAAAAAAAATCACAGGAAGCCCATGTTTCCCACCACATTTTAGAAATACCCCTGTGGAGACTGTAGATTAATTTTGCAGCATAGGATCCTGCCTATGCTGCTGCTCCCGAGTACATAAAGCTTGTTCAGTGATAAGTGTAAAAGCAGCAGAGGCACAGATGAAATCTTCTGTGTTCCTGTTATGAATGCTCTGTTGAGGAAAAAGAGACACACAGTTGTTTTTTCCATTGTTCTCCTTATTTCCTCAGAAGGAAAGGAAAGTTATATCCACACTTGTCTCCAGAAAAAGTGCTCCCCACCAGGAACAAAACTAGAACAAAGTTCTAGAAGAACAAAACTAGGTAGGATCACATACATTTCATGCTGTTGCTGCCGCATCACAGAGTAAACTCTGTGTAAAAGCACAGATTGCAGGTACTATATCTTGCATGCTCACATATCACAGGGAAAGATCCATTAAAATAGTTATCAAATTGATTGGTCCTGGAAGAGGGAAAAGAACCAGAAGTGTACAGGAAGAGGAGAATGGAAGGGAAAAGCCAGGAAAGAAAGAAAAAAATAAGAGAAGGGGCAACAACAACATAAAATGGCAGTGGGAAGAGATGCAAACAAACAAAGGGAGGAGACTGACATTGCATTGATGTTCTTCACATCTATTTGGGACAGAATTCAGCACTTTGCAACCTCACCGTAATGGCAACAGCCCTGCACAGACAGCACTCAACCCCTGGAGCACTTTGCAAACACTTTCAAAAGTCAGCAGTGATCACTTCTGAAGGCTGGTCCTCATTCAGTTTTTGCACAGATTTAACTTATTTGATAGAAAAACCAACTTAGTTAAATCAGTGCAACATTCTAGAGCAGATGCATTTATATTGCTAAACACATATTATCAGTATAACTGCATCCACACTGGAGATTGCACCGAATTAGGTAAGTTGGTTTTATATAAAAGTGTTTATTAGATAAATATAGTGTGTTTTGGAAAATTTACAAAACAAGGTATGCTGATATAAATGCCTTTATGCTGGTATCTGTTTTGTAGCCTAGCCCTCCAGCTGTATCACCATCCGCTTCCCCCACTTCTGGAAGGACTCCGCCAAAAACAGTCCAGACATTCCTCTCAGTGGCTTAGCAGTCCACAGCCAGGCCACTCTTTCAGCAGCAGGGAGACAGGGTCGTTCACTACTCCAGGCCCCAGGACCCTGCAAACAGCAGCTTTCTGCTGCCTCTTCCTTCCAGCTCACTGTCCCTATTCCCTAGGCTACTTCCCCAGTGCCTCAGTTCCTTCTGCTCCTGCCACTGGCTCCAGCTCCTTTATCCTCTTCCCAGGACCTTCCAGTGGTTTCCCCAGGAACTGAAATTAGGGAAGGGTGTTCGAATTTACGGGGGGGGGGGGGGGGGGGACAACGTTGTGTCCGGGCTGATGAGGGGTGAGACTGAAGGGTGGGCTGTATGGCACTATAGTAAAAACTGAAAAAATGTTTCATGACCATTTTATTAGATTTAAGTCATGTTTTAAAATCACCACACAAATTAAAGTTGGCTACTCAAGCCATCTATGAAGCACTAAGTCTACATCCTTCTTGGTTTCTTGTCATAATTTTGCACAACTCTGTTAATGAACTTCTTGAACGCAATGCATTCATCTTTGGTGGCTTCTTGTGTGTCCGGTACTTCCATTCCTTCTGTTGATATGCTCATTAGTTCATTCACATGATCAGGCAAAAGGCGACTTCTTTCAGAACACAGAAAGAGATAGCAAGAGATGAATTCCTACTTCTTTCAACCCAGGAAACACAGCACAAAGATCAGGTCTAGCCACCAGTGATGATAAAAAAAAAGAAGTTGAAGTCAAATCTTCTTTCATTCATCATAAGATATTCCACTCTGTTCAAATTCTGTTCTGTCCTGAGCACATGGCAGCCCCATTGCTGGTAGTGCCTCACTCCACTCAACTGTTGGTGTTTTATAGGACAGGCATCAGTAAAAGCTATGTAGAGGTTGAGTAGAATCTAGAAATCACTGTTGTAGATTTTTAAGAATCAAGTCTGTGTACTTTTTCAGTTGTCTTAACAAACACTTCTTGTCTTCTTCACTTAAGGATTCAATATAAATGCCTTCATTAGTCAACTTCTGGACTGAAGTCTTTGCTTCTTCCAGTACTTTTTCAATGGATAGCTCTCTGATTGATCCAAATGTAGCTTCTATTGATGGACAAAGATCTACTACTGTTGTAGCAGATGCCTGGATGGCACTGTTTAATGACTCAAGTGGTTTCAACAGCAGACTTATGAGAGAGAGAGAGAGAGAGAGAGAATGGCAATAGTCTTCTGAATGTAGTAGCAAAAGTAATCCACAAGCCTCACTACTGAGATCCATCCCATCTTGGCAGATACTTTCCAAAGCCAGTAAAAATGGCTGGAGTAATTTTAAGACAACAGCCAAGGATCGCTCATAAGAAAGCCAGAGGGTTTTCCCAGGTTGGACTAATATGAACTTCAGTCCCAGTGTATCTTCTATATTTTCCAAGATACTCAGTCTTTGGACTTTTGCTGAAAAATGAATATAATGAAGACATTAAATGTATAGCTTTTAAAATGTATTTTGAAGAGTCTACAGCTTGTATGAGTGCTAGCTGGAGTAGATGGCCTCTGCAGTGTGTATAGGAGAGATTAGGGTTGCACTTCTCTCTGAGCAAAGCTTGTACTCCACCAGGTCTTCCTGAGAAGTTTGCAGCTCCATCAAATGCACAAGCAGCCATCTGTTTGGGGTCCAATTGACAAGCATTTAACTCTAGATGTGGGTTGTCACAGATGCAGCCGATGTGTCTTCTATAACTTGAAGATCTGGAAATGCATCTACTGGCCTACCACTAACATCAAGATAACATACACGACTTAATACTTGATGTCCATTTGCATCAGTGCATTCATCAGCCATGTATGGAAATTTTTTGAATGTGGTGAGAGAGTTCTTCACTTTTTCAACTGTTGAACCGCATGCTTCTAGCCAGTCAGTTGAGTTTCTTGCAGAAAGATAGTGAGCATTTGCTGGTCGTGTTTGGAACCAGTGTTCAACTACAGGATGAACATGTGACAACGCACTTAAAATTGGCTTCCAGTTTGTAGTGTGTGGTATCTCTTGCTTAAGTAGAAAGTATGATGCCACAGCCATGTTTGCTATCATGAACTGTGTTGTGTCTCCAGCATTCTTAACAGCCTCATTAAGTACTTCTAAAATTGGCTTTGAAAGTGGGTTTATAAGGCTTTCTGCATGTTGATACAGCCCATAGTCCTGGCGTTTTACTGCCTGTTCACGTAGTTTGTCAGCATTGGCTTTGCTGATCAGTCTGACAAACCAAGCTCCTCCACTTTTACCAATTATAGCATTGGAAAGCTTTCTTTCTTCGTAAGTTTTTTTTTTGCAAAAGGTGCACCAGTAGCCATCTTTTGTAACTTCAATAAATGGGAACACTTTGACCCACAAACACTGGGAACTACCTTTAGGTTTAGGAGACACTGTTTCTTCAATAGGTAGCTGTATTTGTGCTTTGGGCTGGTCGGACGTAGATACACCACTTGAACCTTCAGATGACATGTTGATATATTCTTGGTTATTGATGTGTTCTTCACCTTGGATAGTTTTTGAGGCCTTTGAGTGGAAAAATTGATGTATTGTTTTTTGTCGTTTCATTTTCACTTTGACCTGCAACATATAAAAGAGATATGAATAAATTAAATGTTTTGTTAGTAGAATGCAAATTTAACATAAGGATAATGCAAAATATACCAAAACATATAACAGGTCTATATTTCGAAAAAAAATACATTTTTTAAAAATTTATATTTAATTTAAATTGACTTTTGAAAACTAAGCCATTATGGGATAAGAGGGAAGTCCTCTCATGGATCAGTAACTGGTTAAAAGATGGGAAACAAAGGGCAGGAATAAACTATCAGTTTTCAGAAGGGAGAGAGATAAATAGTGGTATTCCTCAGGGATCGGTACTGGGACCATTACTGTTCAACATATTCATAAATGATCTGGAAAAATGGGTAAACAGTGAGGTGACAAAACTTGCAGATGATACAAAGTTATTCAAGATAGTTAAGTCCAAAGCAGACTGAAGAGTTACAAAGGGATCTCACAAAACTGGGTGACTGGGCAACAGAATGGCAGATGAAATTCAATGTTGATAAATGCAAAGTAATGCACATTGGAAAACATAATCTCAACTATACATACAAAATGATGGGGTCTAAATTAGCTCTTAACACTCAAGAAAGATGCTGGAGCTATTGTGGATGGTTCTCTGAAAATATCCACTCAATGTGCAGCGGCAATCAACAAAGCAAACAGAATGTTGGGAATCATTAAGAAAGGGATAGATAAGACAGAAAATATCATATTGCCTCTATATAAATCCATGGTATGTGAACACCTTGAATATTGTGTGCAGATCTGGTCACCCCATCCCCAAAAAGTTATATTGGAATTGGAAAAGGTACAGAGATGGGCAACTAAAATGATTAGGGGTATGAAACAGGATTAAAATGACTGGGAATTTTCATCTTAGAAAAGAGACGACTAGGGGGGGATATGATAGAGGTCTATAAAATCTTGATTGGTGTGAAGAAATGAATAAGGAAATGTTATTTAATCCTTCACATAACAGAAGAACTAGCAGTCAGTCCATGAAATTAATAGGCAGTAGGTTTTAAAAAAAAATCAAAGGAAGTACTTCTTCACACAACATAAAGTCAACCAGTGGACCTCTTTGCTGGGGGATGCTGTGAAGACCAAAAATATAACAGGATTAAAAAAAAACTAGATAAATTCCTGGAGAATTGATCCATCAGTGGCTATTAGCCAGGATGGGGAGGGATGCAACACCATGCTCTGAGTGTCCCTAGCTTGTTTGCCAGAAGCTGGGAATGGGCAACAGGGGATGGATCACTTGATGATTATCTGTTCTGTTCATTTCCTCTGAAGCACCTGGCCTTAACCACTGTTGGAAGATAGAGTACTGGGCTGTATGGACAATTGGTCTGACCCAGTATGACCATTCTTATGTAAAAATTAATTATAATAATAAAAATGTTTAGTACAGAAACTCCCCAACATAACGACCTCTCAAGATAGCAACGATGAGAGATAACATGCTCAAATAAATTGGTTAGTCTCTAAGGTGCCACAAGGACTCCTTTCCTTTTTGCGAATACAGACTAACACGGCTGTTACTCTGAAACCTTGGCAAATAATGCATTTTAAAAATCTTGGCCTACTAGGAAACATTTATATAAGTTCCCATCCCCAGTCACAAATCCAGCATTCTGGAGCAAAATCACTAAAATATAGTCCAACAAACAAATGTTTATTTAACATGCCCCTCACTTTTCCCTCCACTGCACCCAACTCACCGGTGTTGTCCTTGGTCAGTGGAGACTCAAAGTTCAGAGGTGCTTTCACATGAGTACACCTCCTAGGTAAAGGGCAAGAAGGCACCTTGCTCATTCCTCCAGCTACTCATTGTTCTCTCTGTCTACTGTTGTTCATTATGCCACCGTTCACTCCATTGCTCTGTTGCCAATGGTCCTGTACTATCACCTTCTGCTGCCACTGTGGCCTCTGCAAGTTAGTCTCTTGAGGTTTCACTGGCTCTCAGTGATTTCAGCTGAGCTTTCACTGGGGGAACCTCACTGCTAATGCAGGCTGGGCCGTCTCTTTCACAGAAACACTATTCCACAGCAGGACTAAGCACTTAGACCTAATTATCAGTGATTTCAGCCGTAGTGGTCACTGAACAAAACAAAAGACTATCTGTGGAGCCTAATCAGCTCTGTCTTTAAACAGCAGAGAGGGGCAGGTCAAATAGTACTTGTGACTCAGGCAGACCATCAAACAAAACACCTGTCCCCATCCTCTCTCTCTCTCGATGCCTTCAATCAACACAGGCTACGTACAGTTCTACTGCCCTTTACTCATACAATAAGAATAACATTTCATTACCCCTGCCCCCTGCATTCAGGTGATTTGTAACCCAACCCCAGCCAAAATCTATCAACTGGGCAACACAGCTCTGTTTGCTGGATACCTCGGTAGATTAGGTGTGAATGTAAATACAACTGGTCCTGAAGCCTTTCCCCCCAGCCCATCTAGACTTTGCTTACAAATCATAATTTCAAATTATTAGGCTGGCCAACAACACCGAAATGAATGCACTGACATTGTCATAAAAAACAACAGCTGTACAAGGAAGCTAGTCTATGTTCATACTTTTCAAATCTATGATACTTTTTCAGATACATGTATTTTATCATACACTTTATATGCTTTTAAAGTGTGTATTAATGTTTCAATTTCAGTTCAAATTTCCAGACAGTCACTAAATTGGCATGTAACTAGTTCACAAAACTGGGGGTGGAAGGGGTGGGGTATTGGGGAAATTCGGGGGGGGTGTAGGGAAATCACTGCGGAGCCTATATAAAGGGAAGGGTAAACACCTTTAAAATCCCTCCTGGCCAGAGGAAAAACCCTTTCACCTGTAAAGGGTTAAGAAGCTAGGATAACTTCGCTGGCACCTGACCGAAATGACCAATGAGGAGACAAGATATTTTCAAAGCTGGAGGGGGGGAGAAACAAAGGTTCTCTCTGTCTGTGTGATGCTTTTGCTGGGGACAGAAAAGGAATGGAGTCTTAGAATTTAGTAAGTAATCTAGCTAGATATGCGTTAGATTCTGTTTTGTTTAAATGGCTGATAAAATAGCTGTGCTGAATGGAATGGATATTCCTGTTTTTGTGTCTTTTTGTAACTTAAGGTTTTGCCTAGAGGGATTCTCTATGTTTTGAATCTGATTACCCTGTAAGGTATTTACCATTCCGATTTTACAGAGGTGATTCTTTTACTTTTTTTCTTCAATTAAAATTCTTCTTTTAAGAACCTGATTGCTTTTTCATTGTTCTTAAGATCCAAGGGTTTGGGTCTGTGTTCACTTATGCAAATTGGTGAGGATTTTTATCGAGCCTTCCCCAGCAAAGGGGGTGTAGGGTTTGGGGAGGATTTTGGGGGGGAAAGACATTTCCAAGGGGGTTCTTTCCCTGTTACATATCTGTTAGACGCTTGGTGGTGGCAGCAATAAAGTACAAGGGCAAAAAGTAAAATAGTTTGTACCTTGGGGAAGTTTTAACCTAAGCTAGTAAAAATAAGCTTAGGGGGTTTTCATGCAGGTCCCCACATCTGTACCCTAGAGTTCAGAATGGGGAAGGAACCTTGATAGGGGGGTATTGGGGAAATTCAGGGGGAGTGTAGGGAAATCACTGCAGAGCCTATAAGTCCTGGCAGACTGCCAGGAAGCCAATCTTCTTGCTAGAGCTCCCTATGGCAGACTTACTCACGCTGGTCTGCAACTTCCTTTTATATGGGCCAGATGGGCCCTGATTGGCTGGGCCAGCTGCCGCCCTAATTGGCTGTTTCCCCTGCAGCCACTCCTTTGCTACCTGCCTCCCTAGGCAGGTTTTAACCCTTTCAGGGCCAGTGCAGGACAGGCGCCCCATCACAAGCTCTTACTGACCAAGGGAATAGTGTTGTCAAGATTCAGCAGAAGCTGGAACCATGTCTAATCCTTGGGCTCCTGTTTTATTAACATATATATCAGTGCTCTTCCAAGAGTAATATTCCCTTCCTACTGTTTACTCTTGTCTCTCCCCTTTTATGTACCTCTGTTGGCCTATTATATTTATACATGTTATCAATCTAATTTAGATTACACAAAGGGATGCAAGGGTTATATTTATACATTATGTTATCAAACTAATTTAGGTTCCACAGAGGGATTCCACAAAGGGATGCAAGGGTCCTTTGCAGGACTGGGACCTAGGATCAAATTCATCCCTGGACTGACTCCCATGCTGACACACTATCAGAGGAGAGGCAGTTTGCATCCACCTGATTATGGTTGTGTTAAGGGGCTAATTTAGCTCCAGGCAATGATACTTATGCTAATCTTCACCAGGCACCATAGCCCCTATGTCCCTTGCACAGTTGGGGAACAAAAACGGCATAAGGAGGCTCCTACCATGCTTGATCCTGCCCTGGTAAGCCCCATGACTGCCCAAGATTGCCCTGATTGAGCAGCTCATGAGTTAGTAATATTCAGTAGGTGGGGCCTTATGACTGTTCAAATAAGCCTTAGACCAATGATGAATCAGATTTTAGGATTGTAAGCCCCATAAAGAAGGAACACAATCTTATTTTAAGTTTGTAATACGACATGCACAGAAATGGCATTGTATAATAATGTTTAATCAGGATTTATTGATCTCTTTATATTTGAAATTGTTGGCAAAAATGTTGGTTTAAACAAAAATCTGAATGCTGTCAGTAAAAATTTGTTGAAGATATTAACAACATACTTGTAGCTCTCTAAAATCTGAAGTCTTCTGGTTTTAGAGTAATAAAATAACCGCACTGAAGCAAACATTTGAAATACATTTTTAAACGGTATATATAGAAAATACCTAATTATTATTTCTGCAGTGCTGATGCCTGTTTGAGGATCCCAAATAATCTCCCACTGTGAGCATATCATTAGAAGAGGCCATGTTTCCACATAATTCAAGGAAAACAATTTAAAAACAATAGTAAAAAGCCCATTTTTATTCCTAAAACTGAGCTATAACTTGCCAAAAATAAACAAAAAACATCTTTAAATTAAGGTGGTATTGATAGCTCTCTGCTATAATTTTCAGCTCATGTGGCAATGTGATTAACACTTTGAAGAAGCTGAGCCAGTTGAAAATACAACCTGCAGAACAAGTTGAGTTTGAATATTGTGTTATAGGACACTATAAAAACTACAGATTAAATAGGGGTGTTGCAAGACTTAATTAATTACTGTTTGCAAATCATTCTGAAGTTCTTGAATAAAAAGCAGCATACAAGGTGTTGCCACATGTCCTGATATTTCCAGAGTTGCACGATCTCATATTCAGTTTTACTTTTGAAGGCCTCCAAACAAAATGTCATCATGTGAACTCTTTGGGGCAGGGAATGTCTCTTTAATAGGTGTTTATACAGTGTTGAGCACAATGGGATACCAGTCCTTGATTGGGGTCCCTAGGAGGTATCACAGTACAAATAAATATATTATTAACTTGTGTGCTTGTGCCCTTGTTAATTTAAGTAATGGTGATGATTTGCCAGCTCTGTCAATTTAAATCGTGTTTATCCATGAAATGGATACAACTCAGGCAGTGTTAGTTCACTTTTCCTCCAGATTGATGGACAACGTTACTCAACTCTGACTACTTCTGTAAGAGAAGGGGTAGCCCTTCATGATCATGTTCTTTCAAACTTTGCTGCTCATGCGGCCCAGATCATTGATCTACACCAGGGGTGGGCACACTGCGGCCCATGGGATTGCCACCCCCGTGGGGCTACGGGTCCCGCGCCGCTCCTGGAAGTGGCTGGCACCACATCCCTGAGCCCCATGGGTGGGATGGGGGTTGCAGAGGGCTCCACGCACTGCCCTTGCCTGCAGGCACTGCCCCCTACAACTCCCATTGGCCGGGAACAGGGAACCGCAGCCAATGGGAGCTTCAGGGGAGTAGCCATAGGTGAGGGCAGCGTGCGGAACCCTCTGTCTCTCCCCCACCCCCGGGGCCGCAGGGATGTGGTGCCGGCAGCTTCCAGGAGCGGCACAGCGCAGGGCCAGGGCAGGCAGGGAGCGTGTCTTAGCCCCAGTATGTGCCACTGCCACCCCGGAGCCGCTCTAGCAGTGCCAGGCTGGAGCTTGCACCCTGAACCCCTCCTGCACCCCAACCCCCTGCCACACCACTCCTGCACCCCAATCCTCTGCCCTGAGCCCCTTCCTGCACATCACACTGCCTCCCACACCCTGCACTCCCTCCCGCACCCCAACCCCCTGCCCCAGCCCTACATGCAGAGCCATGAATGTAATTTCCCCACACAGATGTGGCCCTCAGGCCAAAAAGTTTGTCCACCCCTGATTTACACTATCAGGAGGGCTAGCCTGAATACATCCCAGAACACATGGCAGAACTCCACAGTCAGCCTGTGGCTACTTAGGGACTCATTACAGGGCATCAGATAGGTGTTTTCTTAGAGTTTGGCCAGAGTGAAAAGGAGCTCCAGCTGGTCCTTGTTGCCTGTGTACACATTGGTCGGAAAACTATTTCACAGTTGCCATCAGCGAGATGTATAACTGGCATTAGGAGAATGCTGGTGATAGTCTCTTTGTCCTCCCTATCTGTCTGCCTGCCCGTATCCACTTGTTGCTTCTTATCTTATACTGTGGGCTGATCTTCACTATGGGGAGAACGATGCTGCTGTAAGCAGGGATCAATTTAGCGGGTCTAGGAAAGACCTGCTAAATCGATGACAGAGCGCTCTCCAGTCAACCCCTGTACTCCAGCTCTCTGAGAAGAGTAAGGGAAGTTGACTGGAGAACGTATCCCATTGATGCAGCACAGTGAAGACACCGGGGTAAGTTGACCTAAGCTACATCGACTCCAGCTACATTATTCACGTAGCTGGAGTAGCGTAACTTAGGTCAACTTATCCCCATAGTGAAGACAAGCCCTTAGACTGCAAGCTCTTAGGGGCAAGAGCTGTCTTTTTGTTCTGTGTTTGTACCTAGCACAATGGGGTCCTGGTCTGTGACTGGGGCATCAAGGCCCCATCACAATACAAATAATAATAACTGGTGAAGGCCTGGGTCCTTCAAGCCAAAAGGAAGATGAGTGATTAGAGCCAACAGTTTCCTGAGGGTACAGAGGAGTACCAGGGAGGCTGAATTGGAGAAGCAGCACAGAACAGTTGTGAGGACCTGCTTGGCATCTAGAACCTCCAGAGGCTCAGTGGAGACATAGATACTCTCCACTGGGATCCCTAATGCTGCCACATCTTGAGTTGCACCACCTAGTAGGAATTACAGAGCCTTGCCAGTACCACACATGTTGGAGGCTGCTGTGACAATAGCCACCAACCTGCACACTACCACAAGGGGCAAGGCAGCCATCAAGAAGCAGCATAGGCCAGGCTTCACAGAGTATATCTTCATTGCAAAAAAGGTGTGTTCTTAACTTGGGTTAGCTAACTCAAGTTAGCAATCTTGGATTAAAACAGCAGTGAAGAGAAGGCAACTTGATTTTTAACTTGGGTCAGCAGATTGAGTTTGACGCAAGTTCCCTTATAGAATTTAACTGATGCTGCTAACCTCAGTTAAAAGTCAAGTTGCTGTGTCTATACTGGTACTTAAAGTTAGCTGACCTCTTTTTTCCTTCACTTAAGACATACCCCTAGTAAAGTTGGAGTAAGGGGCCCTGCTAGTGGAATTGCAGACAGCTACTGCTGAAGATTCTGCAGCCACTTGGGCATATGCCCTACTCTGAGAAACAGGACCCTTTTTGCTGGTGAAGGATTTGGTGGCAACCACTATCGATAATTTAGTGTTACTAACTCTCACAATTTTAACTCAAATCTTGATATATTTGCTGTTTTCCTTGAATCCTCAGTTCTTGGAGTCATGTGATTATTGGTATGTGACGTGAGCATTTATTTTAAAAATGGAAAGTTTCTAGCCCTGGATTGCAGAGAAAGCTTGAAAACATGAACCCTAAAAGGCTCAAGAAGAATTAAAATAAAATTTATTATTTTTCTAAAAATCCATGATTTTTAAGTCAATATCAGGATTTTCATTCTGTGGCTCTGGCAGCTTTCTAAGGTTCTTGGGGAGGTGAGGCATGGTAGGGATGGTAGGTGGGTGACTGGGGACAGATTATTGTTCCTCACAAGTGCCCAAGTGTAAGACCTCAGAGGAAAAGGGTTAGGGCCTGCTATGGCCTTTTTTGATTAGACGAAAAACTAAAATGAATTAAAAAGAATAAAACAAAAATAAGGGAAGGGGGGGGGGGAGGGAAGGAGCAATCCAAGCTGCCCTCCACCCCCTTTCTGCTGCTCCTTCCCTCTCCACTCCCAAACCAGAAATTGCACTGGTAAAACCCAGATGGCCAGGTTTAGGATTAGATTTTTACTGGTAAATGTTGGTAAACATCTATTTCACCATACACATGAAAACCCTCCCCCTCCACCACTCAAGAAAATAAATCCAGGGATAATAATAGAAATGTACAGAGGGTCAAACATGAAAGTAAGAAGAATGTTGCTTGAGAATTTATTAGAGTTTGATTTTAAGGCTACTTACTTGATATATTTTGATTTGACATTGACAGCTTGTGTTTTAACAGCTACAAATGTTAACTGTTTGTATCTCAACATCTACTGTCATAAAAAAACCTATTGTCTGACCCTCTCCCCCCACTCCCTGATAGTCAGCAACTGCAAACATTTATATGGATTTTAAAAAGCTTAAACATAAGCATTATTATCTCCCAAAACAATTAAAAATAAACTTGAAAATATAGGGTAACCTCAGGATCCCCAGGACAGCACACTGAGGCTGAAGAGTTTGGGCAGAGATCTGGCACCAGACAAGTTGACAACAGTGATAAGGGGGACGAGGGAGGTAATGATTTAGTTGGGGCTGGTCCTGCTTTGAGCAGGGGGTTGGACTAGACCTCCTGAGGTCTCTTCCAGGGGGTTCCTTTCCGCTGGCTGCACTTGAAACGGCAAACGGGAGGAGAGGGGAGATAAACTAAGCCAGGAAGGGGAGCAAGGGTGACGGGTGTAGCACCCAACAAGACATCCCCTGCAGCCCAGGGGCATGAAAAAGTGAGGAGAGACGATTAGGAACGGGAGCGGACCCACTCACCAAGCAAGGAGGCGCGCGCAGATACGGGGCGCGGGAGCCTTCCTCCTCGCGCATAAGACCACCAGAGCCCCGCCCCAGCCAGCAAGGCGAGGCCTTGTGCTCCGCCCTGAGTGGTTCCGAGGGCTGTCAATTGGGGACGACTCGCGCACGCACGGAGTCGCGCGACAGGCAGCCGTGATTGGGGGAGGGGAGCCAGGCGAGGAAACAAAAACAATCGCCCGGGTGCCGCCATCTTGGGTTCGTTCTGCACATCACACGGTGAATGGGTAGATATGAAATTACCACAGGCGAGCAGCAACAGCAGCACGGTACGGAGGGCCGTTCGGAGCTGCCAGCCGGACGCTGGGGACGATAAAGCCGGCTCCTTCGTCCGTCGCCGCCTAGAGAAAAGCTCTGGGCTTGGCCTTTCATTGTCGTCGACCCCTAAACTCCGCTCCTGGGGGGGCAAAGTTGTTGTGTGTCGCGCCGCTCCGGAGACGAGAGGGTTGGAGCCTGCAGCAGTTTCCTCAGAGCAAGGAGTGAGCCGGGGACAGAGCTAGGGGAGGGGGAGAAGAGGGGATTCCCCTCCGCCCTCTTTCCAACCCTCTGCCCAGGGCTTGCCTGGAACGTGGGGTGGGAGGCACAAGGAGAAGGCAGTAAGAGTTCACCAGGCTTTCAACCCCCGCCCATTGGGGAGTTTTTCTTCCTAAGAAAGCAAAAGTTGGACTGAGTGGAAAATTCTCCAGGTTTCTCTCTTCTAACCACGTTGGGGGCAGGGAGGGAATATGTATCCGTGAGGAGTCGGGAGACGGTTGTGCATCAAACAGAAGAGCCTCAAGTCCAGCACACTGGAGGAAGAAAGCTGTCACCAGCCCAGCAAACACGAATATACTGGCCACATCCAATCATGTGTATATAATATTGGTACCTTCTCCATCTCCATAGAAGCGGAATTCTCCTAGAAGCACAGCAATCAAGGAAGAAGAGACTTGCCACGAGCCCATAGATCACCCTCCTCCCCAGCAGCTGGAGACTGCAGGGTTTTTTGTTGTTGTTTTTTCAGTCACTCTTCACTGTTTAAACACCAAATATAGTCTCTTGGAGGGAATTCTTAAAGGAGTTTGAAATTCTGTGTTGAGGCAAGAATGTCTGAAATGTACAGCCTGTGTTGAACGGACAAGGAGAGGATCGCGAAAGTAGGAGGGAGGTGGGGGGAGAGAAGGGGAAACGTGCGGCTTTCATTGACTGGTGAAGGGAAGCCAAGAGATTTACCTTCGTGGAACTGTAAAGGCGTGTTTGTTATATAGCTGTTGTTTCTCTCCCCGTCCTTTTCCTCTGGTCACTCTACATCTCCCAGCATTATTAAAGTAAACGTCAATGTTGCCCACGTGTGGCTGGTAACTTCCTTTTTAGACAATTTTATAAAGAAACTGACAAGTTTACAATTCTATCAGTGGCTTACTTGTTTGTGACGTTTGAAACGGAGATGGAACTACTTGCTCAAACACTACATGTATAACGGGAGTAAGGTTGAAAATATATTGTTTACTAATTTCAGTACAACTTGCCTGGCCCAACACGACGAGGGATACTTTACAGAACTTGACGTGAAAAAAAGCTGAACTGTGCTCTGAGACTTGGTTCTTTTCCTAAAAGACGGTTTCCGCTGTTGACTTTTTATGGATTCTTAACATTTTTTTTCTGAATTGCATTTTTCCACCATTTGTACAGAAGCCAAATGACACGTGTATTTTGAAATGCTTCTCCAAATATATACACCCCTGTATCGGGGATCTCACTAGAAGGAGCTGGAGGGATCGTCAGTATCTAAATAAATCTGATTTTTCTTTTATAAACACTCTAATCTCCAAAAATGTTGCTTTAGATTGCTTTATAACAGTTAAATTTAAAGGTGGATTTTTCTATTTGGAAGAACCAGGAAACTCGATAGTAGAAACACCATCTGTATGTTGTAACTGTATTTCGAAAATGGGAGCTGCTACCAAGTTGGCGTTCGCTGTCTTTCTGATCTCTTGTTCTTCAGGTAAGTAAACTTACCTTTAAACTGACCAAAATTATCTTTGTGGGGTTCGCTGAGATTTGCAAACTTCGATTAGCTTTTCCTTTTTGAGTATATTTGTCTTGGAATAGTTTCTCGTTGACAGTGATTAATTGTTTGAAGTGATAAGGTGGTTGTAGATGACGACTGTAGTGATAGCAGCTATTGTGTTCATCTTAAAATATCACAATTCAGCACTTTTAATGTATGCAGTGTGTAAACTTAAAATTAGTTTTAAATTAGTCCACTGCAGAGTTGATTAATGGAGTAACTTTAAAGCTAATCATTTAGACTAATATTGTAATTTAGTGTTTTCATGTTCAGAATGTTCAGGAAAATATAACCAAGACACATCTCTAACTTCATTTAGATCTTATTTTGGGGTACTCAGTGGTGAGCTTCCGCCTCCATTAGTGTGTTTAAAAATGGTTACTTATTCTGAAAGCACTAACTAGTGCTATATGGAGAGGGAGTTGTGCGTTTGTGTGTACATGGCAGTACCAAGAGAACGAGGTACGCTTCAAATCCCTATCCAGATATTTTGCAAAACCTAACTTTTTCTTAGCTACCCAATACATGGTGCTGTTTTATAATTTTTAGATACAAAAGGCCAGTTTTAAATTACTATTTTTAGTCACATGAAATAATGTGGTCTAAGAATTGTTTAGGCTTGTAGAAGCATTTTTCATGGCAGTAACCAATGTTTGGAAATTGTTAATACAATTGCATTTATTTGAAACTAGCCTTCTCTGAGAGCTTCTGTGATCCACTGATCCTGGGTCTTGTAACTGATTTTTTTTTTTTTTTTTTTTTTAGTTTTACAACTTGTTTTATACTGACTTTTTCTTTCTGATTCCTTTTTGTTTATGTAGCGTTGTGTGCAAAAGTAAAATTACTTAGTATTCTTAATTGTGATTTGACAACTGGTTTTATCTGATCATATGTTCATTTTGTTTCCCATAGCTGGGTGGCTAGTTTTCTGTAACAACAAAGCTTTTTTTAAAAAAATCAGAACCCTGTAATATATAGAATTTTGCTGAATGATACATTTCCTTGTGGTTATTAAATGGATGCAGTCTAGTCTTGTGTCTGTAGTGTTATTGATCCGTTCTGTGTGGGCTGAATGTACTGTGAAATGGCGATCACTGCCAGAGATTAACCAAAAGAGTTACATCTGTTTAAACAGAAGAACATGTTAAAGACAGCATGACCCTTTTTAACATCAGAAAAATGATACCAGATTTTTAACAAATTCATGATGTCTTGCATTGAAGTAGTTAAAGCCTTCTTGAGAGCCTCTCTATGAAAGTATGACCTTCAATTTTAATAAGGCTATCTTTTTTTGTTTTGTTTTCAGTCAAATTGCTCTTGAGTTCAGGAACATTTTCTATAGGGGACTCTTTAGTCTTGTTGCATTTTAAAGCGCCTCTTACTTTCATCAGGTCTCTACCTCTTTTTTGCCTCTTCACCGTGCCTGATTAGAGGACAGGATAGCACAGTGCAGTCCTTTCCTAGGAACCTACTTCTCCTACTTGCTAATCAATTAGAAGCATTCTTGACCCACACAGGGCAAACCTCCCTAGAGTACTTCCAGCCTCTATTGTTCTTGGCAACAGTAGACCAGAAACTGGATGTTAATTTTGTCTATGACAGTGGAAATAACTTGTACTAGGCCAGCAGGAAGCTGCTTAAAATATTATAGAATGCATTTCATAGCTATTGTAAAATATTGTCTTTCAGTTATTCTGAAGTGTCATAGCAAATATTTCTGTGTAATGGAGTATTTCAGAATTTATAAAGTATTCCAGATCTAGCTATATAAATGGTTAATAATACATCCAGTTAGAAATGTGACTATTTTTACAGTTCAGAGTTTGAGGCTACTTAGGCTTCTTAATACAAAATAACACGAACACAGAGGCAAAATGTAGTGTTTCTGCTGATCATGTTGATTTTATGTAGCATGAAATCTAGCATGGCAAAATTATAAATATTTTTTTCAAACTCTGAAGTTAGAATAAAATTATTTTCCCCACTAATCTGGATTTCTGCCTTAGCCTTTATTAAGTATGTTGGCCAGTTTGAAGAAACTTTTACAACTTAATTCTAAGGTTTCTATTGATATTTCTTCATTGTGGTTGCAAGTCTTCAGCTCCTCTTAATGGGTGTTCACTGAACATTTTGGGTCTACAAGTAACTGCTAAAGTTACGTGCACAGCGGTTCATCATAATCATCTGTCCTTTTTCAAATAAAAAGGGTAAATTTCTTCTTGCAAGCGTTGGGGGTGGGTCTGTAATTTTGGGGCACTTTGCCTTACTAAATATTGATTTCAGATTTATTTGGGTTCCATCACCTCTTCTAAATCAAAATCCAGCCCTTTTTACGGAAGAAACCGAAATATCTTTCACTCTAACATGAGTATGGAAAAGGATTAATGCCTCTTCCTCATGCCACCTTCCCCTTTAGTACTCATTCCTAAATCACAGTGACTACCCCAAGAGATAATCACATGTGGGAATGTATGCATCAGTACAAACCAGAGAGTAAGATGGAAGCTAAATAGAATACCTAATCAAAGTTGTCAGTGGTCCTTTAACATGCTATATGTATACTTCAATTCAGAAAGTGTTTTCCTTTATTTAAAAAAAAAAAAAAAAGGCAAAGTAAAACAGGGCCCTATGGCTCATGGGTACACTTGCTATGCATCTCCGTATTAATGGTTCAAGAAATAAAAATCTGCACTCTTGTAACAAGAAACTTCTCATTGTTTAACTTAGAGGTGATTTACAGTTTCTTCAGAAAAGAGGGAAGTATGCTTCCCCCCCACCCCTCCTTTTTGCTGGAGTTTATACCTTAACATCAGGAAGGCCAGGGCTGGTCTTCCTTGGTTTTCTTGTATGTCTTGAAGCATGTGTACTGTGGTGCCTTCTCCCTCATCTTTTTAACTGAAGGGGAGTGGTTAAAACTTTCGGCAGCATTTCTTGACAATATGCAGTCATTGGCAGTGTTAACAAAAAGGTGACTTTTTTTTTTAAACTCTTAAACTAAAAAAGAGTTTCTCACCTGTGGCTTAGCTTTCACTGTCTTGATACTTGTGAGGTTGTCATTTCAATAATTCTCCAGCTTTGAGTCCCCTTCAGTTGCTTATGCCTTTTTTTTTAAAAAAACTGCCTTAAGCATGCCAGAGAAGCATGCAAACAAAAGGGTGCTAGCCCAGCTTTTCACTTATTTGCAGGTCACCCTCAATTTACTCAATTTTTGGAGAGGCTTTTGTGTTTCAAAGAAAGTGATAAGTCCAAAATTCTTCTGTAGTAAAAAATACCTTTTATGCCCTATTACAGAGACTGCTTTTTCCTCCCCTTAGTAAAAGTTCAAATACATTTTTCAGATATCAGAGAAATAATTACTGAGAGCCTAATATTCTTAAAGGTTTGGAGGCACAATGTTAGCTATTCTCAAAGAGCAGAAGAAAATAGGTGATTTCTTTATTTAACTAGTGAGTAGAATTTTTCAGACTTTTTTCCCTGCAAGTAACCATGGCACTACTTAAGAATCCTGCCAACGGTTCAGGAGCATCATTTATGTACTTGACTCCAACAGTGTACTCCCACCAGTAATCAATCTGTGCTTAGTGGTTGAACCCCCTAAGCATTTTATCTGTAAAATAAAGTGATTAAACACTTTAAAGATGTACTGTACACACTTTTAAAAGTAGTACCAAGTTCCTATTTGTACATAAAAGAACAGTAGCAGCACAATTTCACCATTAGTGGCAGATGCTCAGAACACAATCTTTGCAGCACTGTTGACAGTAGCCTTTTATGATAGTTTTCAAACATGGCTACACCAGACAGGTGTGACTATAAATTAGGTTACAACCCTATTGTGGCCTTACATTAACGTTATCACTATGCTCAGAAACAGTACAATAGAGTTTCTGAGGGAGGTCTCTCTAATTTTGCTAATTTTAAAAAAATACTGTTAATATGGGACATGGAAGCCATATTACAATTGTTGTAACAGTTGTGTTTGAAAACTTCAGTATTGTTCTAAGAGAACTGTGCTTGACAACTGTTTAATGAACACGGTTTTAGCTAGTAGAATTCTGTTGCTGTGTATCTGCTATAGATACGTCTTTTAGTAAGAGCTGCTTAAGAATTACTGTTACATATGCCCAGTGCTGTGGAAGCTTCTCTGTTTGGGGCTAAGGCGTTGTCATACTATGTTGCAGTTGCAAAAGGATGACTATTGCAATCCTGGTATATGGGTCTTAATAGCTTTCAGCTGTTTTTAATAGCTTGCTTCAACATCTAAGTGGCATTCCTGCTCTTTATGCCAAAAAATTCTTCAGGACTTCATCACAACTTGCATACAAATAACAGAAAAACAACTTGTTTAACCTTTCCTAGCATATCTGACTTTTCTAACTTTTGAGGTTGGCAGCAGTTAGTATGGGAGTCTTCTAAAGTGATTGCTTTTCCTACATCTCACTTGAAAAGGCCCTCAGTTCCATGTTTATATGCCAGAAATTTAAAAATCTGACTTGGATCTCATTTTTTTGCAACTTATTTCACTCTGAACTAAGTGTTCTTTCTGAAATAACATCACACTTCTCTTGCTGAGTCCATGAAGCCACACAGTAGCATAAAAATGTCTTACTTTACATGGAAGACATTGGAGGCAAATTTATTGGGTAGAAATGGTCAAGTCTAGCCATTTGGAGAACTGTGTGACTTGGGATTAAAGTTTAATGTTTTCAAGGTAGCAATGTTCAGACCTGAAAGAAGGGTTGAGCTAACATGGGGTGGAAAAAGGCAATAATAAACTGGGATGATAGAGGATTCTGCAGGACACACTTCTCCACCCTTTAAATCTGTTTTCTGTTAGTGCTTCTGAATGGTAAGTTGATTAGTCAGTTGTTAGACGATGAGGAAGCAGCCAAAACAAAAGGCAGAAGTTTCTGGTCTAGCATCCAGAAAGTATTCTTGAGAATTGACAGATTCCAAGTGCATCGTTTTGTGTTTGTGTGATACTTCAATAAACCTGTTAGATTGTCACAGAAGGATTCCTTACAAGGCACTTTTTCCTGTTCTTTCCCTCTGGAAACACTGTGTTGATTCAAAGTGGTACTGTAGGACTTAATTCTCATTTACTTTCTTCATGTAGGGTATGGAATAAATTTCTTTTTTTAATCTCAGGAAGTGCTGTCCAACCGCTTGGCAAGATAGATGCCATCGCACAGAAAATGTAGGCTTATCACCATATTGCTCAAATCCCAAACCCTTATAGCTAGAAATGGAGGACATATGTTAATTAAGCCAAATACTTTTTAATTCCTGAAAATGTTCCATGGCACATACCTGCACTAGTTCTTGCAAAGATACAAGACTGAAATAGTTTAACAATATGGTAGAATACTACTTGGCTACAAGGAGAAAAACTGATGGAATTTTTACAGAACAGGGTTCCATGAATTGCTTGTTTAGAGCAGGTTTCAGAGTAGCAGCCGTGTTAGTCTGTATCTGCAAAAAGAACAGGAGTACTTGTGGCACCTTAGAGACTAACACATTCTATGCATCTGATAAAGTGGGCTGTAGCCCACGAAAGCTTATGCTAAAATAAATGTAACATATAGTTACATACATACATACAGAGAACATGAAAAGGTGGAAGTTGCCATACCAACTCTAAGAGGCTAATTAAGATGAACAATTATCAGCAGGAGAAAAAAGAACACTGAAAAAGCACAGAAACAGATCTGTGCTAACACATGCCTGGAACCCCGACCAGGGGTATTCTGTTTGCCACTCGAGATCCATAAACCTGGAAATCCTGGATGCCCCATCATCTCAGGCATTGGCACCCTGACAGCAGGATTGTCTGGCTATGTGGACTCCCTCCTCAGGCCCTACGCTACCAGCACTCCCAGCTATCTTTGAGACAACACTGACTTCACCGATGGATTGTAGTTTCCTCAGGATCTTCCAGAAAATACCATCCTGGCCATTATGGATGTAGAAGCCCTCTACACCAACATTCCACACAAAAATGAACTACAAGCTATCAGGAAGAGTATCCCCAATAATGTCACAGCAACCCTGGTGGCTGACCTTTTGACTTTTTCCTCAACCACAACTATTTCACATTTGGGGACAATGTATATCTTCAAGTCAGCGGCACTGCTATGGGTACCCACATGGCCCCACAGTATGCCAACATTTTCTACGGCTGACTTAGAACAAAGCTTCCTTAGCTCTCTTCCCCTAATGCCCCATCTCTACTTGCGCTACATGGATGACATCTTCATCATCTGGACCCATGGAAAAGAAGCCCTTGAGGAATTCCACCATGATTTCAACAATTTCCATCCCACCATCAACCTCAGCCTGGACCAATCCACACAAGTGGTCCATTTCCTGGACACTACTGTGCTAATAGGCGATGATCACATGAACACCACTCTATACCGGAAACCTACTGACCACTATACTATACTTACCTACAGGCCTCCAGCTTTCATCCAGGACACAGTCCATTGTCTATAGCCAAGCTCTAAGATACAACCACATTTGCTCCAATCCCTCAGACAGAGACAAATACCTACAAGATCTCTGTCAAGCATTCTTACAACTACAATACCCACCTGCTGAAGTGAAAACAGATTGACAGAGACAGAGTACCCAGAAGTCACCTATTACAGGACAGGCCCAACCAAGAAAGTAACAGAACGCCACTAGCCGTCACCTTCAGCCCCCAACTAAACCCTCTCCAACGCATCATCCAATGATCTACAACCTATCCTGAAAGACGATCCCTCACTCTCTCAGATCTTGGGAGACAGACCAGTCCTCGCTTACAGACAGCCTCCCTCCTCCCCCCCAACAACCTGAAGCAAATGCTCACTAGCAACCACACAACAAAAACACTAACCACTAACTCTGTCCACATATCTATTCAGGTGACACCATCATAGGACCTAATCACATAAGGCACATTATCAGGGGCTCGTTCACCTGTATATCTAACAATGTGATATGTGCCAGCAATGCCCCTCAGCCATGTACATTGGCCAAACCGGACAGTCTCTACGCAAAGGAATAAATGGACACAAATATGACATCAGGAATCATAACATTCAAAAACTGGTAGGAGAACATTTCAACCTCTTTGGTCACTCAGTAACAGACTTAAAGGTGGTAATTTTGCAACAGAAAAACTTGAAAAACAGACTCTAATGAGAAACCGCTGAACTGGAATTTATTTGCAAACTAGATACCATTAACTTGGGCTTGAATAGAGACTGGGAGTGGCTGGGTCATTTCACAAATTGAATCTATTTCCCCACGTTAAGTATCCTCACACCTTCTTGTCGATTGTCTGAAATGGGCCATCTTGATTATCACTACACGTTTTTCTCCTGCTGATAATAGCTCCTCTTAATTAGTCTCTTAGAGTTGGTATGGCAACTTCGACCTTTTCATGTTCTTTGTATGTGTCTATATATCTTTGTACTATATGTTCCATTCTGTGCATCTGATGAAGTGGGCTGTAGCCCACGAAAGCTTATGTTCAAATAAATTTTAGTCTCTAAATTTATAGAAGTCAATTTTTTAGAAAGTGATTTTTATACAATCGATCGGGTGTGTCCCCACTTAAGACCATTAAGTTGGCAGAGTGTGTCCAGAGTACTGAGGCTAGCGTAGACTTCCAGAGCATTGCACTGTGGGTAGCTATCCCACAGTTCCCGCAGTCTCCACTGCCCATTGGAATTCTGGGTTGAGATCCCAATGCCTGATGGGGCAAAAAACATTCTCATGGGTGGTTCTGGGTACATGTCGTCAGGTCCCCCATCCATCCATCTGTGACAGCAACGGCCAACAATCGTTTCGCGCCTTTTTCTGTGCGGGTGCCATATTGCTGTCAGCATCATCCTCCACCTGCCACTTCTGCTGCCACTCTGCTCTCCTGCTCACGCCATACCACGACAAGCATGGAGCCCACTCAGATCACTGCAGCAGTTGTGACTGCTCTAAACACCACGTGCATTATCCAGCATTATATGCAGATCCAGAACCTGCAGAGCAGGCGAGGAGGTGACGACAGCGCGGTGAGGAGAGTGATGAGGACATGGACACAGATTTCTCTCAAAGTACAGGCCTCAGCAATTTGGCCATCCTGGTGGCAATGGGGCAGGCTCATGCCGTGGAACACTGATTCTGGGCCCGGCAAACAAGCACAGACTGGTGCGACCGCATAGTGTTGCAGGTCTGGGATGATTCCCAGTGGCTGCGAAACTTTTGCATGCGTAAGGACACTTTCATGGAACTTTGACTTGCTCTTCCCTGTCCTGAAGCACAAGAACATCAAGATGAGAGCAGCCCTCACAGTTGAGAAGTGAGTGGCGATAGCCCTGTGGAAGCTTGCAATGCCAGACAGCTACCAGTCAGTCGGGAGTCAATTTGGAGTGGGCAGATCTACTGTGGGGGCTGTTATGATCCAAGTAGCCAATGCGATCACTGATCTGCTGTTATCAAGGGTAGTGACTCTGGGAAATGTGCAGGTCATAGTGGATGGCTTTGCTGCAGTGGGGTTCCCTAACTGGTGGGGTGATAGGGATATGCATTCTGTCTATCTTGGTACCGGACCACCTTGGCAGCCAGTACGTAAACCACAAGGGGTACTTTTCAGTGGTGCTGCAACACTGGTGGATCACAAGGGACATTCCACCAACATCAGTGTGGGATGGCTGGGAAAGGTGCATGATGCTCGCATCTTCAGGAACTCTGATCTGTGGGAACAGCTGCCGCAAGGGACTTACTTCCCAGACCAGAAAATAACCATTGGTGGTGTTGAAATGCCTATAGTTATGCTTGGGGACCCAGCCTACCCCTTAATGCCATGGCTCATGAAGCCATACACAGGCACCCTGGACAGTAGTAAGGAGCTGTTGAACTGTAGGCTGAACAAGTGCAGAATGGTGGTAGAATGTGCATTTGGATGCTTAAAAGCGCACTGGCACAGTTTACTAACATTCCCATCATTATTACTGCTTGCTGGGTGCACCATAATATCTGTGAGAGTAAGGGGGAGACGTTTATGGCGGGGTGGGAGGTTGAGGCAAATAACCTGGCCACTGATTACGCGTAGCCAGACACCAGGGCGGTTAGAAGAGCATAGCAGGGTGTGCTGCGCATCAGAGAAGGTTTGTAAACCAGTTTCATGACTGGCCAGGCTACAGTGTGACAGTTCTGTTTGTTTCTCCTTGATGAAAACCTGCCCCCTTGGTTCTCTCTACTTCCCTGTAAGCCAACTGCCCTCCCCTGCCCCCTTTGATCACCTCTTGCTGAGGCAATGAAGTCATTGTTGTTTCAAAATCATGCATTCTTTATTAATTCATCACACAAATGGGGGAATAACTGCCAAGGTAGTCCTGGAGGGGTGGGGGAGGAGGGAAGTACTGGGTGGGGTGGTGGTGGAGGAGGGGAGGACAGAAGGACAAGGCCACACTGCACTTCAAAACTTCTTGAATGCCAGCCTTCTGTTGCTTGGGCAGCCCTCTGGGGTGGAGTGGTTGGGTGCCTGGAGCCCCCACCACATTCTTGGGCGTCTGGGTGAGAAGGCTATGGAACTTGGGGAGGAGGGCGATTGGTTACACAGGGGCTGCAGCAACGGTCTGCGCTCCTGCTGTCTTTCCTGCACCTCAATCATACGCTGGAGCATATCAGTTTGATCCTCCAGTAGCCTCACCATTGCATCCTGCCTTCCCTCCTCTCGCTTGTTCCTCCTCTCCTCGCGTTCATTTTGTGCTGGACTCTGACATTGTCTCCCTCCATGCATTGTGTTGCGTTCTTTCAGCGTGGGAGGACTGCATGAGTTCAGAGAACATTTCATTGCGAGTGCGGTGTTTTTTTCAGCTTCTGATCTTTGATAACCTCTGGGATGTAGGTGATACATGGAGCGATGAAACATTTGCAGCTGCAGGAGGGGAAAAGAGGGAGATTTTAAAGAACAATGGATAGATTCTTCCACAGTGAATCAAGCTGTTAACATTACATAGCACGTGTGCTTTCTTTACAAGGTCGCATTTTGCCTCTCATCCAGGGCCTGCCGGCACGGTGTGAGAGACCACACAGGGCCGGTGGGCAACAGAATTCAGCTTGCAGGCAGACATGGTAAGCCACAGTCTTTTGGCTTCTTTAACTGTCCTAACATGTGGGAATTGTTTCAAACAGCAGCGCCCTCATTTCACATTCCAAGCACCCATTGGGTTAGCCCTTTAAAATGGGGTAGCCATTTAAAAGGAGGGGCTGCGGTTTTCGGTTAACGTGCAGCACAAACCCAACTACCCCCCCCCCCCACACACAGACCCAATTCTCTGGGATGATCACTTCACCCCTCCCCCCACTGCGTGGCTAACAGGGATGATTTCTGTTCAGCCACAGGCAAACAGCTCAGCAGGAACAGCCATCTCTGAATATCCCCTTCATAAAATTTCCGTATTTCAACCACGAATGATATCGCTCTCCTGAGGATAACACAGAGAGAGAAAGAACAGATGTTACTTGAATGCCAGCAAACACCAGGATCATACGCTGCCATGCTTTGTTATGCAATGATTCCAGACTATGTGCTACTGGCCTGCCGTGGTAAAGTATCCTACCATGGAGGATGGAATAAGGCTGCCCTCCCCAGAAACCTTGTGCAAAGGCTTTGGGAGTACCTCCAGGAGAGCTTCATTGAGATGTTCCTGGAGTATTTCTGCTCCATCCCATACACTTTTCCAGTAGCTGTACTGGCCGCGAATGCATCCCAAGTCTTCAGGGCAAATTAGTCATTAAACACGCTTGCTTTTAAACCGTGTATTGTATTTACAAAGGTGTACTCACCAGAGGTCCCTTCTCCGCCTTCTAGGTCCGGGAGCCCGCCTGCGGTGGGTTGGGAGGGTACTAGATCCAAGGTGAAAAACCGTTCCTGGCTGTTGGGGAAAACAGTTTCTCCACTTGCTTGCTGTGCTTCAACCTCCTCCTCGTCCTCAAAATCCGCATCCCTGTTGCTTGAGAGTCCATTGATGGAGTCCGCGCATGGGGCTGGGGTAGTTGTAGGGGTACCCCCTAGAATGGCGTGCAGCTCATCATAGAAGCAGCACGTCTGGGGCTCTGACCTGGAGCAGCCATTTGCTTCTCTGGTTCTTTGATAGGCTTGCCTGAGCTCCTTAAGTTTCACGCAGCATTGCTGCGGGTCCCTGTTATAGCCTCTGTCGTCATGCCCTTGGAGGTTTGTTTTTTTTCTCAAATATTTTGGCATTTCGTCTTTTGGAACGGAGTTCTGATAGCACGGATTCGTCTCTCCATAGACGATCAGATCCAGTGCCTCCTGTTCGGTCCATGCTGGAGCTCTTTTGTGATTCCGGGACTGCATGGTCACCTGTGCTGATGAGCTCACCATGCTGGCTAGACAAGAAATGAAATTCAAAAGTTCCTGGGGCTTTTCCTGTGTACCTGGCCAGTGCATCTGAGTTGAGAGTGCTGTCCAAAGTGGTCACAATGGAGCACTCTGGGATAGCTCCCGGAGGCCAATACTGTCGAATTGCGTCCACGCTACCCCAAATTGGACCCAGCGGGGTAGATTTCAGTGCTAATCAACTTGTCGGGGAGGAGTACAGAAATCAGTATTAAGAGCCCTTGAAGTCGGGGAAAAAATTGTTTCATAGTGTGTATGGGTGCAGGGCTAAATCCGACCTAAACTCATAGTGTAGATCAGGGCTAAGGTGCCACAAGTACTCCTTTTATTTAGAGCAGGAGCTGGAAACACATTTTTAAGTGTGGCTAGAAAAAAATGGACAAAGTTTGTATGCTACTGGAAATCTAAATCTTAAGTTAAATATGAAACAGCTGGAGATGATGGGGGGGGGAAAAGGCAACATCCGAGTGAGAAGCTCATTTCTCCCACTCTACCCTCCCTCAGCTGCTGAGATGGTGGTTGTTGTGGTTTGTTGATCCTGCCTTTTGAAGAGAAAAGGCTTTATCTTTTATATCCACTTCTAGTTAGTAGGTGTGAGACAAATTTTGAAGATGTATCGTTTTCTAGTAGCCAGGAGGAAGGAGATTTGTGTGTGGTTTTTTTTTTTTTTCTTTCCGCTCAATCTTCTTTTGCCTCCCTACCCCAAAGTCTTGTGGAAGCTCTACCCCACTTCACAGGTAGGGGGCTCTGGAAAGATGGGGCAGGATGGTTCTCATCCATTCTAAGCCCCCTGCATCCTTTCTTTCTTCCATCTATCCATGACACCAGGGCTTCCTTCTTTTAAACTGTTCCATGCAGCAGCGTGGATATGGCATATTTACAATTTTATTGTCAGTAGATTTCTGAATAGCAGCAGTTTAACCTGAAGTCCTATTGACTTAATTCCACTCTCCTGATGTGTATAATGAGCAGCAGCAGATACTTAAACTTTATGCAGATTCAGGAAGCGAATGCTGCATGGTTTTGTAAGGTTACTTTAGCGTTCTTAAAAGCTAGAAAAGGAGTACTTGTGGCACCTTAGAGACTAACCAATTTATCTGAGCATAAGCTTTCGTGAGCTACAGCTCACTTCATCTACTGATCATATAATGTGAAACCAAGCTAAAAAATGATCTATTTCTTTATTTTCCAATCACTTTTTTTTTTTTTTTTTTTACAAATTTTTGATTAAGAAACCACTTATTGATTTGACTCAGCCCATTCCATTGGAAATAGTCACTCCAGACTGAGGCACCTGAATCTCAAAAAATACATATTTTCATAGGGCAGTTTTTTTTTTTCATTTGGTTATCTCTAACTTTGAGTCTTAAAGGCTGCCCAAGCTGTTGTAGTGGTTTGTCTTTGTATTTTAAAACATTGCAGACAAGCGTTTTTGTTAAAGCATCCCTGCAAATGTGAACTCTAGTCCCCTTTTTGAAGAGTGACGGTTTAGATATTGTATATGCCCCCATGTTCCCTAGCCAGACCTTCTATTGCTGTGGGAAAGAAACACACAAATAGGGGAATGGTTTGACTGACTAACATCACTGTCATCAAATGCATAACATAATCAGACTTAAAAATGGATGCAGAAATATCTTAGTTGTAGTAATCTTGGGTGTTAATTGGTAACACTAAATACTTTACACTGATATTATTTAAGCTGATATCCATTTTAAATGGCTGAAGGGTTTTATTTGGTTTTTATTTATTTTATGTGGTTTCGTATCTCACAGTTGAAAAGCATAAGCCTATTCACTGTTTCACCCAATTACAGAACTTTAAAGAGAACTGACAAATCTGAAATGGAGCAGAAATTATCTGCCATGTAATTTAGCCAGTAATATCATTTTTGCTTTTTCCTGTGGAGATATTTTAAACTGAGATTAGTGTGGGACCGGTGCTGCTTATTTTTTTTTCCTTTATGCTGCTTTTCTTGGTGAAGGTTGTGGTGGCAGCATGGAGAGTAGGGAGGCCCAGATCTCCTTTTCCTCAGCAACAGGTTCCAGCTTCTCCTGGGGGATTCCCCAGTGTTCCCAGGCCAGCTGGGAAATACAATTCCTCCAGTGTGTCCTGGGCTAGCCTTGGAGCTTCCACCTAATGGGATGTGCCCGGTAAAGTTCCAACGGAAGCCTCCCAGGGTGCATCATTATCAGGTGCCTGAACCACATCTACCGGCTCCTCTTGATCTGGGGGAGTAGTGGCTCTACTCTGAGGCCCTCCTGAATAGCTGAGCTAGTCACCACATCTTGGAGGGTAAACCCAATCACCCTGCAGAGAAACCTCATTTCTGTCACTTGTACCTGTGATCTCATCCTTTCAGTCATTACCCAAAGCTCATGATCATAGGTAAGGATGGGGACATAAAGCGACCAGTAAACGTAGAGCTTCGTATGAAAACTCAGCTCCCACTTCATCACTATGGATCAGTACAGTGCCTGCATCACTGTCACCACCACACCAATCTGCTGGTTAATCTCTCGCTCCTGTTTACCATCACTTGTGAACAAGACCCCTAGATACTTGAACTCATCCAGTAAGGGCAGCTACTCCCCCTTACCTAGAATGCAGTCCACTTTCTTCCAGGAGAGGACCATGACCTCTGATTTGGAGGTGCTGATTCTCATCCCAACCGCTTCACACTCAGTCGTGAAACATTTGAGTGCACGTCAGAGATTGCACTCTGAAGAATCAAGAAGGACCACATCTGCAAAGCAAGATGCCACCTCCGAGTCCCCGTACTGGATGCACTCTACAGCTCAGCTGCACTTTGATATCCTGTCCATGAAAATCATAAACAGGAGTGGGGACAACACACCCCTTGATGGAGTCCAACACCCACCTTGACTGACCTCTACTTAATGTCAAGAATACAAACACAAGAGTGTCTGAGAGTAGAGAGACCGGATAGCACACACAGGCGGCACTGACACATCATACTCCTGCAGCACTTCCCACAAGACATCTTGGAGAACACTGTCGTATGCCTTTTCTAGGTCTACAAAACAAAGGTAGACTGGATTAGCAAATTCCCATGACACCTCAAGTATCTGCAAGACCGCAAAGAGATGATTGGTTGTTCCACGGCCAGGATGGAATCCGCATTGTTCTTCCTGAATCAGAGGTTCAATTAACAGGCGTAACCTCCCCTCCAGCACCCTGGCTTAGGCTTTGCCGGTGAGGCGGAGGAGTGTGATTCCCCTATAGTCGGAACATAACCTGTGGTCTCCTTTCTTAAAGATTGGGACCACCACATCAGTTTGCCAGTTCAGAGGAACTGCACCTGCCTTCCATGCAACATTGAAGAAGCACATTAACTATGACACCCCAACGTTGTCCAGTGCTTTCAACATCTCCAGGTGAATCTCCTCCACCCCTGCTGTCTCTACCACTACGAAGGCACTGTACCACTGTATCGACTTCAGTATCCGAAAGAGATCCAATCTCACTGGAGGTTTCCGGTGCTGCCTTCTGAAAGGGGGGTGTGCCCATTAGGTTGATGCAGAGGTGGGCAAACTTTTTGGCCCGAGGGCCACATCTTGGAATAGAAATTGTACGGCAGGCCATGAATACTCATAAAATTGGGGTTGGGGTGTGGGAGAGGGTGAGGGCTCTAGGATGGTGCCAGAAATGAGGAATTTGGGATGGGGGGGGGGAGCGCTGCTCAAGGCTGAGATCAAGGGCTTTTGAGGGCAGGAGGGGGATCAGGGCAAGGGGTGGGGCATAGGGAGAAGTTAAGGGGTGCAGGCTTCCAGCAGTGCTTACCTCAAGCAGCTCCCGGAAGCAGCGGCATGTCCCTTTTCTGACTTCTACACAGAGGCACGGCCAGGCAGCTCTGCATGCTGCCCCGTCCACAGGCGCTGCCCCGTCCACAGGCACCGCCCCTGCAGCTCCCATTGGAGTGGGGCCATTGGAGTGCATAGGCGCTATAGAGGGGCCATGCCTCAACTTCTGAGAGCTGCGTGGTGCAGCCCCCAATCCTGCTTCCCAGCTGGAGTGCCGGAGTGGGGCAAGCCCCAGACCCCACGCCCCAGTGGAAGCTCGCAGGCCAGCTTAAAATGGCTCATGGGCCGGATTTGGCCTGCAGGCCGTAGTTTGCCCACTGCTGGGTTGAGGAATTCCTCAAAGTGCTCCTTCCACGTCTCTGCCTCCTCAGTCGAGGTCAGCGTTTCACCAGTCCTTGCTGAGTGCAACCTGGGCAACATCCCACTGACCCCTTCTAAGGCAACAAATGGTTTGCCGGAACACCTTTTGAGGCCGTCAATTATAATTTTCATTTAAGATTTTATTCTTGATTTTTGAATTTGGCAGGGAGACCAGTTCTAATTAGCAGATTAACTAAAAATCATATTTGTACTATATTAAATTTGATCCAAGAGCTTGCTTGCATGGCTTATACCACTGATTGCTTTTTAAAAGTCTGCTTATGTATTTACTTAATGGAAACATTGGTCTCATGCACTGATTAATGTAAATTTTGATTAATTCATAGGTTGTGGCATACACTAAGAAAAGTGAGTTACTACTCATAATCCATCTTTAACTTGTGGTGTTCTGTATTAGCATTAGTAAAATATCAGATTAATGCATTATGAGTAAGACCTGATCTGTATTGTGGGATGATCTTCAAATAATTGCAGTTGAGTTATGAAGAGGACATGGAAAAGTACGGTAATAATGGACCTTCATTAATTGTCGTAACTTGGAAAAGCCACAGCAGACGTATTTAAGAAAAATTTGCTGGAATAATATAAACACTCAACTATTATGTTATGCCTGTAAATTTTTTTTGATAACCAGACAATTTGGTGCAATTAAAGGACTGTAACCAGAGTGGGACAGCCATCCATGGTTCAAAGTCAGGGGGAGGAGCAGAAAAATGGGGATGGGGAGAATGGTAGGGGTTAGAGCATGGTATTGCCACCCTTATTTCTGCGCTGCTGCTGCTGGTGGAAGCGCTGCCTTCAGAGCTGGCTGCCCAACTTTGAAGGCAGTCCTGCTGCTAGCAGCAGCGAGTAAGCGTGGCAATATCATGCCTGCTGCAGGGCTCTAACCCCTACCATTCCCCCCCATACCCATTTTTCTGCTCCTCCCCCTGACTTCTCCCTCTCCCTCTCTCCTGCCCCCAGGCATTGCGCCCTGGTTACGTCCGTGCCCTAAACTCTCCAAGATCATTTAATGCCCTTCTAGGGGGGAGTGTATAGTGGAAACCTCAAAACGCATGCAAAATTCTGGACTATGCCAAGTAAGCTAATTTAAAACAAAAATTGCGGTAGAAGCCTACTAGTGCAGAATCCACAACTTCTGCAATATTGCGAATGAAGGAGGACCTTAATTGTGAACCATGTGTGCGTGAAAAACATCATTTGAGACCATGGATTAACTTGCTTGCAGTTCCATTAAAAAGCCAAGCACTATTTTGATTCTCTTAATTTCTTGCCAAACAAATGTTACCAATACTTCTCAAACTTACAAACTGTACCACTTGGAACATTAGGACACTTGTTGTTCTACCACATTTATTTTTTTTACAAAATCTTTAATGACACCCATAGTATTTTTAGACTGGGATTTACAAATGAGCAGGAAGGAGTTTATGTTCTGAGTACCCATTTTTACTTCTACTGAGATTTGGGTGTTTAGATCACTCAGGCCCCTTTTGAAAGTTTCAGCCATGATCTAATACATAGGGCTTGTCTCCATATACTGTGGATTGATGCTGTGGTGATCGATCGACTGGGAATCGATTTTAGCGGGTCTAGTGAATACCCGCTAAATCAACTGCTCACCACTCTCCTGGCTATACCAGTACTCCACCAGAACGAGAAGCATAATAAGTCAACGGGACTTTCCCGTTGATCCAGTGCAGTGTAGACAGAGCAATAAGCCTTCCTAAGGGACGTCAACTCCAGCTATGTTGTTCATATAGCTGGAGGTGTGTAACTTACTTAATAGTGTAGACCTACCCATGGTCTTCTAATGGTATAAGAAAACTCTGTCATTAGTGGTAAATAAAACAGCACTTCTCTATCTTTGATGCTGTTCACTATATAACAAGGGTCTTGCTGTACTCGGAGAAACTGGGCCTAAATTCTGCAGCTAGGCCCTTTTTTTTGTGGCATAGTGATACTTGATTGTGTGGTGCACAGATTTTTCTGCACAAGATTCAAATTTTAAACTTTGTATTGACTTAACTAACGTGTAAACAATAAGAAAAGGAGTACTTGTGGCACCTTAGAGACTAACGAATTTATTTGAGCATGAGCTTTCGTGAGCTACAGCTCACTTCATCAGATGCATACCGTGGAAACTGCAGCAGACTTTATATATACACAGAGAATATGAAACAATACCTCCTCCCACCCCACTGTCCTGCTGGTAATAGCTTATTTGTGTGGGGGGTGGAGGGTGAGAAAACCTGGATTTGTGCTGGAAATGGCTTTTAGATAAGCTATTACCAGCAGGACAGTGGGGTGGGAGGAGGTATTGTTTCATATTCTCTGTGTATATATAAAGTCTGCTGCAGTTTCCACGGTATGCATCTGATGAAGTGAGCTGTAGCTCACGAAAGCTCATGCTCAAATAAATTCGTTAGTCTCTAAGGTGCCACAAGTACTCCTTTTCTTTTTGCGAATACAGACTAACACGGCTGTTACTCTGAAACGTGTAAACAATGCAGATAGTACATTACTCAAAACGCATTGTGGAACACCGTTCAGTGTTATGTTGACAAATGTTAAATTTTTCAGTGTCAGAATTGTATGTTGTTAAAACAATTGCATTACAGATTTTACTGGGAGAAACCTACAGTGTTAGTAGCTGGTAATGGGTTTGTTTGGACTTGGAGTACCCAGATGGTATGGGCAAATAGCTTAAAACTTAAGAGAGATGAGGCTTCTGACACTGGAGAGAGGGGATGCATCTCCTCTCCTTTCCTCTTTTTTTTATACGTGGGCAGAAGTTGATCTTCTGCCCCAACAACACTTGCAGGACACCAGCTGCATTCCCCTGGAATCTAAGATCACTGAACCAATACACTTACTGGAGGCACTTCAAGATGAAGTCTGTAAAATGGTGATCCTGCCTTGCATTCCGGAGGATTTATTGATCCTGAGTTGTCTCAAGGAAACCAGCCTGCACGTTTCCTGGGGTGGCCTGCTACATCAGTACGACCTTTGATTCACTCATCCAATACTGTGCTTTTTCCATTTGGATGCTCAAAAGTGTGACGACTATTTACAAAAGTGACAGATGTGGGTGGTGGTAGAATGCCAAAGATGGGGGTGAAAAAAGTGAATGAGCTTCCATTCTTTGTCTGAAACAGTCCAAGGTTACTGACTTCAGGGAACATGATGTAATTTTTATTTAATTTCTTCCCCATATTTGAAAGAGTGAGGCTTACTTGGGCAACTGTTGTTGGGGATGGGAGTTTTGAGTGGGGGAAGTCCAATCTATTGGGTAGTTTTAAGGGTCAAGAAAGGTAGAGTTTCTTGAGGACTTTTGCTACTGCTTTTGTTTCTATAGTTAAAAATAAACATTACATAGTTAGTCACCCATAGTAGAAGAGTAGCTCATCAATGTTATAAATCCAGTTTCTCAACCTTTTTCCAAACTGGAACCAGGTAGGGAACCCCTTTCATTAAGCAATATGACACTGATAATTGCTCATGATCTCCATATGAGAACCTATGTCCTATTTTTGCATCTGAAAAGAAGCTTTCAGAGCAAGCAAATCCTGATCAGCAATTGATTAAAGGCAAAGCCACATTTACCAAAGAAAATGTTTACATGCTGTCTTAATTCAGACTATGTGCTCAGAACTTTGCCATATGAAAATCAATGAACTTCAGTGTGTAAAAGAAGTTACTACTATCAAGTGCCCATTTTTTTCATGTAAAATAGTGAAGAGGAATGCAGTGGTGGGCTTACCTCTGTTAATTTTCACAACATTTAAAAACTCATTAAGTGCCTCTTTCAAATTCCATTAGCATCCCTATTTCCACCAAAGCTGCTTTGTATTGCTGGTCAGAAAAAAAAAAAAGGACCTGACTTTTGCAAAAATTGGTATGAAGGTTTTTTTTCCCCTCCTCCAAAAATTGCGAAATTAGAAACTTTTCAACCAGCTCTACTTCCTGGTGAATTGAATATGTCCCAATAGCTTCAGGTGAAAGACTGGATTCTAGTCACAAGCGTGCCGTTTTCCAGTTGCAACTAGGGAATCCTCAATGAAGATACCAAGAATGATGCTTGCAAGAATTGATTCTTGGAAAACTTCAAATATTACTTTTCTTGTTTAGCACACCTATCGGTGGACAGCACAACGGGCAGCTCTATTAGGGGGACGATAAATGAGGACAAATCTTAAGGGAACACTTGTAGTTTGTCCAGTTGTACTGGCTCATCCGAACAGCTGTTCCTGGACATCTGCAGTTATATCATGAATTTATCTAATGATTGCATAACTGGAGAGGATAATTACCTTGGCTTGACTGGCAACAGTAGATCCTAACAAAACATTAAAAACATCTGAAGCACACAGCACAATCTGTAAAAAGAAAAGGAGTACTTGTGGCACCTTAGAGACTAACCAATTTATTTGAGCATGAGCTTTCGTGAGCTACAGCTCACTTCATCAGATGCATACCGTGGAAACTGCTGCAGACTTTATATACACACAGAGAACATGAAACAATACCTCTTCCCACCCCACTGTCCTGCTGGTAATAGCTTATCTAAAGTGATCATCAAGTTGGGCATTTCCAGCACAAATCTAGGTTTTCTCACCCTCCACCCCCCCCCACACAAACTCACTCTCCTGCTGGTAATAGCCCATCCAAAGTGACAACTCTCTACACAATGTGCATGATAATCAAGTTGGGCCATTTCCTGCACAAATCCAGGTTTTCTCACCCCCCCACCCTCATACACACACAAACTCACTCTCCTGCTGGTAATAGCTCATCCAAAGTGACCACTCTCCCTACAATGTGCATGGTAATCAAGGTGGGCCATGTCCAGCACAAATCCAGGCTTTCTCACCCCCCCCTTTTTTTTTTTCCCAGGGACACACACACACACACACACACTCACTCTCCTGCTGGCAATAGCTCATCCAGACTGACCACTCTCCAAGTTTAAATCCAAGTTTAACCAGAACGTCTGGGGGGTGGGTAGGAAAAAACAAGGGGAAATAGGCTACCTTGCATAATGACTTAGCCACTCCCAGTCTCTATTTTCTTTTTGCGAATACAGACTAACACGGCTGTTACTCTGAGCACAATCTATGTTTCCCCAGTTGAGAGGCTTGACAGTTTTTGCTATTTATAGTGACACCAAGTATGATGCTCAGAAGGCTTTTGTGTTTTAGTATTGCCATGACTGTAACAGTCTTCTGAATTTGTAAATATATAAGTTCTTCTTGAATTCAGTAGGTTGTTTATATGGAGAGAAGTGCTTGTCTCCAGTTGGCCCCTTTTAGGGGGAATATGCGTGCCCCAGAAAACTTCTTTGAAATACGGCGGTAGCTGATGTGCATTCTGGTTCTGAGTTTTCCCCCCAGAGAGGAGAGTCAGGCACCAACCAGAAGCTCCACTGAAGAGAGAGAAAAAGAAGGTGCTTGGGACTGTCCTGCCACTTGGCTCAGAGGAATAGTGCAGGGAGCATGCAATCCAATTAGCAGGGGCACAAGAGACCGGTGCAGACAAATGTCGGTGTGGCAGGGAAGGGAGACAAAACAAAAGGTTGAGCACACTTGGCTGTGGTAAAATGGCAAATAATGCTCCATTCTATAGCATCATAGAAAAATGTCAAATTCCACAGCAGCAGAATGGCAGTAACCACAAGGCATTTGAGATGAATGGGACAGTTAACACCCTTTAGAGCTATTTTAAGCTGTCTGAAGATTTGGTTGGGTCTGCATTGATTTATGCTTGGCTCATGTTTTCAAAGTTATTTTCAACTGTAAGGATAAGACTATATTTTATATTAATATCTAATGTATTATATATTTTTAGTGAAAAGGTGAGAGAGTGTGCTTACAGCCACCATGAAACCTGTTTGCAGATTTTTGAATATGAGAAACTGGACCAGAAAAAAGCACTCTTATTGTGGAATAAGAGTACTTATGCAGGGAGTTATGTAGCAGTATATTTATACTGGTATAGTTGTAAATGTCCCCATGTAGACAAGCCCTCAGTGAGTGGGTAATCAGACCTGGCTTGTTATCTGGTAGCAACATCTGCAGTGATAAGCTTGTTTTTTTTAAAACTCGGAATTGTGGGGAATCTACACATGCTGATCTAGAAAATGGAACACAAGGAGAATCTTTCTTCTTTGATCCCTGTTTAACTCAGTAGTGATGAGGTCAAATGACCTCTGTCCACCACATTCTGTCTTGTACTAGCTTCGTGGCTTCATCCATCTTTAGGCGTTTTTTTTGTATGTCATTCTTCACTGTGTATCCAACTCCTCCTCCGTTTTCCTGTTTTTCTAGTTGCTTGCATTCTGTGTATTGACATACCTGGCATCTTTTCTAGGTCCATTTTTGACATGTGTCCAAACCACTGCAATCTTCTTTCTTGAATTTTCTGTAACTGTTTTACTTCTTGCCCTAGCTGTTTTCTTATCACTTCATGTTTTATTTATTTAGAATACAAAACAAAATGGGGATGCATTGTCACAGTAAATGAACAGAGTTTCTCCTGGTCCATATTGATTCACAAAAATTAAAGGAAAGATTGAATTACTTTGAAGACGCTTCTGAAGAAAAGTGCTAGCTTGTCAAGGCCTCATAGTAGTTCTGTGGGTCTTAATACATGCCAGATGTCTCCTGTTTCTCCTAGTGCAGAGGCACAGCTTTAAAAAAATGTCCAGTTCCAATATTCATCTTCCCACCTGGGTTACAAACTAAAGGGTGAGTGATCTTCTTATAGAGTACAGACAGCAAGGAGAGTTAGGGCAGGTCTACATTTAAAACACTGCTCTAGCACTTCAGTGAAGATGCTACTACACCAACAGGAGAGCTTCTCCTGTTGGCTAGTCTGGACCTGTAAAAGCAGCAAAGAGTCCCGTGGCACCTTACAGACTAACCGATGTATTGGCACATAAGCTTTTGTGGGTGAATACCCACTTTGTCTCCTGTTGGCATAGTTAATCCACCTCCACAAGAGGTGGTAACTATGTAACGGACAATACCTCCCATCGACATGGCACTGTCTAGACCGGGGTTAAGTCGGTATAACTGTGTCACTCAGGGGTGTGGATTTTTCATACCCCTGAGCAACGTAATTATATTGATTGTAAGTTTATAGTGTACACCTGACCTTAGCTCTCAACAGGGACATAGGCTTTTTTCACCTATGAAACTTCATTCTTAGGCTGGCATGTAAAACCTACTTCAAGACTGAAGTTCTAACATATTATGTGGAAGAATGCTTATCAAGAATAGTTGGCTTGGCCCAAAATACTGTGGAGTAGGCACCTTAGGCCCGGCCTACAATCAGCAGTTTTACTGTCATAGCTATGCCTGTTAGGACCCCATACCAACATAACTGTCTGTCAAAAGCCCTAGTATCAATGCAGATGTACCAGCAAAGAAAAAGTCCTTTTGCCAGTATAACTTTTTTTTCTTTTTTGGGGGGGGAAAGTAGTTGAAGCTATACTGACAAGAATTCCTTTGCTAAAATAAGCTGCATTTCCACTGAAGGACTGCCAATATATATCTATACTGGCAAAACCTTTTAATTATCGACACATTCTCAGAAACACTTTGGAGGGAGAACAGTCCATGTAAGATCTGATTGATTGACTTGGCAATTTATACTAAAAAAACAAAATAACCCTCCCCCCAAAAAACTCCAGTTTGCTACTCTGTAGATAAACAAAATATTGATGACTCGGCGAGAAACATGTTGCTCCTTGGCTGGGCAGTAGTCTCTTTGTTGTTTGTTGTACCAAGTCAGTTTCCATTGGCTTGTCATGGAGTTGGGTATGTTGTAACTGGTTTACCCTGTGTATCTTATCTATCTTTTATATACATGAGTGTATTTTTAAACAAAGATAGACTTTAATTATATGCAGGCAATTCAAGGAAATCAGCCAAGTCACACCAAGCAGCCACCCAGGGGCATCTACCTTCATTGCTGTCTCTCTAGGTCTTCAACTGTCCTGCCAGCTACCACAGAACCTCCTTTTTATGGCTGCCATATCACTCTCTCTATTCTTGAGCCAGAAAAGTAGTAGAAGTTTCATTGCTATAGTAATCACGCTGTCCTCTGCTGATGTATTAGTGCTCAGCCAGTTCAGTACAGTGTGTGAATTGTGGAATAAACTTTCGCACTACCGGCTATATGAGCAGTAGTGTTTTTCAAAGACTCAGTGCTCTTAGTACCCAGTGCACTTTTTAGTTTATATATGGAGATAGATATTTGAATCCCATCAGTTAAACTGCATAATGGAGAGTAACCAGCTGGTAATTGGGGATCATACTGAACATACAGAAACAGAGAGGCTTTTGGGTATTGTTATGGGAAGAATTCTTCATATTTTCTTAACATGAAGCTTGTTCTCTTTACTCTGTAGTTTAAAATGTTTGGAAGCTTAAAGGTAAAATGTTTAAGATCATTTTTAACAAGTGCATATTAGAGATTACAGTTCTTTAGAGTACCAGCTGGTGAGGTGACCACAGGACTTGCAATTAGTTGTTCGCTGCTGCCTGATGAGCTGAATTACAAACTCATGATTGTCAATTCTGAATTAGAGTACTGAAATATTTATAAATGCATTTGCCAGATGAAACATTAAACTTGCAATTGGAAATGAACTGGCATTGCATTAATATATTAAGATGGCTTTAATGTGGCATTGTTTTGTAATATCCTTGTAGATGAAAATACCTTTTCCTCCTTCCCTTCTCCGATCTTTTTTCTTGTTATGAAGGCTTTTTTTTCTGACTAGATTGCTCTAACATGTATTTTTGTCCATTAGCCTCATCGCTGAAGTTACTCCATCTTGGAGGAGTAATGTTTAACTGTAGCTACAGAGCAGCTTTATAAGTAATATTAATAATACCTAGCTCTTATAGTAAACATGAAATCACTTCTCTGTCAGTCTAATAGTGTTAAGGATTAGTTGATATACATATATATTTTTAACCTTATGTAACACAAGAATGATTTATCAAAGCTTCAGGTAACATCACAATCTGAAATATTTTAGTCTGTTGCCTACTTGAAAGTGTAATACATGGACCTCCTAATCTGACTCTTTCTCCCTTGATTGGCTTATTTTCTGACTGAAAAGATGCTTTGTATGCTTTGATATTGACCATTTAGATTTTAACTAAATATTACATTAATATCTCATTTGGGGTACTTGGTTTTTCTGTTTTTACTTGAAGCAGTTGTATATTTCAGTTGTCACTCCACACTAAATAAGGATAAAGTCCGAGGTAGTATAATACAGCCAAATACCTCCAAAACCAGAAAACATATCTTGGAACTATTCTGGGTTACAGAATGTAGAGTTTAAGTCCAAAAAAACCCATAACTTAGTAACAGGGGAGGAACAAAGACCTCATCAGTCTCTTAATTCTTTATAGACAGTTGTGCATTAGGGGAAAAGTAGACACTGATGAAAATAAATGGATTCCAACCACTTCTTAGGAGGACTTTTTTTTTTTTTTTTTTTTTTGGTATTAAACTAGCAAGCAAAAAAACCTCAGTTTATTGACAGCACTGAATTAGGTCTGAATTTAGGGCGACTAAACTTCCTGTCTTTTACGGAAGCATTCATGTCACTGTTTAGTTTTACAAGTGTTTGTAGTGCATGCCCATGAATGTTCTATCACACAAAGTATCTCCTATTTAAATAAATAGAAAAATAAAAAGCATTGTCCTTTCATATACACTTAAGAAACCGCTCGTGGTGCTTTAAAAATTCAGACCCTTATACTCCACACACACACACAGATTGCCAAAGGTAAATGCCACAAATTTAAATAAACATGAAGTGTACAAACTATTTTTTCCACTTATCTTCTGTTGCCTTCACTCGTGACAAACATTTTGGTAAAGCATATATAAAATTTCCCAATCTGTATCTCTAATGAAAGTGCAGTTTTTAACACCAAACTAAACATATGGGAAAACAGGATCCTAAAGAACAGTAAATACTGGAATGGAACATCCAGTAAACATTTTAGGACCAGTACTTCAAGTTGTCTCAGATCTGGTTGGTAATTTAACTTAGCTGTACATTCCAATTTTTTATTTGAGAAACTGCATGAAATTGTTTATTATACAAGACTTTAGAGCTACTAATGTTCAGTGCAGTGGAAAAACATAAGACCAGTTTGCTCAAAAGTTATGCATGTCTTATTCATGTTAATGACTTTTTTCCAATACATCTCGTAGCAGATATGAGTCAAATTTGATCAGACAGCTAATGTCTTTATTTACTAACTAACTAGACTTGCTGCTCTCTGTCCAATGGGACCTTCACCATAGTGCAAGTCTCATAGAGACTCTAATTTATTTACTAAACTTTTAAATTTAGCGGACTTGAAGCTTAGAAATCATTCTTTTCTTGTGTTGTTTGTACAATTTACTTGATTGAAAACAGTTACTAGGTATAAAAATGACTATAGAAAAATGTTAAGTTCTGAAAGCAGAAATGATAGAGGACTTCACTGTTTCTGTTGATTCCTCTTTATCCAACGTTTTTTTTCCTCTGCCTGTGCTTGAGTTGAGGGTTATGTTTCTCCTGTAGTAGTGGATGACCTTGCAGAAAGTTAAACCAGTACATAAAGGATATGTTTGAGTGAAGTGTCATTAACTAATGAAGGGGCGGGCGTGCCTGAATTCTAGCCATAGCAAGCAAGTTAGTGAAGGAAAAACACTGTGGTGAGTTTTGTTTTGTTTTTTGTTTTTTGTTTTAAATAAACTGCTTTGTTTTAAATATAGTCAGTGCTTTTACAGACATTAAACTTTTTGCCATCTGTTCAGGAGTAGCTGATGGTACCCTAGTTTTTACAGTGTGTGACTTGCTCAAAGCCATATAGCAAGTCAGTGGCAGAGTACCCGTGCAGACTACATATCAGCAATGGCTATTCCTTTTATTCCCTCCTAGCTGCTGTTGTCCTACTCTGTGTCCACCACTTCTTTTTTTTTTAGTTGTGGCAGGGTTAAATACGTAGTGTCTAGGAAGACCTTTTTTCCCAGCTGATGTAACAATTTTATAGGCTAAATTTTGGACTTAACGTGCTTAAATGTTCAATTTTTAGTTAATATTGAAAAATGTATAGTTTTTATATAATGGCGTTATAATAAATGTGTTTTGCTTTAAAAGGGTATTTACCATCAGTCTCCTACAGAAGGAATACCACAAAGCTTTCATTTTCTACCTGCACACTTCTCTTCCAGGAAACATTTTTTTTCTCCTTTTTCCTGTCTTCCCCACCTTGTTAATCTAAGAGTTAACTAAACGTACATATTGAGAAGTAACTTTGATTTTCAGACTTCTAATAATGTGTCCACAATGAGACCGTTTGAGAACCTTTGCCCCACAAATAAAGCTTTGCTAAATTATTCAGAGGATTTTTGTCTCTAATTTTGTTCCAACAAATGGGGTATGTTTTTTCCCCCCCTTTTCCTTAACAGATAAAGACAGGGACAATTAAAGTCCTTGACAATATTGCCTCTATGAAAGAGAATGCTGACTGACTGCTGTTTTTTCTGATAGCAGCAGTTAGACTTACTCAATACTTGCTCTTAAACAAAATCTTGTCTTTGCTTTTATGTTTGGCTTGAGAGTTAATGTTTTGGACATCCAAAGTGTAGCTTTGTTTACTATGAAGTAGCAGGTCTTGTGTAGATGAACAGTTAGTGTGTGACAAGCTGGCATGTGAAGCTACAGTGCATTAACATGCTGCCCATGAACTTCCATGTGGACCCTGCTACCACACATTAAAAGTGTCCTCATCTGCACTGACCTACTCACATTTCAAAGAGTGTTCTTGTACTATGCTTCTTTTTCAGTTTTTCCAAGTATATATCAGACTGGAGGTGCGCACCACCATGTGGAGAAAGGAACCACTAGCATCTGCAATCCCATGGTTATGCCTATACTTCTCAGCAATCCCTCCGATAAACTTGGTAGTTGACTTCTTTGCTTGACCTTTATGTTGTATTCCTGTTCTATTCACCAGTGGCATGTGTTAATGAGTTCATAAGTAGTCCCAAAATGGCGATTTGAGACAAAACTGTCCTTTTTTGGTGGAAAAGGACTTGTCCATATAGAAATTAATTACTATGTAGTAGAACCTTGGAGTTTACAGACACCTCGGGAATGGAGGTTGTTTGTAACTCTGAACAAAGCACAGTTCGGGCTCCAGATCTAACAGCTGACATGCCAGGCCATGCTTCAGCAGCAGTTGAGCTACCTCCTCAGCTCCAGCAGGCAGCATCTTTCAAGCTTGTCCACTTTCCAGCCGCGTGTGTGTGTGTGTGTGTATGTAAACAGTATATCTCCCTGCTGGCTCCAGCTGCCTTGGGCTGGCAGCCCCAGTGTTGTCGTCTTTCACTGTAGCTGTAAGTGGCTGCCCTGCTTGTGGGGGTGGCATTGGGAACAGGCAGCCTAGATGTGTCTACCTTTTAAGGTGCAATACAAGCACAGCACATTATTTACCCTTTTTGTCTCTGCTGCTGCGTGATTGGTTGCTGCCGGTTTTTACATGATGTCCGGTTGACTTGTCAGTCTGTAACTCTATTCATATATTTGAGGTTCTACTGTACCATTCTAATTATTAATGTTGGCTGTACTTAAGGCAGTGTGATTTATTTACATCCAAAGGGGAAGACACTACTTCTAGAAATGCTTTGTATATGATGAAACTGAGATAACACTAATGACTTCAGGAGTAAACACATCTGTTAGTTACTACACTATATTTCCAGGAAAGAAAGACTGAGATTGCAGTAATTGGACTTAATGCCACAAAGGCTTATGCTCTAGAGACTAAAAATTTATTAAGATGCCACAAGTACTCCTGTTCTTTTGTCTCAAAGAAGTAGCTTTACATTGTGGTGATCCTCTGTGCTGCTGTTTCAGAGTAGTAATCTGACTATAAGATCCCTTGGGTTAATGCCTTGGGTATTTTCTATGATACTGTGTGGGTTCACTGCAGCTTCTTATTGATTTTTTTTTAGATTCTTGTTCTGGAATGGATTAGCTAACTTCAGGGTTTACTTGCTCCGAGATGTTAATCTTGTGGACCTTTCTTTACCAAATCAGTTTACATTAAAAGATGGCAGTGAAAGAGACCTTGTCACCCTTCCTACTAATCTAAAAGGAAATATTTATTACATGTCATTTGTGTCAGTCTGAAACTTGCTGCCTTACAGGTATTACTGAGTTTAGTAAATTTCAAAATTTGGGTTGGATACTGTTAAGGAAAAAATGCACCTACAGATGCAATAAAATTTCAAGAACTATCATTTTGTCAGGGCATAAAGTGATCACTAAATACTTAGGAAGAAACTTACGCAATATATGATGGAGAATTGATGCATCCGATGAAGTGAGCTGTAGCTCACGAAAGCTTATGCTCAAATAAATTGGTTAGTCTCTAAGGTGCCACAAGTACTCCTTTTCTTTTTGCGAATACAGACTAACACGGCTGTTACTCTGAAACAGGAGCATTAGGGTGAGTTATACGTCTTCTCTGCAGCCTTTGTCATTGGTGACTGACAGAGGATACAGGATTAGATGACAGAATTCTCATTGGAACAGATTTTGTATTAGAGTTGATGATCTTGATGTAGTCTCCAAAGTATAACCCTTGGATCTGAAAAATATGAACTAGATCCTACAACACGAATTTGAGGAATAGTCAACAAGGTGAAAAACCTTCTGTAATTTCTGTATGACTGACTTGCCCTCTGTATTCTCCTCTTCCCAACTTTAACAAAAGTATCTGAGGTATCACATTTTCTTCTAACACTAGTTTTGTCTGTGGTAACTCCAGAAAGGCAGAAGTACTACCAGGGTAGAAGTTTTACATTTTGGGATTCGTTTATTCCTCTTATTACCACACAAGTCAGTGGATGTAGTATTTTCTTTCCCCTCAACTCTTTAGTTTTGGAAAGAAAACTAATTATTTTGTCTCTCTACTGTGTTCCCTCCTTTACAGCAGAAGGCTCTCAGGTGTACTCTCATGACTTGCCTCCACGATCCCTTTTCAACTACGTCTGTCTTTCTGCAACACTTCTGAGATAGCTCAGGGCCTCCTTACTACTTTTCTGGTGTCCTTTAAATGTCTGCAAAACAGCCTCCAAGAACAATCAGTCAAATTACAATTCTTTCTCCATTTGTCACACACTTCCTAATTCTTTGAGCGTAATTGTCCTCCTTGTTGCATGCTTAAGCAAGTATGAAACCACCCTCCACCACCACCAAGACCTGCTTTCTGTCCTGTCACGGAAACGTGATCCTGAGTGTTTGATAGTGTGTGATGACTGTCCTGCCAGTGTCCAAGCAGTAACTTTCATGAAAGGGAATTCTTATCTGAACCAGCTTATATTTACCAATCCTGCTCCCCACTCAGAATCTAACATGAATAATTTTGGAAGAGTAATGGAGGACAGTAGCATGGCTGCTTTTTCCCAGAACAATGCACTTTGGGAATGGAGCCCAGAGTTCTCTTATCCCTCTAGTATTCTGTATTGTATCTGTACTTTAACACAAGGTTTCTAAAACAGTTATTCTCTCTGGTTCTGTGGCCACTCTCATTGATGTGATCTGTAGAAAGCAGTGTTCCCTCAGATGGATTTTTGAGATTTTAGTAATGGACTCTAAAATTTCTCTGCTCAGTGCATTCATAATAGGGCTTTGCATTTTTTTTTATTTTTATTTTTTAAGACCTAGCCCTTCTCTGGGATTCTATGAGCCATATTCCAGTGCCCTCAGATACTTCATTTTATAGCCCCACCTTGCCTGTGGCACAGGGGCATGTTGAGGTAAGGGCTAAAGTTCCAAGTTCTTCTTGGCTGCAGATCAATCGAAAGTGGCTGTGAGGAGACTGGAACTGCTCTAATTTCTTCTGGGCCCACCAAAGTGGCCAAGAACCTTGGAGGCACAGAGGTGGCTTAAAGCCCCATTGTGGGGCCCTGCCCTGCTTGGATAGTTTTTTCTGTGCTATTGAGAGGCTCATTGCAGAATCTAGTCTTATAGTTGAGGAACTATTTGAGGTACTGACTGTCTTTATTCATGTGTGTACTAGTCCTATCCTCCTGGGGCCCCATTCCTGAATAGTGCATCTGGGCCCTATTGTAATATTATTATGCTCATGCCTGGTACTAATTTAGGCCTGGGAGCTTAAATTCAGATCTTTGTTAGACACTAAAAATCATGGTCTTAATAAACACACTGAATTTGTCTCCTAACAATCTGTAACTTACTAACCTGCCTTTGTCCAAGGACTGCAGAAGTGTTAACTGCCCACTTCACTTTGAATTGTCTCTTACAAAATAACTCCTTGTGCTAAATGATTTGTTCTACCTGGTATTTAGCTGTGGCGTTTCTCGGACCTTAAGGTCTGGTCTACTCTACAGAGTTAAGTTGATGCAAGGCAGCTTATGTCAACGTAACTGTGGAAGTGTCTACACTTAAATTTGGCTCCTGCTGACCTAACTGCCCAGCTACGCCAACTTAATAGCTCCACCCCACGAGCGACATAGAATCAAGGTCAATGTAGTTAGATTGACGCAGTGTCAGGATAGTACTGCATTGCTTACATCAACTGTTACTGGCTTTCAGGAGCCGTTCCACACTGACAGTACAATTAATGCAAGCACTCCTGATGAATATGCATGCCACCAACACAAGGACCAAAGTGTAGTCACACACAAGTGGTGTAATGACTGTAGCAGCTGTACGGTGACAAAAATTAGGTAAACTTAATTTTCTAGTGTGAATTAGAAAGCTTGTCCCTTACCAGCAGAAGTTGGTCCATTGAAAGATATTACCTCACCACCTTGTCTCACTACTTTTTATAGCAGATATTAAGTATTGGCCATCTGTCTTTTATTATGGAGAATCCTCACTGCTGGAACTATAGGAAATCCATAGTAGTTAGTGCAAAATGTTTTTACAATATGAAATTGCTATCTGTCCAAGGCCTTTAGAGAACTTTACAAGCATTAATAAGAGAGAGACTCAACTTCAGTCGGAGGTAAAATTTGATCTAGAGTCTGCATATGTCAGGGAAAGAAAACTGAGGAGTGCCTTAACAAGGAATATAGGAATGATCCTTTCAGATCAGACCAGTGATCCAACGAGTCATCATAGAATATCAGGGTTGGAAGGGACCTCAGGAGGTCATCTAGTCCAACCCCCTGCTCAAAGCAGGATCAAACCCCAACTAAATCATCCCAGCCAGGGCTTTGTCAAGCCTAACCTTAAAAAATCTAAGGAAGGAGATTCCACCACCTCCCTAGGTAACGCATTCCAGTGTTTCACCACCCTCCTAGTGAAAAAGTTTTTCCTAATATCCAACCTCAACCTCCCCCACTGCAACTTCAGACCATTACTCCTCGTTCTGTCGTCTGCTACCACTGAACAGTCTAGATCCATCCTCTTTGGAACCCCCTTTCGGGTAGTTGAAAGCAGTTATCAAATCCCCCCTCATTCTTTTCTTCCGCAGACTAAACATCCCCAGTTCCCTCAGCCTCTCCTCATATGTCTTGTGTTCCAGTCCCCTAATCATTTTTGTTGCCCTCCGCTGGACTCTTTCCAATTTTTCCACATTCTTCTTGTAGTGTGGGGCCCAAAATTGGACACAGTACTCCAGATGAGTCCTCACCAATGTCGAATAGAGGGGAACACGTCCCTCGATCTGCTGGCATTGCCGTTACATATACATCCCAAAATGCCATTGGCCTTCTTGGCAAGAAGGGCACACTGTTGACTCATATCCAGCTTCTCATCCACTGTAACCCCTAGGTCCTTTTCTGAAGAACTGTTGCCTAGCCATTCGGTCCTTAATCTGTAGCGGTGCATGGGATTCTTCCGTCCTAAGTGCAGGACTCTGCACTTGTCCCTGTTGAACCTCATCAGATTTCTAGGGGCAGAGCTCTTCTTGACCTGCTGCTCACAAACCGGGAAGAATTAGTAGGGGAAGCAAAAGTGGATGGGAACCTGGGAGGCAGTGACCATGAGATGGTCGAGTTCAGGATCCTGACACAAGGAGGAAAGGAAAGCTGCAGAATACGGACCCTGGACTTCAGAAAAGCAGACTTTGACTCCCTCAGGGAACTGATGGGCAAGATCCCCTGGGAGAATAACATGAGGGGGAAAGGAGTCCAGGAGAGCTGGCTTTATTTTAAAGAATCCTTATTGAGGTTACAGGGACAAACCATCCCGATGTGTAGAAAGAATAGTAAATATGGCAGGCGACCAGCTTGGCTTAACAGTGAAATCCTTGCTGATTTTGAACACAAAAAAGAAGCTTACAAGAAGTGGAAGATTGGACAGATGACCAGGGAGGAGTATAAAAATATTGCTCGGGCATGCAGGAGTGAAATCAGGAAGGCCAAATCACATCTGAAGTTGCAGCTAGCAAGAGATGTCAAGAGTAACAAGAAGGGTTTCTTCAGGTATGTTGGCAACAAGAAGAAAGTCAAGGAAAGCGTGGGCCTCTTACTGAATGAGAGAGGCAACCTAGTGACAGAGGATGTGGAAAAAGCTAATGTACTCAGTGCTTTTTTTGCCTCTGTCTTCACGAACAAGGTCAGCTCCCAGACTACTGCACTGGGCAGCACAGCATGGGGAGGAGGTGACCAGCCCTCCGTGGAGAAAGAGGTGGTTAGGGACTATTTAGAAAAGCTGGACGTGCACAAGTCCATGGGGCCGGATGTGCTGCATCTGAGAGTGCTAAAGGAGTTGGCAGATGTGATTGCAGAGCCATTGCCATTATCTTTGAAAACTCGTGGCAATCCGGGGAAGTCCTGGACGACTGGAAAAAGGCTAATGTAGTGCCCATCTTTAAAAAAGGGAAGAAGGAGGATCCTGGGAACTACAGGCCAGTCAGCCTCACCTCAGTCCCTGGAAAAATCAGGGAGCAGGTCCTCAAGGAATCAATTCTGAAGCACTTAGAGGAGAGGAAAGTGATCAGGAACAGTCAGCATGGATTCACCAAGGGCAAGTCATGCCTGACTAATCTAATTGCCTTCTATGACGAGATAACTGGGTCTGTGGATGAAGGGAAAGCAGTGGATGTGTTTTTCCTTGACTTTAGCAAAGCTTTTGACACGGTCTCCCACAGTATTCTTGTCAGCAAATTAAAGAAGTGTGGGCTGGATGAATGCACTATAAGGTGGATAGAAAGTTGGCTAGATTGTCGGGCTCAACGGATAGTGATCAATGGCTCCATGTCTAGTTGGTAGCCGGTATCAAGTGGAATGCCCCAAGGGTCGGTCCTCAGGCCAGTTTTAATCTTCATTAATGATCTGGAGGATGGTGTGGATTGCATCCTCAGCAAGTTTGCAGATGACACTGAACTGGGAGGAGAGGTAGATACGCTGGAGGATAGGGATAGGATACAGAGGGCCCTAGACAAATTCAAGGATTGGGCCAAAAGAATCATAGAACCATAAAATATCAGGGGTGGAAGGGACCTCAGGAGGTCATCTAGTCCAACCCCCTGCTCAAAGCAGGACCGATCCCCAATTAAATCATCCCAGCCAGGGCTTTGTCAAGCCTGACCTTGAAAACTTCTAAGGAAGGAGATTCTACCGCCTCCCTAGGTAACGCATTCCATTGTTTCACCACCCTCCTAGTGAAAAAGCTTTTCCTAATATCCAACCTCAACCTCCCCCACTGCAACTTCAGACCATTACTCCTTGTCCTGTCATCCGCTACCACTGAGAATAGTCTAGATCCATCCTTTTTGGAACCCCCTTTCAGGTAGTTGAAAGCAACTATCAAATCCCCCCTCATTCTTCTCCTCTGTAGACTAAACAATCCCAGTTCCCTCAGCCTCTCCTCATAAGTCATGTGTTCCAGACCCCTAATAATTTTTGTTGCCCTCCGTCATTACAGAGGGCCGTCTGAAGGTTTGTAAATGTCTCCTCTGCTGCGTCAGTCCACTTTACCATGTCTGGACCTCGAAACTTCACCAGGTCCGTTAGGGGACTTGCCCTAGTGGCGAAGTGGGGAATAAACCGTCGGTAGTAGCCTACCACGCCTAGCAATGCATGGACCCGCTTCTTTAAAATACATCCAGCTCTCCTGGACTCCTTTCCCCCTCATGTTATTCTCCCAGGGGATCCTGCCCATCAGTTCCCTGAGGGAGTCAAAGTCTGCTTTTCTGAAGTCCAGGGTCCGTATTCTGCTGCTCTCCTTTCTTTCCTGTGTCAAGATCCTGAACTCGACCATCTCATGGTCACTGCCTCCCAGGTTCCCATCCACTTTTGCTTCCCCTACTAATTCTTCCCGGTTTGTGAGCAGCAGGTCAAGAAGAGGTCTGCCCCTAGTTGGTTCCTCCAGCACTTGCACCAGGAAATTGTCCCCTACCCTTTCCAAAAACTTCCTGGATTGTTTGTGCACCGCTGTATTGCTCTCCCAGCAGTTATCAGGGTGATTTGAAGTCTCCCATGAGAACCAGGGCCTGCGATCTAGTAACTTCTGTGAGTTGCTGGAAGAAAGCCTCGTCGTCTTTGGCGGGATGGAGGGAGGGAGCAGTGCCAAGGTGTCCGTACTGAGGCATCTTCCTTTTGTCAGTCCTCCTGTTCTTACTCTTCGGCCATGGTTAGTTATCATTTGCTGTTTTAAGCTTTTTTGAGAGCTTAGAGGAAAGGGAGGAAGTGCTCCTTTGAGAAACAGAAGGCCTTTTCCCCTGATCAAAGAGCAAGCCAGTTGATGACTTTATATACCAAAAGTCCTGGATCTGTTGTCAAGACTTACCTTGATACATTTTGCCATGTCTGTCTAGCTTTAAACTATCGATTCAGAGGCGCTGAGGAATCTCAAGGCCTACCTCTGCCTTTTTGTGGATTTTTTCAATGTGTTTTCCTGAAAACTTGTTCCTGCTCACCAATAAACTCACTTGCAGAAGAACTCTGTGGGTACTGTTCTAGAGTAAGCAGTTACAAACAAACCATAGTCTCATTGTCACCCTACTTAAGGGCAAAAAGCTTCTGGTCAAGACTGGCATGATGAAAAGATGCCCTTATCGGAGCCAAAGAAATCTTCCTTCTCTTCCCCCTTCTGGGATTGCTCCAACTCCCACTGGTTTCCTAACAGGTGTTATAAGACACTGTTCTGGATATTCTACCAGCCGACTTTCCCCAGGAACAGAAGTAAGCTGGTAGAGTCTGCCAAAGTTTTCTTAACCTCAAGGAAGGAGGCTGCCTCCTTTTGTTTTTTGGGTGCATGTATAGCGACAGCCTCCTTGATACATTGGTAGAGTTTGAAATTGGGATCATATAAAACTTGAGCTCAAGGAGCAAGTAGTTTCGTTGGCAGGAGAGATTCCCCGTGTTACGGACCAGCCACTTTCCTAGTATGTGTTACTCTGGGTCCTGATGCAAGGAGAGTCCGTTGTTTCCAGCTAAGGCCAGGGTCAGTCATATCTTGCAGATTCATCAATGTAAATACTAGCTTTTTTCTGCACGGAAGGGCCAGGAAGCAGCACTAAGTCTACAAGTAGCAGGCAGATTTATTTCCATGAGTACATTCAACACTTCCTTAGAGCAGCTTCATTGATTTCTCCTATCCTCCAGAACTTGGGTTCGCGGGCATGGGGGAGGACGGGACTTAACGTTGGAATGTTAACTTAATTCTAAATGCTGTCACCAAAGTACACCTCTGCCTTTTCCTTCCTCCCCACTCCCCAATAACTTCTGCCTTGGTGAGAAGTGTCTTAGAATTCTGTTATATCTAGAATGTTGCTTCCATGTCCCAAGGTTAAGTCCTTATTCTGCAGATAAGTGAAGAATAGTGATACTGTTGTATCCATTAGAGCAGTGGTTCTCAAAGCTGGTCCGCTGCTTGTTCAGGGAAAGCCCCTGGCGGGCCGGACCGGTTTGTTTATCTCTCGTGTTCGCAGGTTCGGCCAATCGCGGTTCGCCACTCCAGGCCAATGGGGGCTGCGGGAAGCGGCGCGGGCCAAGGGATGTGCTGGCCGCCCTTCCAGCAGCCCCTATTAGCCTGCAGCGGCGAACCGCGGCCGGTAGGAGCCGCGATTGGCCGAACCTGCGGATGCGGCAGGTAAACAAACCGGTCTGGCCTGCCAGGGGCTTTCCCTGAACAAGCGGCGGACCGGCTTTGAGAACCACTGCATTAGAGGGACTAGCTAACAAATTAGATTCTGAGCACCAAACACACAGCTCTGTAGACCTCACATTATCCTTCTGAAGAGTTGATGATCTCTTCATCCTCAATTTCCTGGCTTCAAAGGGCCAGAAGGCTTCAAAGTCCTCATGCTCCAACCCAGCCATCTGAAAACTTAGAGGCCTTTGGAGTTGTTTCCCTCTTTTCAAGAGGCAGAGCTTATTCTCTAAAGGCAACAGCAACATCCTGAGCAGAGAGTCTCCATTGCAAAAAAGAGGGTGGCTGGTGGGGAAGGATATCTATGTAGGAATAAATTCTACAAGATAGATTTTGGTGTCCTTTTTGATGCATGCTTTGGTAGAAGGATTCTGCAGGTAGTAATGTCTAGAAAGCTGAGTAAAGTCTCTATATAACTAAACATAAATTAAGAATTATTTAGGTTGCAAAGGTAAGCATCATAAGTTAGGAAATGATAGTTTTATAGCAGAGGTTCCAAAACTGGATTGTGACTGCATCGGCAAAGGTGGTTGCAGCAATCCCTAGTGTGTGGAGGATGCCAATTTGTCCCACACAGCATGACCTCATGCACATGGTATATATGAGGTCACACTGCACGGGGATGCCATTTTGCTTTACCAAACGGGATTCTCCACACAGCTTGACCTCCCATGCACCATACATGCAAGGTCATGCTGTGTGGAGAATGCACAGCATGACATCACACACGGTCCACGTGCAGGGTCACACTGTATGAAGGACACCATTATGCTCATCAGAATAGCGTCGTCATTGCTGCTTGGGGTCCTGGGAAGGAAATAAATTATTAAAATTGGGTCATGTTGGCAAAAAGTTTGGGAACTGTATTTTATGGTTATCTGTGCCACCTTACTTCTGCTCCTTGTGCATATACATTCTGGCAGCAGGAGAAATTGGCCGCTAGTCCCATGCGCTTGCCAGGAAGAGGTCGGCTTTTTTCTTTGTTCACTACTGCCTCTAACTACTGCCTAGTACCCTCCCTTGGGTGAACTCCTGCACCTTGTTGTATCTCCTGAAATAGGAATAAGGTCTCGGGGCCATATGGCAGGGCTTGGGTGGGAATGGAGTGTGTCCCCCTCCTCTTCTCTCCTCTCCCCCAACCCTGATGCTACAAGTGTTTGTGGTGGTTCCCAGAAGCTTGCTGCTACCTCTGCTTTGGCTGTGGGGTGGCCCTTACTTTTTAAGTTTCATGTGCAGTTGACTTTAGCATAGTGCCAAAATTATAAGGACCTAAAGTGAGAAGGAAAATGGTGACTTTAATAGTTCAGAACTCTTCTATTCCTGAATGGAATTTCATAGGACAAAGAAAACTGCACATAAGCTCTCATGTTGTCATATTTGAAAGGCAGTGTAGTCTTGTGGATAGAGCACTAGAATGGGACTAAGGAGACCTGGGTTCTATTCCTGGCTCTGCCATTGACGTCTTGAGTGATGTTGGGCAAGTCACTTCACTGCACTATCCTTTCCTTTTCACCATCTGTAAGGGGGAGAAAATGTTATGACTATCCATTTTGTAAAGAGAGCTAGTGATGAAAAGCATTATATAAGAGTTAGGTATGTTTTATATTAATAAAATTTTAAAATATTTTATGGGTCTATTTCAAGGCAATTAGGTGTTAGAGCTTCTGAAAAAAAGTAGCAAGAATCTTTTTATAAATGAAAGTGTTAAAGTAGCCTAAATATATGGGAATCTGGTAGCTGCCCATGTAATATTGGTATCTAATTGTTCTTGCCTACACATGTTTCTTAAAATGCCATTGTGGGTATGTGTACTTTCCTGCACAAAAAAAAATGTATTTCTCTTGCTTACCTGAAAAATTCCATTAGGAAAGTCCACATCTGTCCCCTCTGCCCCTACTCTTTGCTGGGGCAACATTTTAAGAAGTGGGACAAAGATTGATAGCATATGTTCTCCAACAGAGCTATCTTGTTTGGTTGTACTTTTTAGAAGAACGAAACTAAGTCCTTTTTAAAAAAAAAATTGTTTTAATGTCTAGATTAAAATATCCTTGGAGTTTCTAAAGTATATGTTACTTTGTGTGTTAGTTATTCTGTTAGACCTCTTATTGATAAAGAGAAATTGATGGCTGCCTAGCTGCAAATAATAAAAATCTCATTTCACTTGCTATGTGAAAACAGAATATATTGTCAGCAATTTACATATACACATGCTTTAAAAGGCCATTTTTTCCAAAGATGAAAACAAGTAATTGTAAAATAGGGAATTTTCATCTAAAGGGGTATTTTCAGTGAGATCCCATAGAAATCTGTTCTTGACCCAGTGCTTTTTAACATCTTAATCAGTGATAGGGAAGAAAATATAAAAAGTATACAAATTGGTGGAGTAGTAAATAATGGTGTGGCCAGGCCAACTACACAAACCAACATGGATCACTTTGTACAGTGGCTCATTTAAACATGAATTTTAATACTGCCAAATGCAAGGCTGTTTATTTATATAATATGAACAAACAACGTAGGGCAGACTAGTAAAATTAGGGGTTTACACCCGAAAAAAGTGACTCAGAAAAAGACAGTAAATAATCAGTTGAACATGATCTCCCGCTCTGATATTGTAGCTCAGAGGATGGATATATAAATGGGAATATTAACTAGGAGTAGCGAGTTGGTAGAATCTCTGTATAGGGCACTAGTGTGGTTGCTACTAAAATAGGGTGTCCAGTTTCAATATCTACACTTCAAAAAGGATGCTGACAAACTATAAAGGGTTCAGAAAAAAGTTAAAAGAATTATTTGACATATGGGAAACATGTCTTGAACTTATTTAATAGTCTCTATTCACTTTTTCTAGGAGAAGGTTAAGAGTTGACTTGAATACTGCTACAAGTACCTGTATATGAGAGATTCTTGATAGTATATGGTTTGCTTAATCTTGAAGAAAAAGACATGATGAGATTCAATAACTGGAAGCCAAAGCTAGACAAATTTAGACTAGAAATAATGTGCAATTTTTTTAACAGTGAGAGTAATTAACCATTTGAACAGCTTACTTAGATATGTGGCTGTTCTCTATTACCTGCAGTGTTAAGACTGCATATCTTTATAAAATTAGATAGGCTATAGCTCCAACAGAAGTTGTAGGCTTGATGCAAAAATTGATGGGTAAGGTTCTTTGGACTGTTGTATAGGAGGTCACATTAGATTATTGTAATGGTTCTTTCTGGCCTTAAACTATGAATCTATATCTGTGGCAGCAGGTATGGAATTAGTCAATCTGAGGGGTTCTGCAGTGGGTAGGTTACTCCCACCATGCTAATAGTGGACAGATGTGATTCTGTCCCTCTGTGCTGCAAACAGGCTGAAGTTACATGATTAATTTGTGGGCCTTTCTGATGAATAAAAGGAAATTTTCAGACAAGCATAGATAAGCTGCTCTGTTTCTAGCACCATTGGCTTCAGAATAGGCCCTTGTACCTGTTACTGGTCCAGAACTATTGTTGTGTACTTGAGGCTCATTCTTAAATCTTGAAGGACATTTTTTTTTTTGACACCATCAGTTCAATTTACTAGCTACAGGTAATACTTCCTTTTGTTTAATAAATTAGTTGGCTTTAAATTCAAAATATTTTGATTTCTTATGTATCTGCACCCTTAAGATAGTCTTATTTAAGTAATTTTTAAAATGCTGTCTTTGTGCATTTTCAATATCAATACAAATAGAACTTGACACAAATCATGAGTTTAAAAATTAATCTGGTAAATAAGAAATACATCAGTTACCATAATACATTTATTCAGGTTCTTTACTTTTCTTTGAGATCTGCTGTAATTGCTAAATAAAGGTAGCCCTTGTGGTTTGCAAAAAGCAGCATAGTATTTAATGTAAAGGCTATGTTTAGTTGCAAATTGTGTTTTAGCGGTTACTAGTGGATGAGAATCAATGTTTCTTTAGGAAAATAATTAAAAGTACATATGGAAAACACGATTAAAATCAATCCATCTTGGCTAAAGGTAAGCTATCTGGATTCTGAGGTCTCTTTAATAGAGACATTGCCTGGAAAAAGGATCATTGAACCTGTGCATTTTTCCATACTATTGCTGCATACTGCATTATATGATATGAGTGTTCTATTTTCACGAGAGTAAATCTGTTTTTTATAGGTTTCAGAGTAACAGCCGTGTTAGTCTGTATTCGCAAAAAGAAAAGGAGTACTTGTGGCACCTTAGAGACTAACCAATTTATTTGAGCATGAACTTTCGTGAGCTACAGCTCACTTCATCGGATGCATACCGTGGACGATGTCCATCTGTTTGCATTTGGAAAGGAAGATGATGTCTGTCTGTATCTGTACAAGTTTTTTCATGCAGTTGATAGATTTCCACTCCATACGGCTAAATGCAGTGCCTTGCATAATGACAGGTTTCAGAGTAACAGCCGTGTTAGTCTGTATTCGCAAAAAGAAAAGGAGTACTTGTGGCACCTTAGAGACTAACCAATTTATTTGAGCATGAGCTTTCGTGAGCTACAGCTCACTTCATCGGATGCATACCGTGGACGATGTCCATCTGTTTGAACAATTCTTGTACTGTAGGACCAGTGCAAAAATGGTTTTGTAGTAGCTTTCAGTGGATCTCTTGCTCCAACCCCCTAATCTCCAAAGGGAACTACTTTTTCCAGATTTAAATGTGCCATTAAGCATATTTTAAATCTAACTATATTTTATCCTTTTTTGAGTCTTCATAGATAATTATTGGTCATTGATTACAGTAACTTAAGCATACCTTTTTATTTAAAAAATTGGCTTATCATATGTACATACAGTGTTTTAAGTAAAAGTTGTTTCTCTTAATTTAGGAGGTGATTGTGGACTAAAATGTGATTAATGTTCTTTGCAGATGTTGTTTTATATGCTTCAGAGGCTTTCTGAAGTAGACAGTCTAGACTGTCTGTCTGCATTCTGTTACAGCTTTGATCCTTAATTAAAACAGTTGTACTACATTTATCATGTTCCATTTTTAACCTCAGAAAATTCTTAACTCTGATTTTATATATATTTTATTATATTTATGTGTGTGTGAGGGCAATTGTCCTAGTAAAAACTGCTATTTAGGAGAGCTTTTATGTTTTACATGTTCAGCAAGCAGCAAAAAATAGTCTTCTGCCTCCCAAAAACCTTGAGTTGAACATTCAGCTCTGTTTAGATACTTTAAGTGTAACTTCGCTGTAATAAACAGTCACTTAAATGCACCAAAAAAATTAGTTCAAAATGTTGCCATTATAATTTTTTTGTTCCTTATGTGCTGGTACTATGCCTAAAGATATTTGACTTCTAGTTCAGTCTCTGATGTTTTGGTTTCTCCCCCTCATTTTGGTAATCTATCCTTGTGGTGTTTTTTTTTTTTGTTTTGTTTGTCAGAGCTCTGATACCACTGACCCACTTGCCTGTCACTTCCTCCAATACCACCAAGATTGTATTTTCTAGCCCCTATTCCTGTAGTTGAGGATGACTGAACAGCACTGCCTTCAGGCTTTAATAGGGTAAAGGAGTTATACTGCAGCACTGCACATGGTGTAAGAAGCTAAACAAATACAATTGTTAGCATCTGATTACCTTTCTGAATTGGGGCTTGGTGTTCTGCTTCTGTAGAATTCATATTCCACCTCCATTTTGGGGAGCAAGAGACCTGGACTGAAAATGGAGTCCATGTCCCCCAACCAGCAGAACAAAACAATTTTATTTTACCCCTCTATATAAACTCTCTCTCAGTGATGCTTCATTAAATGCACTGCTGTTGGAAATGTAGTTTTGTCACCTTAAAAATAATTTTTTTTTGTTTTGGTTAGCTGCTTATTTAGAAATATATTTATATATTTAAAATCAGTAGGATGCAAATTCTCAATTTTAAGAAGGAACATTCAGTACTCAGAATTAGTATTTGAACATTAAGACATTGAATAGTCTTGTGAAATTAAAACTTCACATTTAGAATTGTCAAAAATTGTTAATACAAGACCATTGTAACAGTGAAAATAGTGTGTGAATAAAATTAATAAAAATATATATCAAGATGCAACGTATGAAGTTTGTAGGATCAAATTGTTATAGGTCACTGTTTATAGTGCAGTAGCATCAACATCCCATCAGTGATCAGGGCCCCATTGTGATAGATGCTATATAAACACAATGAAAAAGACCATCCTTGCCCCAAAGCTCTTACAAGCTATATGTATGGCAAGATGCGACAGATGGCTAAGACAAATAAATGACTATTTAATTTAGATAAGGCTATTGTAAATACATTCAAACAAGGGAGGAGAGTTAAGGTTGCACATTTGTGCTGAACTTTGGTACTGCCTGCTTTCAGTGTTGAACCATGCAACGTTAATACTGAATTAAGTTATTTATTTGGATTTATTACATATAATGTTGAAGTCTGTAGCAATTACTATTTTGGCATTCCAGAAAAAAGAGACTCAGTGTGTGGAGAGCCATACTGAATGTGCAGAGTATCAGCCTGCATCTTAGCTTGTATATCTAGCTATGCTAGAAAAACTTAACTGGCTATTTTTACTTCAGTGATCAAACAAGAAAATTGTAGTAATGAAATGCCGGCATTAAGTTTTGTATTGTTAATCTCAATGAAGTGAATGTGGCTGACGCTGTCCCCTGCAGATTTAGGAAGGGAGCACCATATCTGTTCGTACATGGAACAATGTAAGAGCTTGAATTGAAACTTTTATTTCCAGTCTCTCTGGAAAGTCTAGGGTCACCAGAGAAGTGTCAAAACATAATATGTTGGCTTACTTTGAGCCCTAGTTTGGGTGGAAAAGTTAACTTAGGAGCAGTTTCTTCAAGGCTCTTTGGCTGAAATGGGAGGAAAGCTTGTCCTCTGTATTGTGGTTGTGATGCATTAGTGCTACCACTTTGCACCCTGTCCCTGGGATGTGACTGAACCTCTTAACACAGGTGTAGGGCAAATATAGAAAACGTAGGCTTTGGCCTTGTTGGATTGCCACACCTGAACTGTGATATAAGCCTCTCTCTCATTTGTTTTGTTATAGCACAGCCCCTCTACATGAACCATAAAGGAAAAGAAAAAGGTTGTTTGTATACCACAGTTCTCTATGAAGAGGGTTAGGTTTTGTTGGTGGGGAGAGGTCTTTGAACAGTGGGACATCAGGCTGCAAGCAGATGTCTTGAGGTTCTGTTGTACATCTCTAGGGAAATGTTTACTACATGGGGGAATTCTGCTGCAAAAAAATTAAAAATTCTGCACGCAATATTTTAAAATTCTGCAAAATTCTTCGTATTTTATTTGTCGAAATAACACAATATAATCATGCCAGTTTCAATTATTTTGGTAATTTATTTCAAAATATCTATCAGCAAGTATGTATGTACCAGAATCTTTTTTTGGTCCGTATTGTTAATTTTTTTTTTTTTTGACAAATAGATTCCTTACTAGGCATATTAATATAGAACTTAAGAGTAATTCTTTTTTAAATTACAATACAGAACTGTATTTCCTGTACCCATCAGAAGCAGTGCAAAGGCTTGGGACTTTCAGGGGTAATGGAAGCTGTCATAAATATAAAGGAAGGGTAATCACCTTTAAAATCCCTCCTGGATGGAGGAAAAATCCTTTCACCTGTAAAGGGTTAAGAAGCTAGGATAATCTCGCTGGCACCTGACCAAAATGACCAATGAGGAGACAAGATACTTTCAAAAGCTGGGAGGAGGGAGGAAAAACAAAGGGTCTGGGTCTGTCTGTCTGTGTGATGCTTTTGCCGGGGACAGAACAGGAATGGAGTCTTAGAATTTAGTTAGTAATCTAGGTAGATATGCGTTAGATTATGATTTCTTTAAATGGCTGAGAAATTAAGCTGTGCTGAATAGAATGACTATTTCTGTCTGTGTGTCTTTTTTGTAACTTAAGGTTTTGCCTAGAGGGATTCTCTATGTTTTGAGTCTGATTACCCTGTAAGGTATTTACCATCCTGATTTTACAGAGGTGATTCTTTTTTACTTTTTACTTCTATTAAAATCCTTCTTTTCAGAAACTGAATGCTTTTTCATTGTTCTTAAGATCCAAGGGTTTGGGTCTGTGGTCATCTATGCAAATTGGTGAGGATTTTTACCAAACCTTCCCCAGGAAGTGGGGTGCAAGGGTTGGGAGGATTTTGGGGGGAAGATGTTTCCAAACAACGCTTTCCTAATAAATAACCCAGATAAACGTTTGGTGGTGGCAGTGGAAGTCCAAGGGCAAAGGGTAAAATAATTTGTACCTTGGGGAAGTTTTAACCTAAGCTGGTAAAAGTAAGCTTAGGAGGTTTTCATGCAGGTCCCCACATCTGTACCCTAGAGTTCAGAGTGGGGAAGGAACCTTGACAGAGGCACTGAGGGAGAGGGAAGGAGCCTGGACTGAACCTGGAGGGTTGCTGAGTGCAGGGGTGGGGAAGAAGTATGAAACAGCGGGTTTTTTTGTTTGTTTGTTTGTTTTTGTTTTTTTTGGTGGGGAGGGGCAGGATAGGGAGTCTCCCCCGTGCAGAACCTGGTTGATCATAAGCCTTTCCCATTCAGTCAGGCACATCTGCCCTGTCCCTGCATCTATTCCTGGGGGGAATTCTGTGCCACTGCACGAGCACAGAAAATACATTGTGCCCCAGAGGTGCTGCAGTTCTGCTTTTTGCCCGCCAGAGGCCACTCTGGCACCAGAACAGCCTGCTACATTCATGCCTTTGGCTGTTCTGGCATCACAGTGGCCTCTGGTAGGCGAAAGACAGAACTGAAGCACTTCTGGAGCAGAATGTATTTTCTGCCAAAAAAAAAAATTCTGCTTGATACATGAATTCTGCACATGCGCAGTGGCGCAGAATTCTCCCATGAGTAGGAAATAGAAACTTGTGTGGGATGGGTAATATGATAGAGCTTAATGCTCTCTCAATAAAATATTTTTTATGGTATTAACACATTGAAATTAGAGCATAAAAGCTGTTCATTGGTGTGTGTGTGTGTGTGTGTGTGGTTTGTTTGGGTTAAACTGTATTTCAGGGCTCTCCTGTAAGGTTAAGTAAACAAAGACAGTCTAGTAGTTGAATAAAGTAACATTTTTTTCTTCAGATAGGCCAAATTCTTCCTTGACTTGCACTCTGTAAAGCCAAGCCTTGTTGTACCTAATGGAGTTGCACAGAATATCATAATCCTAACTAGATATCATATAGCTAAGCACAATTTGGCATGACTGTTTCTCTAACAGAGAGACCAGGTAGGTGAAGTAATATATTTTATTGGACCAACTTCTGTTGGTGGAAGGGACACGCTTTCAAGCTTCATCATTTTTTTTTTTTTCCAGGTATGGAGAAGGAAATGAGTGTCCAAGGTAAATAAACGCTGGGACAGATTAAACATCAAGGGCTCACATGTTTATAGGAGAGCCCTTAAAATGATGTGGGCAGTTAACACCTCTGCAGTCTTAAGAGGATGGAGGATTAGTTGGTGGCAGGGTTTGTTACAAGTTGCTGCAATGAGCCAAAAAAAGCACTGTCAAGTCCATGTTTTTAGTGTCTAGTAGCGTTATGAATTTAAGTTTTCAAGCTCCTCTTTTGAAGGTGGTGTGCAGGTTTCCACTGAGAACGAGCACTGAGAGGTTTAATACGGAGTGGCTGTTTTGTGAAGTGTTGAGCTACTATTTCTCTTAAACATTCATATGGTACCAGAATGAGCAAAGCAATATAATCCTGAATTTAACAGCATTAGCTTCAGCAAGATTCTGCACAAGTTTAAGACTCCAAATCAGGAAATCAGTGTAGACTATGTTTAAGACCATCCCTATTCAAGACACTTAAGTGCATGATAAGTCCTATTGACTTGAGTGGAACTTAAGTATGTGCCAAAGTGCTATCCAAAATAAGGTTTTCCTGAATCAGCGTTTTATATTGGAGGGGACTTCTTGGTTAATTTGTTTGTGTTGTTTTAATATTAAAGATGTTGAAAGTGTAGTTTCAACATCTTTATAACTTTTATTTAAAACAATTAAAATCTGAATTCTGAACTTCTACAAGAAAGATCTGTGGTGATGTTTTGTAAAACAAATGTTCCCACACACAGTCTTGCAAAGAGGAATATTGTATTGATTCATTAATAACCAGCTCTAGTGTTTCTTCTACAGTGCATACTTATTGTGTTGCTGGAGAATTTTGTCTGAATCATGTGCTGTGCACTCCAAATCAGTTTATAATGTCTTCATTTTTTGTCTTCTGTGTCTATAAGGATCACACTGAAGTATTCAGTCTAACTCCTCACATCTTCCTACTCTGTTTCCATTGTAGGGATTGGGCTGTAAAAAGCTGCTGTTCACCTTCTGTTGGTGGGTGAGAGATGATGAAATTCTGAAATGTTCACCCATGTGCAAGTTTCTTCTCCAGAGACTGTCTGGAGAGAGTGATAAGAGTGTCCATCACTTGTGTGTGTCATATTGTTTGTATGTGTAGGGAAGTGAATCACATTTTCAAATTTTATTTTATTTTTTTAACACTGAACATGAGAAATATCTGTTAGTGATTTATGTTGGAACTTGTGGTGTACAGATTGATTTGATGATGAAACAGGAGAAATGTCTGGTAATGTTTTTGTTTAACACAATTGCAAATGGTGGTAAAAGGAACTTAGTTTCAAGAAGTACATCCTGTTGAAGGCTGAAAGAATTTTGGATATTTTCACACATGGCAGCACGTGGTTGCATGGAAAAGGAGTTGATAAGGTCCTCTATTATAGAGTACTTTTATGTGACTATGCTAGGTTTTTACTCTAATTCTTATTTATTCATTTAATCTGAAGACTGGGAAATGACTTCAATTAAAAGAAAACTTTTAAACCTTGAAGGTCTTCTCTACAAAATATATCCCAAATACCTATGTAATGCTCAGGAACTACCTGAATTAGAGTTGCCAGTTTAAGTACTTATGTACAGTTCATAAGCTCAGAATGCTAAAACAGCAGCTACCAACCAGTACTAGGAAGTCCTCAAGAATGTAGCAAAACACCTAATCAATCAGTTCCTTTCTGGTCTCTTAGGTAGGCTAGCTTTTTTATTTCTGCTTCAGGAAGACTATATCCAGAGAGTCATTGCTCCTAATATTTGTGGATTTTTTGCTCTCATCATGCTTGTTTGTCCACTTAATAGTCAGATCATTTGAGAGTAATTAGTTTATGAAGCAAAAAGAAAAGGAGTACTTGTGGCACCTTAGAGACTAACCAATTTATTTGAGCATGAGCTTTCGTGAGCTACAGCTCACTTCATCAGATGCATACCGTGGAAACTGCAGCAGACTTTATATATACACAGAGAATATGAAACAATACCTCCTCCCACCCCACCGTCCTGCTGGTAATAGCTTATCTAAAGTAATCATCAGGTTAGGCCATTTCCAGCACAAATCCAGGGTGAGGGAGTGAGAGAACCTGGATTTGTGCAGGAAATGGCCTAACTTGATTATCATGCACATTGTGTAAAGAGTTGTCACTTTGGATGGGCTATCACCAGCAGGAGAGTGAATTTGTGTGGGGGGGTGGAGGGTGAGAAAACCTGGATTTGTGCTGGAAATGGCCTAACCTGATGATTACTTTAGATAAGCTATTACCAGCAGGACAGTGGGGTGGGAGGAGGTATTGTTTCATATTCTCTGTGTATATATAAAGTCTGCTGCAGTTTCCACGGTATGCATCTGATGAAGTGAGCTGTAGCTCACGAAAGCTCATGCTCAAATAAATTGGTTAGTCTCTAAGGTGCCACAAGTACTCCTTTTCTTTTTGCGAATACAGACTAACACGGCTGTTACTCTGAAACTAGTTTATGAAGCTCAGTTTATTCTATTTCAGGGGAATGTAAAAGATTCTAGTTCCCATTTTTTACACAGTGTATGAAAGTAAACAAAGCATGGAATTTGGTGTAAAAAAAATCTGGGTTCTGTTACCATCGCTGTCATCATTTTGCTCTGAAACATTATTATGTTACGGTCTTATACTGCCACCCATCTCAATAGTATCCGAGTGCCTTCCATGTAAAATCAATAGCAAATTCCATGGTGAACTTCATGGAGCCTCTGACATGTCCTCCTTTTTTGGGGTCAGAACTCTGCTTGGGGTACGTGGTGTTTTTTGTTGTTGGGGTTTTTTTGGGAGGGGGGGTTGAATTGTGTCACTTACGGTGGCAGGCCTTTTCAAAGAAGAAGGCATTGCAGCATTTCCTAAAGATAGATTTCCCTGATCTCTTCTGGAAGATTGGTGAGAGGCTCTAGCTATGGAACAGAGAATGTTTGTTTTGTTCCCAACTTTCGCATGTTTCGTCATGGACTTTGATATATATATAGTCCCTGAGTGTGGCTGTAATGGTTGGTGTTCAGTAGATCAATGAGTCTTGGATATAGCTGGCGATTCATGCACTAGTTACTTTAAAATCTTCCGATGAAGTGAGCTGTAGCTCACAAAAGCTCATGCTCAAATAAATTGGTTAGTCTCTTAGGTGCCACAAATACTCCTTTTCTGTTTTGCGAATACAGACTAATGCGGCTGCTATTCCGAAACCTTTAAAATTAGGACTAAGGCTCTTAAACTGCACTGGAAGCTGACTGAAAACCAGTGGAAGAAAATATTACAATCATTGTTCAACTGATGCTGCCAAAACTCCTCACTCTCATCATCCTGAGGGGATACTGCTTGCCGGTCACCTACAGTGGAATCCAAACTCTCTCTCACTCAGTGAGAGGGGTTTCTTACCCTTCAGTAACTATTATTCTTTCAGGGTGGACCCTTCAACCCAACTTTCATCTGTGGTTTTTGGAGTTCTCATCTCCTCTGGACTTTGACTTGTTAGGGAACTGAGAGAGGGTTGTGGCCACTTATGCCTTCACGCAAAAAGCATGAGGAGGCACAGAAAACATGCTGAGAGATATAGCTCTTTTGAAAAGTGTGTGTGTGTGTGTGTGTGTGTGTGTGTGTGTGTGTGCCCCTTCAACCTCTCATCAACAGTTATTGTTGGGGAAGGGTAGGCGTGAACTGAAGATCAATTGTATTAACTTGCTGAGGTACCAGTTAGTTAGTTTTTTCTTAAAGCTGAAATCCAACAAATTAGATTTGCCCATTTGGTAAGTGTAATAGACCAGTATTGGAAAGTAATATAATTAGGATAACCTCTTTTTGAGTCCAGAAAGCTCTAGCCTATTAATTTACCTCTTAAATTCTTTTCAGTTCTGTTTCTATCTTGGACAGTATTTCTCAGATCTCAACCAATCAATAGATTGTGGTTCTGGGCAAATTAATTCAACTATGAATTGTTGATTATTTACATAAGGGTAACTACCACAGATGTTTCAGGCAGGTACTGAACACAACATGCATGCAGTCTTGTAAATGATTAGCATAGACCAGCTTTAAATAGTCTTTCCCCCTTGTGCTATGTAATCTACATTTCTGGAGTTTGACAATCATTTGGAAAGGAAACCAAACAAAACCTTTATAGTTCCTATAAAGTTAGAAGACCTAGTCATGCGTTCTTTGATTTTATGTATAAGCATTTCACCTCTTTTTAAGGTTTACAATATAACAAGACCATTATTTTGAAGGAACAAGGTTAACCACATATGGAGAATAGTACCTTTTTGATTCATAAGAGGCAAGCATAGCTTCACATCTGAGGTGAAAACTGTTGGTTGGGATTTTTTAAGATATCAGGAAGTTTGACCTCTGGAAACTTTAGATTTGTCTGGGTCACACTGAAAATTATTTCCTAAACAGCTTATTTGACTTTGCACCCAAAGCCAACCCTTTGCCACCCATTTCTGGTATTTAATTTCCTGTAGACAGACAAAGAGATGGGAATCCTACCCACATTCAAACCATGTGAGGTTCCTGTCTAAGAGTTTAACAGTATCTTGAAAACTAAGTTAAACATCAGCCTGCAACCCCTGGGTACATACTTAGGCAGCTAGCCTGAGCTGCTGCCTATGCTACCATGGCTATACTGCTATTTTTAGTGTGCTTGCTGGAGCAGAACTAGCATGAGGACATCTACATGAGCTAGGAAGCATACCTCTTAGCTCAAATGTAGGTGAACTCTGTGCCATTAGTTGGGTTATTTTTTCAAGCTTTTCTTCACAACTGCAAGGGTTAGAAACTTTTTTTTAAGAGCTGAGCTAATGAAGTAATCACATGACCCTAGGAGATGGACGGGGTGGTTTTAGGCAAAGGCCTACAGTACCTATACTTTAATCCAGGGGCGGGCAAACTTTTTGGCCTGAGGGCCACATCAGGTTTCCAAAATCGCATGGAGGGCTGGTTAGGGGAAGCTGTGTCTTCTCAAACAGCCAGGCCTGGCCCGGCCCCCCGCCTCCTATCCAACCCCTCCCCCCCACCCCCCCGCTTCTCGCTCCCTGATGCCGCCCCCCCTCCTCCGGGCCTCCTACCCCACCACCACCATCCTGCTCCCTGACCACCCCTGGACCTCCCACCCCTGACTGCCACCCCATCCAACCCCCCCACTCCCCATTCCTGACTTGCCCCCCGGAACCCCTGCCCCATCCAACCACCCCTTCTCCCTGTCCCCTGACTTCCCCCTGCCACCCCATCGAACCCCTCCTCTCCTTCTTGACACCCTCCTGTTCCCTGCCCTCTGACCGCCCCGACCCCTATCCACCTATACTCCCTGCCCCCTTACCGCGCTGCCTGGAGCACCAGGTCAGGTTGCGGTTCTGCAACTGCGCCGCCCGGCCACCCAGAGCTTTGCGCCGGCGGCTTGGTGCGCTGAGGCTGCGGGGGAGGGGGAACGACATTGGAGGGGCCAGGGACTAGCCTTCCGGGCCAGGAGTTCAGGGGCTGGGCAGGAGGGTCATAGTTTGCCCACCTCTTCTTTAATCCCTCCCTTGACAGAGCAGAATGGTGTTCATTGTGAAGTGTCTGTCTGCACTTAGTGGTCAGTGTTAAAGTTGACTACCTCAGAGAGAGGGTGTGGGTGAAACTGAATAGCCATTTGGTCTTAGCTTGATTTGAATAATTTTAAGATGAAATGAAATGAAATGAATTGCCGTCGTTTTCTTTACATGTGACGCAACACAACATAAGACAAGGAAGTGAGGCAGCCTTTGAAAACTGGGTAAATTCTGCTAACTAATGCTGCTTTGGAATTTAAGACCACCATTATTTGACTAATACTTACTGACTAAGCTCTGTCCTTTAGCCAATAAAATCTTTGGTTACAGCCATGTAATGAGAAGCTGTGCCAAAATTTGTCCCTTATTTGGTAAGAAATATTATCCAGCTTTTCTACAAATCTTGACAAGCTATGCGTTCAGGCTATATAATGAAATTTAACAGAAGACCATTTGTTTTAGCTATTGTTTTGTTTCAGCACCTGTTTAGAATGCATGCTAACTTTAAATATAAAAACAATTAATGAGAATAGAACTTGAATATTAATAATGGAATCAATATAAGGAACTTATATGGAGCCTGATTTTTAATGTTCAAATGTGCTTCAGCCTTCAGAATCCAGTGGTTTAACATTAAATTATTTTTAATTCCAAATAGGTGCCATACTAGGCAGATCGGAAACACAGGAATGCATCTACTATAATGCTAATTGGGAAAAGGATAAAACAAATCGCAGTGGCATTGAACCTTGTTATGGTGATAAAGATAAAAGACGACACTGCTTCGCTACATGGAAGAATATTTCTGGATCAATTGATATTGTGAAACAAGGCTGTTGGCTGGATGATATCAACTGTTATGATAGGTGAGAAAATTTTAACTATCTTATGTATAAAGCTTTAAACTACGTTTACCAAAAAAGTGGCTAGTTAGGAGAGATTGCAGGATACCAAACATACGTTGTTCACTATATTTATTATAAACCAGAATTTTTGGATTTTAGGTGCCTACAGTTCCCACTTAAATTTGTTAACAAAGCTTTTACTGTAGTTAAATACTTTATCTGGCATGTTGGAAGAATGGAGGGTGCCAGTAAGTTTAAAAAAAAAAAAAATTCCTGTTAACTAAGTGGGAGGGAGTTTGGGTGTGGGAGGGGTTCAGGGCTGGGGGTTAGGGCACAGGGCATGGCCTCTGGGAGGAAGTTTGGGTGCGGGAGGGGGCTCGGGTGTGGGAAGGAGTGCGGGGTGCTGACCTGGAGTGGCTTCCCACAAGTGGTGACTTGTCCCTGGTGCTCCTAGGCAGAGGCGCAACTAGGTGGCTCTGTGTGCTGTCTCCGCTCCTGCCCTGAGCACTGGTTCCGGGAATTTCTACCTAGCCACACCTCTACCCCCAGGCACTGCCCCTGGGCAGCACACACAGCCACCTAGCCACGCGTCTGCCTAGAAGCAGCAGGGACTGGTCACTGCTGGCAAGGAGCCGCCTGAAGTGAGCGCCACCCGGATCTGGCACCCCCCACCCTCTCTCGCGTACCTGCCCAGAGTCCCCTTCTGCACTCAAACGCCCTCCCAGAGCCCGTGTCCTGCACCCCCTCCCACACTGTGAACCCCTTGTGGCCGTTCCTCCACCTAGAAGCAGCAGGGACATGTCGCTGCTTTTGAGGAGCGAGGTAGGGAGCCTCCTGGACCAACACCAACCGGACTATAAACCAGACTTTTCAATGAAGATCAGAAATACTGGTTTATAGAGCTTTCCAGTTGATAAAATGCCAGATAACACAGCTTGTACTGCAGTTGAACATATTTTCAGAGAGGCTGAACACTTCCATCTTCCATTGAAGTGACAAACTTTAAGCATTCATATTTTTTAAATTTTCCCTTCTAGTGCCTTAAAGTTTATTTTAAAAGTGCTGCTTATTATTGAATGATTTAAAGTAAAGTATTCAAACTAGTGCCTAAGTTATACTCCTGGGGTAGAATTTTAAAAGCATTTACTTAGAAGTCCAGCTCTCACTGGACCCTAAACCATTATTCAGACATGTCAATATATTACTTGATTGTCAAAATTTCTGAGCATCTAGAAGCTCCCACTGAGGCTGGTGGCAGCGCTTCAGTGTGTTCATAATTCATGAAATCCTGGCCTATTTTGTGTAGCTGATTGCTAGTCACAGACATGTGTAAGCAATAACACACACATCATAGTTGTATTGGGATATCAGTAGGCATTGGTTGGGTCCTAGGCCAAATGCTAAAGATTACAACAGTCTAATTGATCACTGTACTCTGAAGAATTCTTTTAAAACTACAAAATTTGTCTTTATACCAGTGTTGGGAGAGGAAGGAGAAGGAAGAAAAGAATGCATTAAATTTATAGTATTGTATTCGCATTACTAAAATGTTTCCGAAAAGCTTGAACAAAACTTTAAAAAAAAAAAAAAAAAGTAACTTACAAATCTTCATATCTTTAAGTAAAAAAAAAAAAAAAATTCAACTTTCCTTGTATCAGTGGAGGAAAGTGATATTCATTATAGTCCTCTTTACCTCATAAAGAGGTTTTATAGCTTTAAGTTTGTCAGTAAAATGCGGTTTAAGGAAAAGTTGTAATTCTGATTTGCGAGTTCCTCAGGCGGTAGCAAAGCATCTATAGAGTAGTTTCCCCTCTCTGACTGAAGTGTTGCTGTGCTGAAGAGAAAAAGGCAGTTTTTATGAAACCTTGTTAATGGCTGTGTACAGTATTGTAGAACTGTATTTCAGCCATCGTGGGGAGGTAGTTAAACTATGTTCCTTTTCCAGGGGTGAGGTAGGGGTAGGTTTACAATTTGAGGTTTAATGATATTACTATCAAATATTAAAACTTTAAGGAGGGATTTTCAACAGTGCTTTTTGTTGGCCTAATACTCACTGGAAATCCATGAGAATTTTGGCACTGATTACAAATGAGAGCAGAGCTAGAAATTTTCAAGAGTGCTTAGAAATGCCTCACTCAAAGCTGCCTATGAAGATGAAAAAAGATTTTGGAAGGAGAAGTCAAAGGGTGTGGGAGCAGTGAAAAGTTGAAGAGAAGGAGGAGTAAGACTCTGTGAGTAAACAAAATTGCACTAGCATAGTTAAACTATTACATCCCCAGGTGGATAATCTCCTCTCAGTGTAAGAGTGGCTTTTTCTTTTAAGACAGGTTTAAATTACCCCATGTGAATGTTCACGGTTTTTGTACCGGTTAGTCTTTTTTTCAACAGATGAGTCAATCTCAAGGGCTTGTCTAAACATGGAGTTGTTCAGGAATAGCTGTTACACTGCAAATTCACACTCTACCTTGATCCAAATTAACTTTCAAGTGTAGACAAGCTCTAAGTTAACTGGTGCAATTCCACGGATGTTGATAAGCCCTAAATTTTCTAGAGAAATAAAGGGAACTAAGGAAGTGTCTTTAAATATAATAAACACAGAAAAAAAGGTGAAGAAGTAGGAGAGAATGCTAATCTTTTTTTCTTTGTAGCATACTATACACACCATTTAGTGAACAAAATCATCAAGATATTAAAACTTCATAAATTTTAGAAAACTTCACTCTGGTTGTTAAATAACCATTGCTTATGGTAATAGATCAATATTATCTAGTGCATTTCGGTAAACAAATAATACTTTTTTGTCTTTGTGCCAGGACATCACTTATATTTATTATCAGAATACAAGATTTCTGAATACAGTGTTGTAATTGAAACATTATAATATCTGTTGTATGTAACTTTATTAGTTGGCGAAGGACTATTGCAGTTCATTAAACTTTTAAGCTTATGGTATACCAAATGCCAAATAGTGCCAGTCAAAGAATACCAAGCAATGACTGCATTATGGCAGAAACAGTAAATTGCAATTATAATAAGCAAGTCTTATATTCGTATATAAAACAGCAGCCTTCACCGATTTTCTCCGACAGATTCAAACTCTTTCTAGAATTCTTCACTATTTTTTGTTCTCTGGTATAGAGACAACTTCCGTTGTCTTACTTTTCTTCTCCTGAGTTCTTAGGAAAAAAGAAAAGGAGTACTTGTGGCACCTTAGAGACTAACCAATTTATTTGAGCATAAGCTTTCGTGAGCTACAGCTCACTTCATCGGATGCATACTGTGGAAAGTGTAGAAGATCTTTTATACACACAAAGCATGAAAAAATACCTCCCCCCACCCCACTCTCCTGCTGGCAATAGCTTATCTAAAGTGATCACTCTCCTTACAATGTGTATGATAATCAAGGTGGGCTTCTTTTCCAACGCCCTTGAGGAATTCCACCATGATTTCAACAATTTCCATCCCACCATCAACCTCAGCCTGGTCCAGTCCACACAGGAGATCCACTTCCTGGACACTACAGTGCTAATAAACGATGGTCGCATAAACACCACCCTATACTGGAAACCTACTGACCGCTATTCCTACCTACATGCCTCCATCTTTCACCCTGACCACACCACACGATCCATTGTCTACAGCCAAGCTCTGCGATACAACCGCATTTGCTCCAATCCCTCAGACAGAGACAAACACCTACAAGATCTCTATCAAGCATTGTTACAACTACAATACCCACCTGCGGAAGTGAAGAAACAGATTGATAGAGCCAGAAGAGTTCCCAGAAGTCACCTACTACAGGACAGGCCCAACAAACAAAATAACAGAACGCCACTAGCCGTCACCTTCAGCCCCCAACTAAAACCCCTCCAACGCATTATTAAGGATCTACAACCTATCCTGAAGGATGACCCAACACTCTCACAAATCCTGGGAGACAGGCCAGCCCTTGCCTACAGACAGCCCCCCAACCTGAAGCAAATACTCACCAGCAACCACATACCACGCAACAGAACCACTAACCCAGGAACCTATCCTTGCAACAAAGCCCGTTGCCAACTGTGCCCACATATCTATTCAGGGGACACCATCACAGGGCCTAATCACATCAGCCACACTATCAGAGGCTCGTTCACCTGCACATCCACCAATGCGATATATGCCATCGTGCCAGCAGTGCCCCTCTGCCATGTACATTGGTCAAACTGGACAGTCTCTACGTAAAAGAATAAATGGACACAAATCAGATGTCAAGAACTATAACATTCATAAACCAGTCGGAGAACACTTCAGTCTCTCTGGTCACGCGATTACAGACATGAAAGTTGCAATTCTTCAACAAAAAAACTTCAAATCCAGACTCCAGCGAGAAACTGTTGAATTGGAATTCATTTGCAAATTGGATACAATTAACTTAGGCCTGAATAGAAACTGGGAGTGGCTAAGTCATTATGCAAGGTAACCTATTTCCCCTTGTTTTTCCCTAACCCCCCCACACCCCCCCCCCAACGTTCTTGTTAAACCCTGGATTTGTGCTGGAAATGGCCCACCTTGATTATCATACACATTGTAAGGAGAGTGGTCACTTTAGATAAGATATTGCCAGCGGGAGAGTGGGGTGGGGGGAGGTATTTTTTCATGCTTTGTGTGTATAAAAGATCTTCTACACTTTCCACAGTATGCATCCAATGAAGTGAGCTGTAGCTCACGAAAGCTTATGCTCAAATAAATTGGTTAGTCTCTAAGGTGCCACAAGTACTCCTTTTCGTTTTGCGAATACAGACTAACACGGCTGTTACTCTGAAACCTGAGTTCTTAGGGGTTTTTTTGGTGGTTTTTCCTCACCAATTTATGGCACGTCTTTTGATGTGTCATAGTGTAGATTGTTACTGCAATAAGCTCTGGCTCTGGGCAAAGTTAATGTTTGGCTGCACAGAAATTGCCTGTATTTTTCCTTTTAAAGGGTGTTTCCCCCATAAGCCTCTCACTGAGGGTTTCATGGATAAACTCAAGGCATTCAAAGTACTCATTTTATTTATTATGCCACATTTAAATTGGGTTCATGGATTGTTAAAACCTCCCCCAAACCACTCCCTCCCATTGCAAGAGGAATTTTTGAAACCCAGCTTGCTGGTGGCTTTCTTGGGATGCTAACATGTTTGCAACTTGCAAGGTTAGGAAGAATATCTCTGTCATCAAGGTTCATCAATGCTATATTTCTGCAAATGGAAGTAGATCTGTATTGAAATATTTTTCTCATCAGAATACTATGCTAAATTGAGAACGCCATCTTAGTCTGGTGGATCACAATTTTCAAAAGTTCATTTCCAAGGTTAAATTTGTATCTAATTATGCAATTATTTGCTCTTGTACAAAGGAAGTCAGTTTTAAATGAACAAAAATGACTTTTCTGGTGCTCTCTTACAGGACTGATTGTATAGAAAAGAAAGACAGCCCTGATGTGTTCTTCTGTTGCTGTGAAGGCAACATGTGTAATGAACGTTTTTTCTATTTTCCAGAGATGGAAATAACACAGCGTAAGTTGGTTTAACATTCTAAAGAAATGGTTTTGCAGTATTGTTCAGAATACAGTTTCTGTATGTTTAGGAGAGAAGACTTTTCCAAAATATTCTGGATAGCTTCTGTTTCCCCTTTTCTAAACATACGTGTGGAAGTGGTTCAGAGTGGGTTGTATTAGTTTAAATCATTTTGATCTGGGCGATTAACTTTTTTCAGCTTGAAATGAAAGGTCCGTGTTTTGGAACAAAACATTCAAATCGATAAAACTATTCTAAGCTAGTAGGGGGATCTATCCTTGGCAACCTGTTCAGAAAAGTCTCATCAGGAAGGCTAATTCACATTTTTTTGAAAATCTAAACAAAAATCCATCATTTAAAATCTCATTTTAGGTGTAAGTAAATGCAATTGGTTGTGTTTGAACTGGCCATGATGCCATAGCACACCCAACATGTGCAAGTACTGCCTTACAGGTGTATACCCTGGAGTCGGTATTTACCTTCTTTGGTCTGTTTAATGTTGTAGATTATTAAATGCACTCATTGTCATTTCTGGGCACACTCGTAATTTTAAAAAAAAAAACCAAAAACCTGGAAGTCTGCTGAAAAGAACACACAAAAGGCTACTAAGAAAACTGTCTGGAAATCTGTTTAGTCACAAACAAACAAAAAAAAACAGTGCATGATGTTTTTAAGTAATAACTTCAAAAATTTGCCAGGCTATTTTTCCATGCCTTCCAACTACGGCACCTAACCTATTAAACACTACTAGGTCTCCCTAACGACTATATCAATTTGAAAAGTATAGTAAAATGTTGTTGTGTTTTTTTAATTTATATACAACTCCCCCGCACCCCCACCACCCCACCAGAAACACCCTGCAAAAGATCCATTAAAAGGGTGAGATGATCTGCTTTCATCTACGTGAACACTAGTGCTGTTTTATGGGTTATCCGTAGAGTGAGTGGGTGGATAAGTAATTATTTTAAAAACATTTATTTATATTGTTTGCTTTTAAATGTTTCAAATTAAGTTTGAAATTATGACAACGAAGTTAAAGACTAAACTTAATATCTATTCATTTAAATTATTCCTCTCTCACTTGGTGGTTGGGATGTGTGGTTTCTTTTGTGGGGTGGGGAGGGGGGTTAGTTCCATTCCAGGTCCTAAACAGTACGACCTCCTAACCACAGCAATATAGCAGGATATACAGCCAAAAAATTAATTGAGCTATCACTTTGGTACTGCCACTAGTGACTCATTGCACTGTCCCCCTGTTCCCCCAAGTACAAAATATAGTAGAGATACTCTACAAACTCCCCAGACCCATGTCATCCATGTATGCCTTTTTGAAAACAGAAGACTTCATCTTGAAGTTACTAGTAAATCCTGGGATAAAGAGCTAGATCATCGTTTAAAGACATTACAATGGTCCATTTTACTACACAATGCAAAATGTGCTTCTGTAGATTTACGCTTGTTTAATTCAAGAAAAAAATTATTTAGAATGAATTGAGTATGGCAAAGACTATAGAAGATTATTTTTCCCTTTGGATACATGCTGGCGCTATGGTAGATGGGGTGCACTTCTGCGCAGGCTATGGGAATGTCCCCTTTCTATAGAAATAAGTTGACATTAGAATTAAAATTATTTTTGGATTTAGCAATCAAACATAGTTTGAGAACTGCATATTAGAATATTTTGCTGCAAATTTTGGTCTCATTGGCACAGCATTCGTGTACTTGAGAGAAGTTCATGATTACAAAGCAAATGATTTTAAAGAGGTGGAAAAGTAAATGAATGTGCTCAGTAGGACAATGGTATTCAGACCTACCGGACAAAGAAAGGGTCATTTTCTGTCACCCGGATCAGTGACGTGAATTTGAGGAAATCTTTGCTATATTAAAAAAAACAGTTAGCTAGGGAACGTCTGAAGGCTCAACAGCCCGTTCAAGTCTCCTTCCTCGCCTTTTTGCCTCTGCTTCCATGCTGCCTGACCCTAGCTAGTCTGCATTGTTCTTCCCCATGAGTTCAAAAGTATTGATTTCCTCAGTTTTATAGTTTAAGGTTGATTAAATGGGTTTTTGCAAATGCATGTTAACACTATGCTGCATGTTACAGAAGGTAATTATACATTTATAATTTTTTGTTCCTGGAGTGTGATGTTTGTATGGAAAAGCAAAATCAATAAATACTTTTGTAAAAAGATAATGCAAATTAAATCATAAAATATTAAGCAGTACATGTTTTGCTGAGGAAGTTTTAAAGAAAGTTAAACCACTGAACTTGTGGAGGTCACATGCTTTTCCACACTCCTTAGTTACTTAAATGACACCAAAGGAAGTGCTAGGGTATACAAGCTTTCAGTGACCAGAAAGTCAGTTCAATTAACTTATTACAGATGATGATTCCTTTGTATAATAAAGTAGTTGGATTTTAAATGCAAAACATGTTAAACTTTTTTCTTAAACATCCAGCATATTTAAGATAGTTTTATTTAATTTTTTTTGTGCATTTTTAATTGATTTCCAATTTCCATGCAAATGGAGCTTGAAACAAATCACAAGTCAATTAATCATTTGATAGAAAAAGATGACTAACTTATTTTATTTAAGGTTTTAAAAAAAAGGAAAAACTAAGAATCTGAACGCATGCATCTTAAGCTATATAATTGCTTAAATAAATTTATATAGATATAATGTAACTTCCTAATTAGCAAAGAGAAGCATCACAGTGTAAAGGCTTTATTTCATTCAAGTCACTGTGTTTTTTAATGGTTAGTAACTAATGAGCATCCACTTTTCTTTAGGAAAACAACTAAAAAGTACAAATACAAAAGAAGATTACAATTAATATAAATTAAGATTTCCTATTTGCTGATTTATATCGTGATTTAAAATTGGTGATTTAAATAAACTCTGTAAAATGGTGCCTTGTGATATAGTTCCCAAGTTTGAGCATCCTCTGTGTGAATTTATTTTTCTTGGAATGGCAGTTTTGAGGATTTATTTTAGGAATTGCATGAATATTAAACAGTTTGTGATGGATAAGAGGAAGGTTTTTCAAAAGCAACCAAGGAATTTAGGAACATAAGTCCTTTCAATTGAACTTGAATTTACATGCTTTTGAAAATCTCTGATAAATCTTTAAAATCTGTATCTGGCTATTAAACTCTGTTATGTTGAATTAGGTTCCACCACTGTGTTCTGCTACTTAATGAATGTGTTCATTTCTTTTAGAACTTAATAATCAAGTTTAGACGTTGGATGCACTTGTTAAAATCTGTAATCACAGAAGATTAATTGTAACTTTTGTTCTTCAGCCACTTCCAATCCTGTTACACCTAAACCACCCTTGTTCAATACCCTGCTTTACTCGTTGGTGCCTATAATGGGAATTGCGGTGATCGTATTGTTTTCATTTTGGATGTACAGACATCATAAACTAGCATATCCTCCAGTACTTGTACCAACCCAAGTAAGTTGCTATATTGTAATCTTAATGTTTTAAAGATAGTGATTCTAAAACAATGTGGTGAGGGAGAAAGAGAGGATGTTTTTAAGTGATGACTGAAATCTATCTTCCTTTGCATACCGAAGCAGGTGCTTGGTTTTCCTTATGTAAGGAAACTTATCAAAATCAAGTACTGGTAGGTTAGGCTCTAAAATTATCAGAACCTAGTCAAGATTCAGTTCACCTTTTAACATTTTTAAAAAACAGAGTATGCTTTAAAAAACAAATTAAGTAAACATGTCTATATATCTATTTTAAACAGTAAAGACTCAATATTATGGGAAAATTGTGGGAAGTCCATGTTCAAATTGTTGCCTTGATGTGAATGGACTACCTATTCATCAGAGGGAATAAGATGCTCATGATCTACTCCGGTGGGGTGGGGTGGGATGGGATGTGTGTCTGTATGTGGTTTAAAAGTAAAAAAGGAGGATAAAAACTGGTAACTAGCAAGGCAGAGGTTATGAAAAAAAAAATGAAGATTGGCTTAGACAGCAGTAAATAATTGAAGTACAGTCATTGGATTGTGTACTAGTTAGCTTGACTACTGCATGACTTGATTGACCTTCTTCCCATTTTCTCTCCTTTTGATAAACAAGCATTTTGTGTCTTGTTTTAAATTAGTTCCAAATCCTGTAAACACTTCTGTATATGCTTTAAATGGAAAGTGTTTGAGGAACGTGATCTTGGACTGTAAGTTATTCAGGGGAGGAGGCTAGCTTTTTTTTTTTTTTTTTTTTTAAACTGTGTATAGTCCTAGCATGATGGGGCCCCAATACCTAGAGTGCCAATCGGGTACTATTAAAAATTAAGTTAATGTTAATATTACTTTATTTTAAGTGTGTGTGTGTGTGTGTGTGTGTGTAAGTAATATATTCTGGTCACAAAGGTGCCACCTGAGATCAGCACCTCATTAGGTATTATAAAAACAGTAAGACAGTCTCCCAGAGAGCTTACATCTCAAAAGACTGGACAGGGTGACAGAGAGGTGAAATCACTTGCCCAAGATCAAACATTGGATTGCTTTGCAGAGCTGGGAATAGAACCTGTGTCTTCTGACTCCCAGTGCAATGCCCTATCTGCTAGAATAGTGGTTCTCAAATTGTGGGTCGGGACCCCAAAGTGGGTTGCGACCCTATTCTAATGGGGTCGCCAGGGCTGGCATTAGACTTCCTGGGGCTGAAGCCAGTGCCCAAGCCGCACACCCCAGGGCTGAAGCCAAAGCCCAGGAGCTTCAGCCCTGGTGGCGGGGCTGAGGTTACAGGCCCCCTGCCTGGAGCTGAAGCCTCTGGGCTTCAGTGCCCCCCCACCCCTTGGGGCATTGGGGCTTGGGCGAGCTCCAGCTTTGGTCCCCCCTTATTGTATTTCTGTTGTCAGAAGGGGGTCTCAGAGCAATTAAGTTTGAGAACCCCTGAGCTAGAATACATTGCCTCATGGGTAACATTGATTAATCTAATTGTAAAACGCACTACTTTTTGGTAAGACCTAATCAAAACTTTACATGTTCTTGTGCTCTGCTGACACCACTTTCAACAGTACTAGAATTGCTACTTCTGCATATTTCTATAGATGTTAGTGGTTCACACACAGAGTGAGATCTGTTGGTTTGGTTCATTATTAATAGATGTGGGGGGGAATCAGTATTTGTCAAATGAGAAATTGGGGGGGGGGGCAACTTCTAATTCTAAAACAAGAATATTCATTTTCATACTTCAGAAAGAGTATTGCCAACAGCTCAGGATAATACCTACTGATACTTGGGCAGATTCCATCATTGGGAACTACTAGCATGTATCTTTCCACCCACACAGAATCCCATTGTCCTCAATGGACTCCACACAAGTTTAAAGGTCCACTCTTAGCAGAGCTCAACATAGGATCAAGGCCAGAACTGATAATGCACTTAATGATGATTCTCAAAATCACTGCAAGAAAACAATTAGATATAATGGGTATTTGTACGCTATGTCATGTTCTCTTTATGCACGATGTCTAGATAATTTGATAAGAGTCCTCAATGAAATGTTTTGAAGAGTAAAGTGAAGCTTTCAACAAAATGAGAATGCGTCAATTTAATTTGCCTCTTCAGGGTACACTAACTTTGTAAATAGAGTGAGTACCTGTTGGATTTTTAAATTTGGTCTCTGCAAAAATTACCAAAGCAAAAAGATACATACCGTAACATTTAAACACCTGCTCCCTTTTTAAGTCTACCAAGCCAAATCTTTCTCTTCAGTTACATCCTTCCTAAAGACACACTTTTCTTCTACAATGCCCAAGAGAAGTGAGTCTGTGGTAATTAATAAGTAAGCCCTGACGAATGTTATAGCTCAAGCTCTCAATGAGTACACCTTTGTGTCGTGGACTGTCTGTTTTGTACAGCACTGGATGCAGCAATTCCAGATAGACAGTGACTATTTGCATGTAAAACTTAAATGTTTCAAATTGATATTGCTTGAACAACCTGTCAATACTCAATAATGACATTAGGGATTGGTGTATGATTAGGTTAAGCAACCAGCACTCCACTTTCTTATCTAAAGTGCCTGTGTATGCAAAATTTAGATGGAAATCTCATGAAAATAGAATTTATCGGAATGTTGTATTTCTTACCACTTCCAGTCTGTCTGAACCTAGAAGAACAAAGACGTACAAAATTGGGGATTGAGGGTGAAGAAGTGGGAAAAGGCGGGTGAAACTATAGGAAGAGATAGGAAACACAGTATAGGGGAAAAAGAGAAGTAACTGAAGGATTGGAAAGTGAAAAAGGGAACAAACACAGAAAACAATTTAGGAAGACATAAGCGATAAGAAAGAAAAGGACAAGAGAAACAGAAAAAGGCGGCAAACAATATTTAAAAAAATATTACAACTTTGTTTCACAATAAACAATATCTGACTGTTTGGTTTTTAATTAGCATGCTTTTGGAGAATGCTGAAAGCCCAGGTATTTTTGTCAGTCGGGTTGGTAGATGTGTCTTACCTGGTATGACCATGTCAATGAACTATGGCGGGGTAGGTGGAGGTGGCTAGAATTAAGGTTGTGTCAGTGACCTTAACTTTGTTTCCAGAAGGTGTATATATGTATATAAATATAGTGGAAAGGTAACCAACAGTTAGAAGAAAATTGTAATGACTGAGATTAAAGTTTTTCTCCGTAATGTTAGCAATACTTAAATTATGAACTTTAACTCAGGTTTAACAGTTATTTTGTTTTGTCTTTGCTGCTGCTGTGCACAGATGTGGTAAATTGGAAAACTGGATTTGTCATTGTAAACCTATTCCTCTTGTCAAAGTAGGCATGCTCTTACCTACTGAAATAAATATACTGTATGTTCATTTGTAGTTACCTTAGCTATCTACAACTTGATTGGCACCATAACAGTGCCAGACAAATCTCATTTCAGTTAAAATTAGGAACTTAGTACAACTTTTGATTCAGGGGTTTAATTTTGGAAATGGGTTAAAGCTTTTACCTTTTGGTTTTTACCTTTTGGTATTAGTATCTTACAATTAAAAGTAATATGTTTGTGGGGAGGGAAGGGAAGGAAAGGTAGCATACCTAGTACAACACTTCTTGCCCATGTTTGAGCCACTAACCCTTTCAATTTCTTATTAATTTTATGTGGGACTAAAATGTAATTTATTCATGGAGAGATCCCCATATACAAACTGTTTAAACATTTCATCATCTGGGTGTATTGTTTATGCTGTTAACTTCATGCCATAATGTGTGTCTACAGTATGACCACATTAAAGCTTCTTTAGTTTTTAACTCTGATTTTCGTAACCGCTGTGCCTTTAAAATTATTTAAGTACCACAGGAATGTAGCTTTTGCTAAATTTTTGTAAAAACAAAAGCTAGAAAGGGCTGGTGTGGTACGGGGGGGGTCTTTCTTTTTCTTTTCCCCTCTTCAATTTGCCAGTTGTCGTACTGCAAATGTATATTTATACAAGTGCTTGATCACATTGAACAGGAATTTCATTTGACACTTTAGATGAGGTGTCAGTTTAAAAATTGTTCATGTAAAATGCTTCATTTTTAGTGTGTTTAGTGCTGGTGAAAATTGCCAGAGGTATAGCTTTGGAGAGTGAAGTCCTATCCACAGAACAAGGTGTAGGAAAAAATGGCAGTTATCCAAGCTTCTTTCCACTACCCTGCTAATCCCTCTGTTCTGGGGAGAATCACCTCTGCAGATAACCAAATAGTTCAATCTCCATACTCATTCAGTTGAGAGTACTGTCAAGGATGTCAAATAATACCAGTTGTGTCTGTGGTGTGACTAGTGTCTTACCTAATAGATCTGAACATTTTACAGCTGAATAAAATGTCAAATTTAAACTTTCTGCAATAATGTAAAACAAGTTTCTCCATTCATTTGTACTAATCCCGACTTTTAACTAGGACAATTTCATACCTTTACAGTAGCTCCAGTAAGTAAACATTGGAATTTTTTTACAGTTATGTCCAGAATAAGAACCTCCTGTCTTGGAGCATAGGGTTTATTACTTTACTTTTAACTTTGTCAGAGGACATCATCTTAAAATCTAGTCATTTAAGAGTTAAAAGGGTCAAGATCCTTGGATAACTGCACCCATATGCAGTAGTGACAAGTCAGAGTAATAGGGAGGGATTTCTGACTATAGGAAGGAAGTAGTTAAGAGGTGAATTCCCCTTAAAGTTTGTACAGTAAGATTCTCTAATTTAAAAAGTATATATAATTGTTCTTTGTATTTTTGCTGAAGGACTTAGTCTAAATTATTAGACGAGACCTTGGGGCTTGTCTACGTGCACATTTAGTTCACAGTAGTCTGGGATATGAGTTTAGCTTGCCACAGACTAACTGTCCATGTGGACTCTGATGCTCATTAGCTATTTGTTAATGCTCTTTGATGTAGACCTCTTTGAATCGGGATTGAATCAAAGCTCTTTAACAGATTTAATGGACATGAGCAGGGTCCACATACACAGTTGGTATGTGGCAATCTAGTGTGGGTAGATTAACAACCCTGTTTGCCACAAACTAATTGTTTATGTAGAGAAACTTAGGCCTTGTCTATACTCGCAAGTTTCTGCACAGTAAAGCAGCTTTCCTGAGGTGTACACCTTGCCAAGCCACTTAGTGCGCAGAAACCGTGCAGTTGCAGGGCTGTAAAAAAACAAACAAAAAAAAACACCCCGATGAGAGGCGTACAGCTCTCTGTGCTGGGGCTACAGCGCCACAGTGCCAATGTAGACACCCTGGTTGAGTACAGCCCTGCAATTGGTTTCTGGGAGGTGTCCCACAATGCCTGTTCTCACCTCTCTGGTCATCAGTTTGAACTCTACTGCCCTGCCCTCTGGTGACCAACCGTCATTCCCATCCCTTAAATTACTTTGGAATTTTGGAAGTCCCCTTCCTGTTTACTCGGTGACGTGTGCAGTGGTCTCAGCACATCTTTCCAGGTGACTATGCCTGCTCCATGCACAGGCGATCCCCTGCTTGGAGCAATGCTGTGCTGCTGGACATCAACATTTGGGGAGAGGAGGCTGTCCAGTCCCAGCTGTATTCCAGGCATAAAAATTATGATACCGATGGACAGATTTCACTATGCATGACAGAAAGGGGCCATGACCAGGACACACTGCAGTGCAGGGTCAAAGTGAAGGAGCTGCGGAATGCCTACCAAGGCAAACCACCACTCTGGTGCTGCGCCCATGAGTTGCCAGTTCTACAAAGAGCTGGACGCAATACTCTGTGGCGACCCCATCTCCACTGCGAAGGCCACTGTGGATACTTTGGTGGTTCGCATGCCAGTCAAAAGTGGATCGAGCCAGGAGGAGGAGGAAACCTTGGACGAGGATGTGGAGGAGGAGGGGGACCAAGAGGCAGAGGATGACTCGGAGGTCAGAGATGCATGCAGCCAGGAGCTCTTCTCTACTCCAGTGGAGGCTAGCCAGTCACAGGTGTCAAGAGGTTGGCAAAGTACAAACAGGAGAAGAGGCCCTGGTAAGTGACTTTGTTTTCTGGGAATCGCTGAAGTGAGTTGTTGGGCACAGGAGGGTTGCAGAAAGCGGGCTTGTGTCTGTATGATGCACGTACCACCATATGCCTAGTCTGAGCGGTGGAACAGGGTGTTGATTGACTCCCTCACTTCACGGGAATCTGCCATAGAGATCTCCACAAAACTCTTCTGGAGATACTGGGCAATCTGCTGCTGCAGGTTCTTTGGCAGAACTGCTTTGTTTCTTGCTGTATTAAGGTTAACTTTCCCGCACCACTCTGCCGTAACAGGCAGGGGGACCATTGCTGCATACAGGTGAGCCGCATAAGGGCCAGGGTGAAAGCCACAGTCTCGGAGAAGACCCTTCCTTGATTCCCTACTCACCCTCAGCAGCGAGATCTTCCATAATGAACACAGCCTGTGGAAAATGTGGGGACAGGAATGATAAGTCCCCTGCCCCAGTGCACAGTATTGTCATGGAACACTGATTTCCTCTGCCCCTGTGGTTACTCACCATTTTGGGGGGTCTTGTGGCTCATGGCTGACCCCAGGCAAGCAGACAGTTAGTGACAGGTACGTGAATAGTGGCTGTGTTTTTAAATCAGTGGTCTGTGTGTTGCAAACAATACTGCTTCTGTTAAAGGTTGCATTTTGGCTTCACAGATATGACCCGGGAGCCCAGCCTCCCTCTTTGTTATCGCCAGCTGAACGGCTGTGCAGAATTAGAAAGCAACCAAGGAAAACTAAAGAGGACTTTTCTGCGTGATGTCATGATACACTCTGTGGCCGAAAAAAAAGAATTGAAGGAGTTAGTGGAACAGTAAGAAGAGAGACCGAAAGGAGAACGTGGGGTGCCAGAACAAAGTCACGGAGCAGCTCTAAAACATTATGGAGTGGCAAGCAGATACGTGCCAGGCACTACTAGCACTGCAAACGGAGCAGCTCCGCAACTGTCCTCCTCTGCAGCCGCTGTCACAAAACTCTTTCCCATGCGCCCGTTAGACACTGCCATCACACTGTTATTAATCTCCTGGCTCCTGTCTGTACCCGCGGCATTCCATTCCTCTCCCATCACAGTCCAGCACTGCGGACTCCCAGTACGCACTGCACTCAACACCTGCCCCTCTGTAGTTTAGCCCTGCTGAAGTTCGTTACCCGCTGCACTGTACTCCAAAGGAGAAGGTTGGATATGATACCTGGACATACGCAAATCTTTAACTGTCCCGGGACCCTCCCTTCCCCCATCTCCCTCAGTTCTGATGTGTATTTTTTGTTTGTCTCTCTCCTCTGGTTTGTTGTTTTTAATAAAATAATTGTGTTGATTTGAAAGCAATCTTTATTCTATTAATTGAAAGAAAATAGAGCCCTGCAAAGCAACAGGCAGTTTTCTTAAACCTTCATAGTGCATCGTCTGCATCAATCACAATCACCTCCTAACATTACAAGCACTGCACTCCCAAGCATAGCAACAAATATTAGTGGCTTTCAGCTTCAAATTGCTGCCTCAAGGCATCCCTGATCCTTATGGCCCCACGCTGTGCCTCTCTAACAGCCCTGGTCTCTGGCTGTTCAAATTCAGCCTCCAGGGTCTGAGCCTCAGCGGTCCAACCTTGAGTGAAGCTTTCACCCTTCCCTTCACAAATATTATGGAGAGTACAGCACGCGGCTATAAGCATAGGAATATTGTCATGGGCCAGGTCCAGCCTCCCATATAGGCAGAGCCAGCGGGCCTTTAAACTGTCATTTTGAACTTGCTCAGCCTATTGTTTAACCACTCCTTGCTTCTGTCAAGTTGCCCCATGTATGGCTTCATAAGCCACGGCATTAAGGGGTAGGCAGGGTCTCCCAGGATCACAATGGGCATTTCAACTTCCCCTACAGTGATCTTCTGTCCGGGAAGGAAGTCCACACTTGCAGCTTCCTGAAATGGCCAGTGTTCTGAAAGATGCGTGCATCATGCACCTTTCCAGACCAGCCTGGGTTAATGTCTGTGAAACACCTATGGTGATCCACAGGCTCCTGGAAAACCAGAGAAATATCCCTTCTGATTAATGTACTCGGTGGCTAGGTGCTCTGGTGCCAGAATTGGAATATGCATGACATCTATCGCCCCTCCGCAGTTAAGGAAGCCCATTTGTGCAAAGCCATCCACAATGTCACGCATATTGCCCAGAGTCATGGTCTTTTGGAGCCAGGATGCGATTAATGGCCCTGCACTCTTCCATCAACACGAGTCCAACGGTCAACTTTCCCACTCTGAACTGGTCAGTGACTGATCAGTAGCAGTCTGGAGTAGCCAGCTTCCACAGTGCGCCTCTCCAGTGGCAGGGCAGCTCTCATTCTTGTGTCCTTGCGCCGCAGGGCTGGAGCGAGCTCATCACATAGTCCCATGAATGTGGCTTTCCTCATCTGAAAGTCCTGCAGCCACTGCTCTTCATCCCAGAAGTGCATGACAGTGTGATCCCACCTCTCAGTGCTTGTTTCTTGAGCCCAAAAGCGGCTTTCCACTGTGGTCAGCATCTTCGTGAATGCCATAAGCAATCTCGTGTCGTAGCTACTACACATAGCGAGATCCAATGTCTAACTCCTCTTGCCTTTGTAGTTTAAGGAGTAACTCCACTGCCACTTGTGACGTGTTAGTGAGAGCTAGCAGCCTATTGGTCAACAGTGCGGGATCCACTCCTGTAGACTGAAGAGGCAGAGCGTGCATTACACAAACCATTGAAAGATGGCACCAACTGCGAACAGAAGCACAGGGAATGCTGAGATGCGAAGCAGTGCATCACGGGGAATTGTGATAGGACCAGGGATGCTCCCTGACCTCCTCTGCCTTGCTACAACTCTTAGTGGCAGACGAAGAAGAGATGCTCCATGGGAAAGCTTCCTAGAGTGCACTGCTCCGAATACCACTGCAAGTGCGAACACGCTATTGCCCAGGCAGCTGACAGTGTGAACACACAACAGCAGTTTCACTTCAGCGCTCTCTGAGTGGCAGTGTAACTCTGCCAGTGTAGACATACCCTTAGTGTTGAGTTTGTGGTCTTAATATGAGTTCATTAGGGAGGGTCTAACATTTTACAAATTCCAGTATCCTGTCACATCAGAAGAAGTTTCTGCATAATTCCTGATGTGTTTTATAAACATATGCCAAATACAAAATTGGGATTAACTGGCTAGGTATAGTTCTGCAGTAAACAGTCTGAGGGTTATAATGGATCACAAATTGAATATGAGCCAATATTATGATGCAGTTGTGAAAAAGATGGTCATTCTGGGGTGTATTAACGGGAGTGTTGTATGTACAACATGGAAGGTAATTGTGCTGTTCTGCTCTACTTAACAGTGGCCCTCAGCTGGACTACTGTGTCCCTTTCTGGTGCCACACTTCAAGAAATATGTAGACAAATTGGCGGGAGCCCAGAGGAAAGCATCAATAAGGATAAACCATGTCAAAATCTCAGCTACGAGGAAAATTTGTTTTTATAAAAACTGGGCATGTTAGTCTTGAGAAAAGAGTGAGTGGGGGGGGGGCATAAGTTTTCAGCTGTGTAAAAGGACAATGATCAGTTGTTCTCCATGTCCACTGAAACTAGAACAAGAAGTCATCGGCTTATTCTGCAGTGAGAGAGAGTTAGGTTAAGATATTTGGGAAAATTTTCCAACTATAATGATAAAGTTCTGAAACAGGCTTCCAAGACAGGTTATGGTGTCCCTGTCATTGGAGGTTTTTAAGAAGAGGCTATAAACACACCTGTCCTGGATGGTCCTCCCTCAGTGAAGGGGGCAGGCCTAGATGACATTTCAAAGTCCTTTCCATCTATATTTCTGGGATTCTGTGTCAGGTGGGTGCCAGGCTTTGCTTCAGGACTTCGGGGGCAAGAAAGGAGACTGCCCATTTTTCTTTTTTTTTCTTAGTAAAGGGATCATCGGGAAATCAGTTGGAACTTGGTCATCCTTTCAGTAGCAATAAGCCCTACTGTAGGATTCATAAGTCTGACTCTGGCTAATCTAGCCTTCAAGAAATACTTCATCTAGCTTGTTATATAGATACTGCTCAGCGTGTGCTAGGCAGTTTCCAAGCACAGTGGAAGACCTGGTCCTTGGCCCTGCAACGTGTGTAATCTCAGAAGATAAAGACAGACAAAGGGTGGTGGATAGGGATAGTTGCCATTAAAAATGAGTACCCTAAGTGTTTGAATTTTGTGCAATAGCACTCGCTTATCTGATGACATGATTGATGATGCTGATGTCCAGATAAAAGGACTAATTAAGGACCCAGTCATTCAGGGCAATTAAAAACAAACCAACCAATCATGTAAGTTAACAAAGTCTCAAAATTAATGCTTAATGAGCGTAGTAGTAAACTGCAGGTGACATGCCATTTGGATTAAGAAGGTGTGTGTGTTGGGGGGTTAACCTGGCTAAACAATCAACATTAATTTAAATAATTTTCTCCAGTAATTGAGTTCTCTGTTCCTCCTTTTTTACAAAGCTTTTCAGTGAAAAATCCATAAATAACTATTTGGACTTATTGAAAGAACCCTTAAGTATTTTCAGATGTCTTACATCTGTCAAATATTGCATTTCTAGGATCTGTTATTTAAATTGTACCCCCAGAAGTACATGTCCAAATCTTCTAAATTAGTAATACAGATCTACCATATGATGTGCTATTAAAGAAAGGTTGTTTCATTTCATACACATGGTTTTTAGTTACAATATAGCTTCTTAATTTTAGAAAATGCAACACTGCCATCTGCTGTACTCTTGTGACCACAGTGGAAAATAAGTTTTAGCAGGAATGTGAATGTTTTTCTAGTAGCATAAATCTTTCAAATTGAGTAGTGGCAAATAGACTAATTAACATAATGCTGTGTAAATATGTGGAATAATGAGCAGCTGAACAGATGAGTAACAGTTGTGAAATCCAAGTAGCATATGAAAAAGGTAGATGGTGGACTATATGTCCCATATTTGTGCTGTAAGTTTTCTATTTCATTACTGTTTATAAAATACCTTTAGAAAAATCATTTTTGTCATACTGATTCTTCATATACTTTAAAAGAGCAATTGTGTGTTTAATCATAAGGTCATTTCTACTAGCATCCCGTACTACAATTATTCTTTTACCTATTTACTTTCCTAACATGACATTATCAGTGACTGATTTATTATTCTAAATCAGTTAATTATCCAAGCAAAAATTGATATCCCCTTCGATATTCTTTGTAACAAATTATTGTTTTATACAAACTAATCTTCTGTGTCACTTTTCTTACAAAATGCTTTTCACCTTGTTCTTGATATAATTAGTAACTTCCTTTGCCTGTTTTTGTTTGTTTGTTTTACAAGCATGCCTTTCATATAATGATTGAGGTAAGCTGTACTGATGTGTTTTTGTATTTTGTGGAACTTTGTGGTCATGTAATATGTTCTATTTCTTGTTGCTTTGATATAAATTAAGTTCTTTACAGTATTTTGTAGCAGTGCTCAGTAAGCATGCTGGGTCAAAATGTAAACTTACTCTCAAAATTACTAGAATTTCTTGTGCAATAGAGTTAAATGTCTGTGGAGATTGATAATGGAATACACCACCTTTCACTTCTTAGGTTACTGGTTTGAATTCGGCATTTGAGATTTCAGAGGCTTATATGAAAGAAACGAATCACTTTAAAGTGTCTGCACATAAAACTTCATTGACAATTGGCTGTTCCTTGTTGGCAGTCATAAGAGAGTTAAGTTCTAAATTGATGTGGATATGACCTTCACTCTCTTATAAGCGGTCTTGCTAATTCATAGTACAAGCCCATTGGAAATATGGTTTAGAGAAAATGGCACATTGCTTTTTGCTGTTTTAAATTGCTTTCCTGCAAATTTTAAATTTGTAAAAAGTTGATAGAGATTTCCTTCCACTTACACCACTGTTCAGCTTCAAATGAAACTCTTCAGGTTCAGAAGAAACTAAAATAGGAAACTCATTGCTATTTACCATGTATGTAATGGTTTTTCAGCATTTACAGATATTTACTAATCTTTATTGTACCTTTGCCAAGATGCAGGATTTGTTGTGTTTAAGCCATCCAAGACAGATGGCTATCCAGCCGCCTTTTGAAAACCTCCAGTGAAGGAGCATCTGCTACCTCCCTAGACGGTCTGTTCCATTGTCCTACTGTTCTTAAAGTTATGACCACCTTCATTTTTGCAAATAAGTCATTCCTGTTGGTCAGTACCAGATCCAAAATGGATGACCCTGTACTTGTTTCTTCTGATTCAGAGAATTGTCCCCTATGCATGCTAAGAACTTGCAGGACATACTGTGTTTTGCTGTAATAGTCTTCCAGCAGATATCAGGGAAGTTAAAATCCCCCATTAATACTAGCTCATGTGTGTTAGCTAATCTTGTTACCTGGTTGTAGAATGCCTCATCTACTTCCTCTTCTTGATTTGGTGGTCTGTAATAGACCCCCACCATAAGATCACTACTATTCTTTTTCCTTTTTATTCTCACCCAGTGACTCTCAGTAGGTCTGCTGCTCAATTCCTCTTGGACCTTGTCACAAGTGTAAACATTCTTGACGTACAGCACAATGCATCCTCCTTTTTTCCCATACCTATACTTCCAGAACAAGCTATATCCTTCAGTACTGGTACTCCAACCAGGAATGTTGTCCCACCAAGCCTCTGTTTGTTTGCTTCTCTGGTGTTGCTGCTCCCTAGGTTCGCAACCATAGTCTGGTGCAGTATTTAACGCAAATTAGCTTTACGACTTATGGGAAAAGTGGAGCTTAAATTTATGAGCTTTCTGCCTCCTAGTCAGTTCATCAACATTTGTCTTCTTCTGACTAGGTTAGCCAGTCAGTTAGGCTTTTCAGAAAATTTAGAGACCTTAAGGCTACAAAGATCTTTTGAAAAGATTATTTAGAAATAATTATGCCTGTGGCACCTAAATGGTTTGCATAAACTAGAATTAGTTGGGACTCTTCCAATGGAACATTTGTCTATTTGGAAGAAATTGATTTTTTTCAAAAAGTGAAACACTTCATGGAAATATGTAGATTTTGATGAAATTTTGCTTCAGGAAAAATGAAACAGTGTTCCATTTTGAACTTTTCAGAAAGGAATGTTTGGATATTTTTTTGTTGAAAATTATTTTTCAGATTTTGGTTTTTTTTAATACCCAAATAAAATTCTAAATTGAAGTAAAACTTTTCAGTTTTGTTAAGTCAAAACAAAATATTTTAATAGAAAACTACCATTTTTTTACAGAATTTTGTTGTGTAGGAAACTGAATTTTTTTTTTCAGAATTTTTTTTTTTAATTACAGAATTTCATGGCACAGTAAGTCCAGTTTCTGCCTTATAGAAGAATTCTGTGTGTTCCACTGTGAAAACAAGAAAACATTTAATTAGAAGTTTTAGTTTTTGTTGTGGAAGAAATATTCTCTGTATACTGTGATAATATAAATATCACCAACAGTGTGGAGAATACATTCTCCTGTCTGTGTACTTTCTGAAGTTTTTAAGAAGTATGTAGTATTTAGTGGTTAGGAAGTCAAGTACTGCAGTGGAATTTTTTTAATCACTATTAGTAAATGAGAAGTTTTGAACATTCACTTGCTATATGGTACAGAGTGAATTCAGAAAGTTAAATATTCTAGATTTGGGAGAGGAACGTTGTTCTAATGTCTAAATGAAGAAAGCTAGATCTGTGTGCTATTGCTCACTTTGTCACAGAGCTGCTTCTTTAATTTGGGCAACTCATTAGGGCCAAGACTTCAAAAATGAGTGCCTAAAGTTAAATGTGTAAATCCATATTTAGGCATCCATGGGAACTACTGGGTGCTCTGAACACTTGTGATAAGCCTACTAAATTGGTACAAAGATTTGGATTTACAAATAATTTCAGGCATCCATTTTGGAACAAAATAGCCTTAACCCCTCTGCCTTAATTTCTACATCAGCAAAATTGGGATAACTTCTTCAAAGGTGTTTTGTAAAGGAATTTGAAATTGTATGAAAGCCATTATAGGAGTGAAATTATACTTCATTGTGTTAGTGAATTTATCAGTGAGACATTATTTCATTTTGAATGTCTCACACAAAATTATAATGCTTAATCTTGGTGCTCTGGTTTTTTATTTTAACAGCTTTATTTTTCTAATAAGCATTTTTAAAGTATTTTAACTTAGTTTTGTTTTTAAGCATCACTCACTCCCATGTTTCTTCAAAGGTTCAGATTCTTACATGAAGGGTAACGTTTACATGATTTAAGTGCTTTTGAAAATGTGTGAAAATAGGGGTGTGTGAAAATTTTACCCTTAATCTTTATTAGGGCGCTCAAATGATTAAAAGAAATTGTGATTAATCGCAAAATTAAAAAAATACTCACAATTAATTGCACTTTTAATCGCACTGTTAAACAATAATACCAATTTAAATTTATTATAAATTTTTTTGGATGTCTTTCTACATTTTCAATATATTGATTTCAGTTACAACATAGAATACCAAGTGTACAGTTCTCACTTTATATTTTTATTACAAATATCTGCACTGTAAAAGAGATAAAAGAAATAGTATTTTTCAGTTCACCTCAGACAAGTACTAGGCAGCGTTATCTCCTGCAAATGTAAACAGATGTGTTTGTCTTAGCGATTAGCTGAACTAGAATTAGGACTGAGTGGACTTGAAGACTCTAAAGTTTTATATTGTTTTTGAGTGCAGTTATGTTAAAAAAAAATTTGTAAGTTGTAGTTTGACGATAGAGATTCGACAGTACTTGTATGAGGTCTGTTGAAAAATACTATTTCTTTTGTTCACAGATATTTGCACTGTAAAAAAGATAATCAAAAATTTAAAGTGAGCATGTACAGTTTGTATCTCTGTAATTGAAATGGATATATTTGAAAATGTAGAAAAACATCCAAAAATGTTTATAATAAATTTAAATTGGTATTCTCTTTGTTTAAAAGTGTGATTCAAACTGTGATTAATTGCGAATATTGTTTTAATCTAGTTAATTTGTTTTGTGTTAATCGCTTGCGTTAACTGCAATTAATTGACATTCATTAATTACATTCATTCCTTGAAAAGTATCATTTTCCTTAGTAATCATCTGGTGTTAGTTACTTACTGGGAAGAAATGTTATTCTTTTAGCACGTTTAAACTAGGACCTGGTGAAGTATTAAATTGGCATTATGTGAACAACAACTTTAGCTAACTGAAATCTGTTCATCTATAATTTTCTTCTAATTAAAATGGGGGCAAAAACATTTGTATTTTGTTTGTTCTCACAATAGTGAAGCAGATTTAAAGACTCATATTTTCTGAACAATTGTAGTTGTAACACGTGTCTAAGGGTATTCTATACCACCCTTCATTGTAGTGTCCAAATATGGAGGTGAGGGAGACCACTTGTTATGTAAAAGTAGCAAATCACTTTCCTGTCTTGCTTTTCCCCCTCCCCCATAAACAGTGCAGTAATGTCCATTAGGGAAGTCAAAATGTGTGCATTAAAAAGATTTAAAAATAGACTAAAACTCCTTTTCTACATCAGTCTGAATCTTATCTATATGATCAGTAGAGGGGGACTAGAATTAATGATCTGTAGTATCAGACACAAACTTTACAAGTGAATGGTGTATGTGTACAGTCAAGAATAACTCTCAACATTTGACTCCAGAAAATTGGCCTCTGCCTGAAGAGTTAAATTTTCTGTTAGATCAGTGAGTGGAAAATTCTGATATGCTTGTGCAGACACAAGTAGGCCTGACATTTTCTTCAGAGTAAAGTAATGGCTTACATAAACACAGTATATTGGGAAGAAAAATAAAAACGCCCAAAGTGCTTGCCATTACCAAAAATATTGAAAATGTGCCATTTCAATAGAGGAAGGTGCATGTAGAATGAATATATATGTATATAATAAAATATGTAAGGGCTTTTATTATTTACAGTGACTGTAATAATATTTCCCAGAAAGGGAAGCTGCCCAGAGTAATCAGCTGGTTGCATAGACACCCTCAGACACTTGTCCCATTGCCTTCCTGTAGTCCTCTCAACTTCTTTTGTATTTGAAAAGGATTGGTTTGGTTTCCCTTTGGAGCTCACCAGCACTACTCCTTCAGTTGGAGAAAATACTGTTGAGTGTGACATGAGACACTGCCTCTTCTCTAAACGTTAAACATTCTGCAACACTGTTTGCTAACTTCATGAGAAAGAGAGATGGAATGGTAGCTGAACCTAGGTGGTCTTTATGGCTATGTAGAGTACAACGAAGTGAGTGGGCAAGTTGAATCTTCAGTCATCTTCTAGTTAGTGACAGAAATACATTTGGTCTAGTTTGCATTTTACACATACACACACACACAATGTTCTCTGCTATTGTAAAAATACTTGAAATTCTATCATAATTAAAGCTTGATTTTCATTCTCTTTAGTGCCTTTCTGCCTTCATATCTCAGAAGACTAAATATTAGAAATATGTTAGGTTTCTATTTGTGTCTTAATTCTCAGTGTGTCTGACGGAGTCCTGTTCCCTTCCTGTAAAGAAGGGTTAAAGATTGTTTTGTTTTCGGCAGAATTTGACACCAAATGTTTTTCAATATAATTGTCTTTATGTTCCTAGTACTGTCATCCTAGATCTCACACAGAATAGCTAGATTTCAATTATACACTTGTATCTGTTTTCAGGACCCTGGCCCACCACCACCTTCACCCTTGATGGGTCTGAAGCCTCTGCAGTTGTTAGAGATCAAAGCTAGGGGAAGATTTGGTTGTGTATGGAAAGCTCAGTTGCTAAATGAGTATGTTGCTGTCAAAATATTCCCAATTCAGGTATGTAAACGTTCTTATTGTCCTATGGCAATTTAAAATCTCAATATACAAAGCAGACTTTTCTGTATACAATAGGAAGTTGTCATCTCCCCAAACGTCAGTAACTGTAAAAAATTAAGTTCTCAAATAAAGGAAATGTTTGCAGCTCAAAAGTGAACAAGGTAGATGATGGCATATCTTTTAATTGAACTAAAAATAAATTACAATTAAATGCAAAATATGTGCTCTAATTCAACATTGGGGAAATGGAGTTAAAAGTTAAGAAATTCAAAAGAGAGGTTCTGGTCCTGCAAACTCTTAAGCATCTGAGTAATTTTAAGCACTTTACTAGTCCCATTGCACCTGCTGTCCATCCTCCTACTGGTTTAAGTAGTATTTTGCTGTTAGGTACTGAAAAAATGTGTCCCGACTAAGGAGATTTTTTGCTAATTCTGTCTAAATTTTGTGGTGGTCATAATGAATGGCAATTGTTAGAAGAAATAGGTATCCTGAAAGAGATCCCAGTAAAGTGGCTGTTCCAGTTAGGCATGTCTCCATTAAGTGAAGTATACTGCAGTACTGGAAATGTTGAGCTGTTGTTAAATTGTTAGAAGTGCAGTCTCATTGGAAGTATTATGAAGTATTATAAAGCTGTAGCTCACGAAAGCTTATGCTCAAATAAATTTGTTAGTCTCCAAGGTGCCACAAGTACTCCTTTTCTTTTTGTTAATCTGAGTGTTACAGTACTTAAAAATACACTTTACCAGTTACACTGTACTTATATTTTCTAATGGGTAGATCCATATTGACTTGCTGATAAACACATCTATAGATATAATCTTTCTCTAGTAGGAATTTCTCACCCCAAAATAAAATCCATTACACCTGGATTCAATTTAATGAAGAAAAAGCTGTTCCCACTCTTTAAAATTATATAATAATCTTATTAAAACTTGTATTGAGCATAATTTTTGAGCAATGATCTTCAGCATCAGTGTAGTTAATATTGCTAGTATTATCAAGAGCCAAACATTATATCTGGTGGGCAATATGCAAACACTTCACTCAGCTAACAGTGCCCCAGACCTGACCTCTAGCTTCTCTGCTATTCCAATGTGTGGTATCTATGGAGATTCACGTTGGTGCCAACCTGCATAGTACTGTTGCAATAAACAGATTTCCATGGGAAACTACCAAATACAGTTTCCTTGTAACTTATATAGGTACATTAAGATTTATCCTGTACTTGTATGCATTTTTAAAATAATCAATCCAGTCCGTCAATATTAATATTTTGGAATGTGCCTTTCTTTCCATTGATCCAAATTTATACCAGGTCAGAACAGACTTTAATCTGTTATAGAAGGTCAGTTAACTTTTCACAATGAATTACAGCAGCTAACTTGTGACTTGTAGAAGAGAGGGTTTTTTTTTTCCCATCAGAATATAATAAGTGTACTAACTTAATATCTGTGCTTGATTAAGGACAAACAGTCATGGCAAAATGAGTATGAAATTTACAGCTTGCCTGGAATGAAGCATGAAAATATCTTACAATTCATTGGTGCAGAGAAACGAGGCACCAGCATTGATGTAGATCTATGGTTAATTACAGCATTTCATGAAAAGGTATGGTCAGTTTTGACAACGAATAATGTTGTTGTTTTTATCTATTTAGTTTCATTGTAATTTTATTAAAATCCTGTAGCCTATGAACAAGCTTAAAGAAAGGAAGGCTGTGTAATTGTAATTTGGAATTCCAGCCAATTTTAAAAAAGAATTGAAAGTAGTTTCACTTACCCACCAAGTCCTCCCTGTTTTTGTTACGTCAGAGATCATTATTCTCCTCTCACCCTCTTCCCCGTCCAAAAAACCAAACCAAAACAGGTTTTGTCCTAGTAGAGAAGCTGGAAAAGTCACTGGCATTGACCCTTGCCAGAGGAAGATGTTTACTAAAATAACACAAAAATATAATTTTCTCAGTGTTTCACTCTGATTGTGGGCCTTTCTAATGAAGTAGGTCTTCAAAAGTTTTTTTTAACTAATGTCCATCAATTGAATTGAGTGTCATACATGAAATTTTTATCACAAATTTTAATGGTTTTCAGTATGGAAAGCTCCCTACAATAAGAAATATCAAAGTGTATGTATAACAAAATAAGAGCATTATTATTACTACTGCCCCATCTAGCTTTTGTGATGTAACTTAAATTTCTTGTACTAGACTAAAAATATTTTCAGACATTTTTAACATTGGGACTTGTAAAATTAAAGCAGTTGTGTAATAGCATAAACAGCTAAGGGAAAATCGAGTGTTTTGCTATGAACTATGTAAATTTAGGAAGGTTATTTCCTGTATCAGTCTTGTAAAAATAATTATTCAATATATAAAAATTCTACATAATGTAAATGTGAAAATTGATTTATGCTGTCATAGTCAGTATTTCTAGTTTGAGAGATATCACACCTCAATCCTCATAAATACATCCATCAGGTTAAATGTAGCTTTTGATTCTAATTTTTGCTTTGGTTACTGTAAAGCTTTAAACAAGACAGCTACCTCACATTTTTGATACCTGTCTGTTAAATTTATTTATGCATGTTATATCAAACTAAACCAACAGATAAACATTTCCCTTTCTAGAAGGATATGATCTATTTAATTGCTTGTCTGAAATTTTTTTAACTATTGTTATCTCTTAATAACCAAGATTACTCTCATTGAAGAACAGGAGAAAGAAATCTGTTTTTTTCCCCCAGTTTTTGTACATTTGTCAGCATTTGGTTTGTTAGCAATTAAGTTCTTCTTCGAGTGATTGCTCATGTCTGTTCCATTCTAGGTGTGCACGCGCCCATATGCATGGACGTGAGAGATTTTTTCCATAGCGGTATCCATAGGGTTGGCTGTGGCACCCTCTTGAGTGCCGTGCTCATGCGTCGGTATATTAAGCGCCGCTGGCCCTATGCCCTCTCAGTCCCATGATGGTTAGTCAGAATGCCTTTTCCTTGCCTCGCAACGGCTAGTGGTTTCATCGTTACTTATTTCGAGCCTTAGGGTCTTGTAAATAGTTTGTTTATAGTACAGTAACTCCTTGCTTTACGTTGTAGTTATGTTCCTGAAAAATGCTACTTTAAGCAAAACAATGTTAAGCAAATCCAATTTCCCCATAAGAATTAATGTAAATGGGGGGGGGGGGAATTGTTAGGTTCCAGGGAAATTTTTTTTGCTGGTGGAGTCAGATGGTGGGATATTTCCGAGGGAATGCCTTACTGCTAAATGATGAACTAGCACTCAACTGAGCCCTCAAGGGTTAATGCACTGTTGTTAATGTAGCTTCACACTCTACAAGGCAGCACAAAATGGAGGGAGGGGAGACAGCATGGCAGAGAGACCGACACGCTCTGTATGTGGGGGGGACGGGGACGGGATGCATTGCCCCTTTAAGTATGCTGACCCCACTCTTAAGTACACTGCCTTTCTAAGTAGATCAGCAAATTGAGACAGCAGCTGCTGTCAGCAAGCTTCTTCCTTCCTGAGCTCTGTTGTGTCATCATCCCCCCACCCCTGCTCTGTGAAGATGGGGTAAAGGAGCGGGGGGTGGGAGGAGGGGAACACCCTGACATTAGTACCTCTCCTCCTCCTCTCCCACCACACAGCAAGCAGGAGGCTCCCGGGAGCAGCTCCAAGGCAGAGGGCAGGAGCAGCACATGGCAGTGGGGGGAGGGACAGCTGAACTGCCCAGCAATTGATAGTCTGCTGGGCAGCTGCCGCACAGGGAACTTAGGCGGGCTGCCAGTCCATCCTGGTTCCAAGCCCCCACCTGCTAGCTCCAACAGGCTGCTCTTTCTGCAAGCAGTGGACAAAGCGGGCGACTGCCAAACAACGTTATAAGGGAGCATTGCCCAACTTTAAACAAGCATGGTCTCTAGTTGATCAGCAACAAAACAACGTTAACTGAGACGACGTTAAGTGAGGAGTTACTGTAGCTAGTGTTTGAGTAGTTGTTAAGTAGTGTAGTTAGAAGTTAGAGTCCCAGTGAGGTGCGCATTCCCCAGCCTCTGAGTTTTAAGCCCTGCTCTGTCTGTAACAGACCTATGCCTGTTAGTGACCCCCATAGCAGCTGCCTGAAGTGCTTGGAGGTATCGCATATGAGGGACAAAACTTTTGACCCAGGAAGAGCACAACATCCATCTGAGGGCCCTCCTCATGGAATCTGCTCTCTGTCCGGCTTCCGAGCTTTCCCGGCTAGACTCTACCCTTAGTATTTTGGTCTTGGTGTGTAGTGCACCCTTGGCACCAGGCTCTGCCTGGCACCACTCTCTGTTGCCGGTGCCCAAAAAGAAGTCCAAGAAAGGCCATGGGGTATCTGGCAAAGGACCCAGTTTAGGCCGCCAGCTCACACTGGAGCTACGTGGACCTGCCACCCCATTGGGGGCCACACTCCTGGGAGCGGTAGGGAACCCAGGCTTGTGGTGGGGCTGATGCCTTCCCAGGCTCTTCCAGAGCAGAGGCCTCTACCGGCGCTGTGTGGATCACCGGAAGCGGCAAAGGCTCACTATGAGGGTAAGCCAGCCATCTAGACCCTCCCAGAGGGCAAGTGAGCGCTGCCTATCCCCAGAGCTGAGACAATGCTCTCTGTCTCCATGCTGCAGATCTCCGGCTTCACAACCCAGGTCCTCTGCAGGTCGCCCTAGACCACTGGAACTGTGATCATGGTCTCCGCCCTCTTTAAGTGGATCGCCTTGAGGGAAGTGCTAGTCACTGTATCGCTGGCACCATTTGCCATCCTGCCAGTTGTCGTCTTGGCACAGATCCCCATTCCCTGCACCGTGGGAATGTTCTCAGTCCTGGTACTGGTCCCACCACCCCTGGTACAGGTCCTCCTATTCAAAATGCTGGTCTCTAGCGGCGATGGTTAGTCACCAGATGTAGGCATAGACAGCCCCACCGTGGTCACAGGAAGAGGATTCCTCCGGCATGGAGAGGGAATTCAGTCCCTTGCTGAGGCATCACCAGCATGCTTAGGCACCCAAGGCACCTTAGGCTGACCTCTGTGTTGTCAGCTTTGCAACACGGCCATTGGCCAGCACAGTGGCTCTACTGGAGTACATGGGGCATGCCTGTGATGCCAGTGCCCCCTCTGAAGCCTCAGCGCAACAGCTGACGTCACCGGTGGTACCAGGCTCGATGCACAAAGTGCACTCAAAGGTCAGGGTAGAGGAGTGAGTGCCCACCCCAAAACCCCTTTCCCCCACAGAGCATGATGCCCTAGGGACTCTCCCGGTGGTTCAGTCATCATCATCATCATCCCTGGACAAGGCGGTGACAGGGGCCTTGAGTGCTAGCCTGCCAGAGGACTTTAAAGAGCACCAGTTCCTGCTTCGACGGGTGGCCAAGAACTTGGGCCTGGAGATAAAGGAGATGGCCTGTGTTCAGTGTGCTCTGGGCTTCTACCCCTGCTGATGTTACACTACCAGTGGATGATGGAGTCTTAAAAATAGCCAAAGCTCTCTGGCAAACCCCATCATCCATCCCTCCCACCTCCAAGAGGGCTGAGAGAAAATACTTCATCCCAGCCAAGGGGTTTGAGTACTTGTATAGCCACCCGCCTCCATGCTTGCTGGTCATCTCTGCGACCAATGAAAAGGACAAACAGGGACACACCAGTAAGACCCCCCAAAATGAACAGGCAAAGAGGCTGGAAGATTTATTCAGCAGCCAGCCTTCAGTTCCGGGTGGCAAACCACCAGGCTCTGTTGGGCAGATACAGCTTCAACTTATGGGACTCCCTCTGTAAGTTCAAGGAGTCCTTGCCCAGGACTTGGTCCAGGAGTTTGGTGTCCTGGTGGAGGAGGCCACTGCAGCAGTGAGGTGCTCCCTCCAAATGGCATGGGATGTGGCCGACTTGGCGGTGAGGGTGGTTGCATGGGCGGTAGTCATGAGGCGCAGCTCCTGGCGTCAGACCACTGGCCTGTTTCAGGAAATGCAGGACTCAATTCAAGATCTCCTGTTTGATGGGAATGATCTCTTTGTGGGGCAGACTGATGCAAGGCTGCATAGCCTAAAGGACACTTTGGGCCACCCTTTGCTCACTGGGTCTGCGTATGCCGCAATTGGCGAGGAAACGGTTCTGGCCGCCACCGCCAAGGCCTTGGCAGCCTCGACAGGTCTGCAAGGACAAGGGATAGAGACATGAGCTTTAGTCATCGCTGCCCTTCCTCCTCCCAGTCACCCATGCAACCCAGTCCGGCAAACCATCCCGGGGGCCATAAGCACTCATTTTGAAGGTGCGCTCAAGAGCGATGCTCCAGTCAACTCTCCGGATCCACCTCATTGTTTCCTCAGCTGTCTTCGTCCCTACTGTTCTGCCTAGTCACGGGTCACCTTGGACCGCTGGGTGCTAGAGATAGTATCTTGGGGCTGCATCCTGCAATTCTCCTCCCGCCCCCCCCACCTCCCGCCCCGATCACCCCTTTCCCATCCCTCTTCGGGGACTCTTCTCATGGACAATTTCTTGTTCAGGAGGTAGAGAACCTCCTGCACCTGGGGGCAGTGGAGGAGGTCCCTTGGGACATGAAAGGAAAAGGGTTCTAATCCCACTACTTTCTAATCCCAAAAGCAAAAGGGGGCCTCAAACCCATTCTGGACCTGCGATATCTCAAGTCTCTCAAGAAGTTTGACGTTTCACTTGGTCTCCCTGGATCCAGGAGACTGGTACGTCCCCCTCGACTTGAAGGACACTTATTTCCATATTCCACAGTCACAGACGTTTCCTCCGTTTCATAGTGGGTGGACACCATTTTCAATTCACGGTGCTGCCCTTTGGCCTCTCGTTGGCCCCAATGGTATTCACAAAATGTATGGTGTCAGTGGCCCCTTACCTGAGATGCAGGTCTTCCCATATCTTGATGATTGGCTCAGCAAGGCCAGGTCTCTGGAACAAGTGCAGAGAATCCTTGATCTGTGCATTCCACTTGCTGCGTCCTGGGCCTGTTGATAAACGAGAAAAAAATCCACCTTAAGGCTGGTCCAACTAATGTAGTTCATTGGGGTGGTTCTCCACTCCATACAAGCTCGAGCCTTCCTTCTGGAGGTACGTTTTCAGGCCACGTTGGACCTGATCTCCCATGTGAAGAATCATCCACTCACCACTGCTCACACCTGCCTGCAATTTTTAGGCCACATGGCTGGGACCAGGAATGTGTTAGCAGATCACCTGAGCAGGACCTTCTCGTCTCGATGGTTGCTTCATCCAGAGGCAGTCAGTATGATCCCCCAAAGGAGGGGGACCCCTCCCCCCGGTGGACTGGTTTGCGTCCCATCAGAACAGGAAATGCCGTGTGTTCTGTTTGATCTCGGGGATGGACAGAGGTTCCCTGTCAGACGCCTTTCTGCTCCCATGGTCAGGTCTGATGTATGCCTTCCCACCAGTGCCATTGATCTTCACGCGGACTCTGTGGATCAAACAGGACTGGGCAAAGATTATCGTAATAGCTCTTGCATGGCCTCGACAGCACTGGTTCAGCATGCTGCTGGATCTCTTTGCAGCCTCCCCACTGCAGCTACCTCTCTGGCCAGACCTGCTGTCCCAGAACCACGGCAGTCTTCTTCACCCAAACCTGGCAGCGTTGCACTTGACAGCATGGCTACTGTATGGCTGAATATGGAAGAACTGGAATGCTCGGCCCGGGTTCAACAGGTCTTTTTGGATAGCAGAAAACCCTCTACCAGAGCAGCTTACCTGCCCAAGTGGAAAAGGTTCATGGTGCTGGACCTCACAACGATGTATCCGGGCTGAGCGGGCCTTGCTGCAGGTGATCCTGGATTATCTTCTGCACCTCAGACTCTAAGGATTGTCCCTGTCATCGATCAGGGTCTGCCTAGCTGCTCTTTGGGCGTTCCACCCTCTGTTCCAAGGTAGGTCGGTCTTCGCTCAGACACGACAGCCCTGTTTTTGAAAGGTCTGGAGCGTCTCTACCCTCACGTCCAGGATTCTGTCCCTCCCTGGGACTTGAATCTCATGCTGTTGCAGCTCATGGGGCCTCCCTTCGAGCTTCTGGCTTCCTGCTCTCCTCTCCTGGAACGTTTCATTCCTGGTTGCCAAAACATCTGCCCTCAGGGTGTCTGAGATCAGGTCATTGACTTCAGAACTGCCCTATAAAGTATTCTACAAGGTTAAGGTTCAGCTGTGCCTGCACCCAGCTTTCCCGCCCACGGTAGCTTCCCAGTTTCATACCGACCATGACATATACTTACCTATCTTCTTCCCGAAGCCTCATAAATCATAAGAGGAACGCAGGTTGAATCATAGAATCATAGAATATCAGGGTTGGAAGGGACCTCAGGAGGTCATCTAGTCCAACCCCCTGCTCAAAGCAGGACCAATCCCCAACTAAACCATCCCAGCCAGGGCTTTGTCAAGCCTGACCTTAAAAATATCTAAGGAAGGTAGTGGAATCTCCTTCCTAGGTAATGCATTCCAGTGTTTCACCACCCTCCATTACTCCTCGTTCTGTCGTCTGCTACCACTGAACAGTCTAGATCCATCCTCTTTGGAACCCCCTTTCGGGTAGTTGAAAGCAGTTATCAAATCCCCCCCTCATTCTTTTCTTCCGCAGACTAAACAATCCCAGTTCCCTCAGCCTCTCCTCATATGTCTTGTGTTCCAGTCCCCTAATCATTTTTGTTGCCCTCCGCTGGACTCTTTCCAATTTTTCCACATCCTTCTTGTAGTGTGGGGCCCAAAATTGGACACAGTACTCCAGATGAGGCCTCACCAATGTCAAATAGAGGGGAACGATCACGTCCCTCGATCTGCTGGCAATGCCCCTACATATACATCCCAAAATGCCATTGGCCTTCTTGGCAACAAGGGCACACTGTTGACTCATATCCAGCTTCTCGTCCACTGTAACCCCTAGGTCCTTTTCTGCAGAACTGCTGCCGAGTCATTCGGTCCCTAGTCTGTAGTAGTGCATGAGATTTTTCCGTCCTAAGTGCTTTTTCCACATCCTCCGTCACTAGGTTGCCTCCCTCATTCAGTAAGGGGCCCACACTTTCCTTGATTTTCTTCTTGATGCTAACACACCTGAAGAAACCCTTCTTGTTACTCTTAACATCTCTTGCTAGCTGCAACTCCAGGTGCGCTTTGGCCTTCCTGATTTCACTCCTACATCCCCAAGCAATATTTTTATACTCTTCCCTGGTCATCTGTCCAATCTTCCACTTCTTGTAAGCTTCTTTTTTGTGTTCAAGATCAGCAAGGATTTCACTGTTAAGCCAAGCTGGTCGCTTGCCATATTTACTATTCTTTCTACACATTGGGATGGTTTGTCCTTGTAACCTCAATAAGGATTCCTTAAAATACAGCCAGCTGTCCTGGACTCCTTTCCCCCTCATGTTATTCTCCCAGGGGATCCTGCCCATCAGCTCCCTGAGGGAGTCAGTCTGTTTTTCTGAAGTCCAGGGTCCGTATTCTGCTGCTTTCCTTTCCTCCTTGTGTCAGGATCCTGAACTCGACCATCTCCTGGTCACTGCCTCCCAGGTTCCCATCCACTTTAGCTTCCCCTACAAATTCTTCCCGGTTTGTGAGCAGCAGGTCAAGAAGAGCTCTGCCCCTAGTTGGTTCCTCCAGCACTTGCACCAGGTAATTGTCTCCTACACTTTCCAAAAACTTCCTGGATTGTCTGTGCACCGCCGTATTGCTCTCCCAGCAGATATCAGGGTGATTGAAGTCTCCCATGAGAACCAGGGCCTGCGATCTAGTAACTTCCGTGAGTTGCCGGAAAGAAAGCCTCGTCCACCTCATCCCCCTGGTCCGGTGGTCTATAGCAGACTCCCACCACGACATCACCCTTGTTGCTCACGCTTCTAAACTTAATCCAGAGACTCTCAGGTTTTTCTGCAGTTTCATACCGGAGCTCTGAGCAGTCATACTGCTCCCTTACATACAGTGCAACTCCCCCACCTTTTCTGCCCTGCCTGTCCTTCCTGAACAGTTTATATCCATCCATGACAGTACTCCAATCATGTGAGTTATCCCACCAAGTCTCTGTTATTCCAATCACATCATAATTCCTTGACTGTGCCAGGACTTCCAGTTCTCCCTGCTTGTTTTCCCAGGCTTCTTGCATTTGTGTATTGGCACTTGAGATAACTCGCTGATCGTCCCTCTTTCTCAGTATGAGGCAGGAGCCCTGCCCTCTCACGCGCTCCTGCTCGTGCGTCCTCCCGGTATCCCACTTCCCCACTTACCTCAGGGCTTTGCTCTCCTTCACCCGGTGAACCTAGGTTGCATGCCCTGGATGTCAGGAAGGCTTTGGCCTTCTACATCGATAGGACAAAGCCATTTCGCAAGTCAGTGTAGCTGTTCATTGTAGTGGCAGACGGAATGAAAGGTTGCCTAGTGCCTGATGAGAAAATTTCATCCTGGAGCACGGCCTGTATCCACCACTGCTATGAGCTTGCAGAAGTGTTTCCGCCGGCAATCCTGATGGCACACTCTACTAGCACACAAGCATGATCAGCGGCCTTCCTGGCACAATCTAAGAGCAGCTGCCTGGTCATCTGTCCATACGTTCACATCTCATTATGCACTTACTCGGCAAGCTTGAGATGACGCTGGCTTTGGCAGAGCAGTACTACAGGCCACACGACCATGAACTCCGAGCTCACCTCTGAATACTGCTTGAGTCACCAAAATGAAATTGACATGAGCAAGCACTCAAAGAAAAAAAAAAATTACCTACCTTTTGTAACTGTTGTTCTTCAAGATGTATTGCTCATGTCTATTCAATTATCTGCCCTCCTGCCCCTCTATTGGAGTTGTTGGCAAGAAGGAACTGAGAGGGCATAGAGTTGACGGCGCCTAACATACTGACGCATAAGCACAGCACTCAGGAGAGTGTCCTAGCCAATCCTACGGATACTGCTAAGGCAAAAATCTCTGATGACCGTACTCATGAGTGTGCGCACACCTAGAATGGAATGGACATGAGTAACACATCTCAAAGAACAACAGTTATGAAAGTTAGGTAACCGTTTTTTCCCTTGAGCAGTCAATCCAATTTTTGCCTTTTGTATGGGCTTTACTCATAGCAATAAGTGAGAGACAGACACTTCTCTGGTTTTTAAAAAGTGATATTTAAAACCCAAAATGTTGGCATAGAGGATTCAAGCGTAGTAGTGTAGTATCTGAAAATATTTTTTTACTCATTGTTTATAATTGACTCTATTTGTAGTCCATAATATGAGAAAAGGTAAAGAAACAATCTCTTGCCTAGATCCCCCTCACTCTAAAAAAGGCTCTGAATATCAATGTAATGCTTGTGAGAAAGTACATACATGATTCAACATGATGCTTGGGGGTGGATCCACAAAACTCTTGTCTTTGTGCCCAGAAACTCGAATCACCCTGTTTTGAATGCAAAGAAATTCCAGCATTTTCTTCCTTGACTGTTCTTTTACAGAGTAGTTTCTTAATATCTATCATAAATTGTCTATCTTCATCTCTAGTCTTTTTTAGTTTAAAAAAATGTGAGTCAAATGTGCAAATGTTTAATCTTCTAATAAATGAGGGTCAGACATTTTCACATCTCTTTAATTTTATTAAATAGTTTGGTTATTGTGTGAACTATAGATATATCCTGTCAGTATTTATTGTGTTAAGAGATGACCAATTAGATTGGAAATTATACCTTTTTTTCTAAATACCAACAGATTATACAGTAGAACTTCAGAGTTACAAACACCTAGGGAATGAGGTTGTTCATAACTCTGAAATGTTCACAACTCTGAACAAAACATGGTTATTTCAAAAGTTTTTTCAACTGAACATTGACTTAATACAACTTTGATACTGCTTTTAACTATCTTAATTTAAAAGAAAAAAGCACAGAAACAGTTTTCTTACCTTGTCAATTTTTTTTAGAACTTTCCCTTAATTTTTAGTAGTTTAACACAGTAGTGTATGTATTTGTGTTGGGGTGGTTTTTTTAGATTGTTTTATTTGTTTTTTGTTTTGGTCCCTGCTATTGCCTGATTGCATATTTTCAGTTCCAAATGAGGTATGTAGTTGACTGGTCTGAGGTTCTACTATATGGTTTATGAAATGGATATGATTCTTTGTATCTGTGTTCTAGGTACACTTTATCATTAAGAAAATCTCTCCTTAAGGGGAAATAATACTGAGATTTACCTTCTTAATTGTTTTTCCCTCCGCTGTACAGGGTTCATTATCTGACTTTCTCAAGGCAAATGTGGTTTCTTGGAATGAGCTGTGTCATATTGCTGAAACTATGGCTAGAGGTTTGGCTTACCTTCATGAGGATATACCAGGTCTGAAAGATGGACATAAACCTGCTATATCCCATAGGTATACTATATTTCAGATATTGCCTATTATCTTGTGTATTAAGCTTTATCTTAATCTTGTGTAAAGATATAAGAACAATATGGCTATGAAATACTTTATAGTAGCTAAAATAAACATTTAAAATCAGATTAATAAGTAAAACAGCATTGCAACTTTGCACTTTCAAGAAAAATCTGTTCTAGATAACTTTTTTTTAAAAAATATTTTTATAATTTTGAACTGCAGCTATTTAAACTACAGGTTAATGTGTCTGATATAAAGCATTCTGTGGTTATAAAATGTAAAGTGAATTACTACTGAAAATGACACAACTAGTCCCAATGTGAGATATCCAGTAAGCTGCTTAAAAAGCAGATCTCCATATATTTCATCTATCTCTTCATGTCTAGATGACTACACTGTATCTACTCTATCTGAGAATAGATACTTAACTCAAGTATTTCAGTACACAGTCAAGTCTACTTTGCATTTATTATAGTACCTACTCAGTTCCTTATGCTTAAGGTTATGCATATTCCTGGAACTCAAAAGTAATTAGGCCTTGTTCTATACCACTGATGTCTAATGTGAGTTTTATCATGGACTTATGTGAGGATCAGAGCCTTAAACCACCACCTGAGTTCTGTATGGGTGGAGCCCTGAACTTATCTGGAGTCGAATTTGACTTCAGTGGGTCTGTTCACCTTCTTAAATACGTGCTTATGTGCTTAGTTGGGTTGGGAAGCAATTGGGAAACTCCTTGTAACTGTTAGAGGCATATTGACTCTACTCTCTATTCCTAGTTACTCCTCCTTCATACAGTTCTGAAAGCAAATGAAAGTGTTAATATTTTCAGTAGGTTTGCTTTATAATTATACCCAGACAAAAAAAAACGTAGTTAAGGTGAACATAAGAGTACAAAGCAGTAACTTAAAGATACTCGGATCCCTGAGCTTGAGGTTAGAATAGATTAAAGATATGACTTAAACCTAAAAATTTGAAAGTACAGAATTTCACAAAGTACCCCAAATTCCTTAACTATACTTCCTTTAGTGATATCAATTAACCTTGCATTTTTCCTCTTTATTGCCTGCTTTGTAATTTATTTCCTTTAATGCCTGCTTTGTAAGATGTATTTTGGGATCAGGAGCGTTTTTTTTTTTGTTTTTTTTTTAAACTTGAGTGCACAGTTCATTACTTAAATTTTGAACAGTCGCTATCCTTGTACAGTTTGTAGGTGGACTGCTGAAAATATGCATCACCATTGGTTTAATATCTCCCTTGTGTACACACTAGCTCCAAGTATGACCTGTAGATTGTCTGATATTATAGAAATGTGATCTAATTGGAACACTTTTTGTAGAAAGTAATGAGCACATCAAAGGATCAGGTCCCTATTTAGCAGTTGGAATGACTGCCCATATTATCCTATTTTATTAATCAGGAATTTGGAAAGTAGGCTTTTTGTGGAGTATGACAGTAACAGTTGGTGTCCTGGTCCATGACTAGGGATCTTAGGAACTACAGTAATAGAGATAATAAGGCTAAAGTTGGTACAACCACTTAATTTTATTTATATCAGTGGGACTACTCAAAGTGTGTGAAGTTAAGCATGTGCGTAAGGCTTTGCAGCATCTGGGCCCGATGTACTATGTACATATTGACATGAGTAATGTCTTAAACCAGGGTTTCCCAAACTCTTGAAAGTGATACCCTGGTTCAGGAAATAAAACCAGTAAAACCAATACCATCTCACTGCATGATGGTATGAAAGGGCTACACACTTTAATTTTTACATTTTCTGCTCTGCCATCCGCTTTGGGAAACATTGATATAGGTCTTCATCATGTATTTCCCCCTCCTTTCTCAAATGCTTTCAGCAGTGAAATAGTTGTATGTCGCTATTTAAAATATTTACGGGGCACCTGAATTAGCATCAACTTAAATGGGCAGTTCACACAACAGAGCTATTGTTTCAGACATTCTGGCCGATCGATGATTCTATCTGTGTTACAGATTACTTCACACTTTGAAGATTTTCCTTGCAACCTAAGATTGAATTTAAAATAAATAAATAAATAAAACCCACCACTCTGGAGAGCAAATGAGATATTAGTGTTCTCCTCAACTAGTCTTTTCCTAGTTGGCATGCTCCACGCTTTGGGGAAACATTTTGTCTTAAGAAGTTTCTTTTGGGTAAATAAGAATTTTCAAAATTGATATATGTATTTAATATATAAAGATGCTATTTATTATCTTTATTTTGATATATTTTAATTTAATAAAAGTACTGAATCAGTTCAGTATATAAGCAGGACACATTTGTGCTGCTTTTGTGGGCCAATTAATATATGTCAAACTCGTACATTCTAATCTTTAGTGGTCCTATAAGGTTGTAGTATGTGGAGTTCTCTCTTTTGTTTGTCAGACTTAATTAGTGAGTTAAAGGAGAATGGAAAAATGATGATGATTGGTGATCCCTTGATTCCAGGATGATCTCTACCGTGGATTTACATATGGGCCCTGAGATGACTCAGGAGTTCAATTCTGGAACTGCAAATCCACCCGCAGTAGGTACAGACATTTTGTGGCAGGCCAGCAGCCTGCTGGGAGAAAGTTCTTTCTTTTTCCTTCCTCCTCTCTCTCCTTTCAGCTTTGAGACTAAGGCGCTTCTCCTTGAAGCAGGCCACTGTCTGATGGAGGATATGGTGCCATTGGGGTTGGTTGGTGGCTTGCTCTTCCCAGCTTGTGATGTCTACATCATTTTTCTTAAGATACACTTTGTGTGTCTTTGTAGCATTTCTTCTGACCATGGGTGAACTGAGAGTAGAGGACTTGTTTTGGAGGCGAGAGTCTGGCATCCGTACACAATGTTCAGCCCAGCGAAGTTGGTGCATGAGGATCATTGCTTCAATGCTGGTGACATTGGTTTCAGCGAGGATGCAGGCGTTAGTGCAGCAATCTTGCCACTTGATGTGAAGGATCTTCTGGAGGCATCGTTGGTTATACCTCTCCAAACTCTTGAGGTGCTGTCGATAGGTCACCCAGGTTTCTCATCTATAGAGGAGTGTAAGAATTGTCTTATAGACCTGGATCTTGGTGTCCTGCTGTAGGTCACGGTGCTTGAAAACGTGTCCGAGCAATTTCCCAAAGGAAGCACTTGAGGACTGGATCCTGTGCTGGAGCTCAGTGTTGATTTTTTGCATTTTGAGAAAGTTGGCTACCGAGGTAGTGGAAGTGCTCAACTGTCTCCAAAGTTTGACCCTCCAATGTTGATTTGTGGTGGGTCATGTGCAAGGCCTGAAGCAAGTTGATAGAACACTTCAGTCTTCTCAGTATTGATTGAGAGTCCTAGGGTTCGGTAAGCTTGTACAAGAAAATCCAGTATGGACTGAAGGTCATTCTCAGTGTGCGTGAGGATGACAGTCATCAGCATACTGAAGATCAGTAATGGACGCCCTGAAGACTTTAGACTTTGAGCGGAGATGTTTTTAAGGCCCGGCTTGACAAAGCCTTGGCTGGGATGATTTAGTTGGTGTTGGTCCTCCTTTGAGCAGGGAATTGGACTAGATGAGTTCCTGACGTCTCTTCCAACCCTAATGTTCTATGATTCTATGTCGAAGATTAAAGAGCCGCCAATCCATTCTATATTGAATGTCAACTCCACTGGGGAGGTGATCTTTAACGAGGACCAAAATGACTGCTAAATAAATGGAAAACAGGGTTGGGGCAACAATGCATCTTTGCTTAACCCCAGTTTTGATTACGAAAGGTTCTATCTCAGGGCCATTACAGAGAACCGTGGCAGTCATCTGATCATGGAGAAGCCTTGGGACCTTAATGAAGTTTGGAGGGCAGCCGGATATGGCAAGCACCTTCCACAGAGCTTCGTGATTGACAGAGTCAAAGGCCTATGTCAAATCAATGAAAGCCAAGTACAGGTCCTGATTTTTGCTCCTGAGATTTTTCCTGGATTTGGCTTGCAACGTCGGTTGTCCTGTGGGATGGTCTTAAACCACACTGAGATTCCGGCAATATTTCCTCAGTAAGGGGAAGTAATCAGTTTAAGAGGATATGGGCAAGGATTTTCCCTGCTGTAGATAGCAAGGCAATGCCTCGATAGTTTCCACACTCCAACTTATCTCCTTTCTTAAAGATTGTAACAATGTTAGCATTTCTTGAGTCTTCTGGAATCTTCTCATTATATCAGATATGAAGAAAGTGTTTGGAGCTTTCCTACCACTTCACCTCCAAATTTGTAGACTTCAGCTGGTATGCCATCTGGCCCTGTTGCCTTGTTGTTCTTAGTTTGTATAATGGCTCATGTTACTACTTCGGGGTGGGAGATTCTCTTTCATGTTTTTGAGATATGATTTGATATTGGCATTGGAGACGGTTGACTCACGGTTCAGGAGTAACTCAAAATGCTCCTTCCATCTGACTTTGATGGCTTCGCTGTCCTTAAAATACGTTGACCATCTTGGGTTCGGAGTGGTGTGGGTCCATGGGAGCATGGGCCATAAATGGCCCTTATTGCCTGAAAGAAACTCCTCATGTGGGAATGTGATGACAATTACAAATAACCTTCTCCTTTCAGTCTGTCTATTTTCCTGTTATCTTCAGTGGATGTACTGCTTTGAAGTTGATTTTCTTTTATTAAAAAGTTTTAGCCTTTTTAAGACGCCAAAAGCAACCTAGATGCCTGCAAGGACATGCTGAAACAATAGCCTGTGGACTGCAGAAGCCTTTTCAAAAGCAGGGGGGTTTGTTTGCCTCAAGCAAGTACCCTAACAATTATTATCCTCGCATCCTGAGTGCTATTTTTTTTTAAACTTTTCCAAAAGGAATGTACGATTTTAAACAGGTCCCATTTTGAAGAAATAAAGTAAGTTCCAGGACTGTCATGGCAGCATTGAAAAAGAGAAAGGTAAAGAAAAGGAGGCTGAATTTTGAGGAGGGAAGAAATCTGCATTATAGTTTCCTGCAAATCAAATTCTCCTAGAAAAGCAGTAGAAGGATACTTGAAAAGGGCAAAGGGGGATGTTTTAGTACCTACATGCACAACATACATTTATGTTCAGTGTGCCCAATTTTTTTAACGCTAATAGCGTTATAATTGAGATTTTAATTACAGAAGAAAAATCTCCTTTTTCTGCTCCCACATCCACACAGAAATCACCACTTCTAGACTGAGAGCAAGCATGAGAATTTTCAGCTTTAAAGGTTGTTTTTGCTCCTAGTTTTCAGAAAAATCATTAGCCTGGAAAAGGTCTGATAATAGAAGTATCTCTTCCGAACCAGATGATAAGCTGATTTACATGATATGTTCTGGTGATCATGGTTGGTGGTGGTGTTATATTTTCTATTTTGCATATTTAAATAACTCAGGACACTATTCAGCTACTCAGCATGGTGTAATCCGTATCTGTAGCTATAGTGTAAAATGTTGTTTTAAATAACCTAAATGCATGTTTACACAAGCCCAAACGTACGTTTACCCTTCAAACAAAATAGGCAGTACCTCTCATAAGTTTGATGAGTAGTGCTGGGAGCTGCAGGGAGTCTGTGCTGCTGAGTGAATAAGCAGCAATTTCCTCTATATGGCAATATTGTTCTGTAATCTTGGAGAATCTGCAGATTTGTAACAAGTGGCAGATGGAGTGAACCACTCTGAAGGTGGTCATATCATCTAAGTTGAACTGAGGCCTGATTTGATGTGGAATCATTCCTCCTTGGTAGGAGTTTGTGAAGCTTAAATAGAACTTTTAAGTTAAAGGTGCTGATTGTTTTGGAGAGGAGCTCACCTCTCCCCTCTGTAGGGAGTTGCAGTATCACTGTATTGATCGCTTAGTGGTGAATGAGCTGGAAGGAGCTCTTCCTTCAACTCTTTTGGGATTAGCAGAATGGCCCTAAAGACTGTGAGCTCTATTCCATGCTTCCCCCAAATGTGGGAGATTTAAAAGCATGTAGACATCCCCTTGGAGATGGTCTGCTCTCCTTCTTCCCCCTTCTCCCCCGATTTGTCCTGTGTATCCTCATCTATTGTAGTCTAAATTAACTGAATTCTTCTATGAGAAGCAAACTCCTCTACTCGCCATCTGGGGTTTGGCTCACATGAGTTCTGATTTTCTTGATACTTTGAATTCTGAGGGAAGGAAAACCCTGGAAGTATCTTATCGACTAAGGATCTTATAGATAAGGATCTTGCAAATTTAGGATTTGTGAATAGCAGGAGCAATATCTGTGAACCTGTATCATCAGACTTGGTGAATTATGACCATCTTTCTTTTAATTATTCACAGATCCCATTGGTTTTCTTTGTTGAAACTTCTTATGGAGGCATTAGCGAGTATTAAGAGCTCTTTGAATGAAAAATTCTGTTGGGTGGATTATGAGAGGATTGGTCTAACCGGCAAGCTAGATGCCCCTCACTGCTAATTCAGATCTGGACAATGAAGAACCTAAAGTTATAGATGATTTCTCTCATACTGATGATAGGAATATACAGAGCTTTATTAGTGAGGTAAGGCTAAATTAAGAGAAATTGACACCTCTTATCATCATCGTCTTGCCTTACCATACAGAAATCCTGTTTCTTGATTTAAATACTTCCGAGAATAATTCCCTATCGCTTAGAAATCCTCCAAATACGTCAGTATCGGAAAATGCCAAAAATGTGGCCCTCTGATACTCTACATAATTGGGCCCTGTGTTGATAGTAGTTTTGGTAGTTTTTTTCAGGGGGATTATATTCAGGCAGACAGCCCCTTACAGATATTGATTTAAATCCATTATAAATTGACAAGGTTCATTTGGTATTTACTATCTAACTTGATTAAGGCACCTTTATTTTTGAAATGCGCACGAGGTGGGAGATGGGTTTTTTTTTTTATTGGCACATAGGTTCTAGAATTTGGAATTTGAGGAAACAGCTAAAGCTCTGAGGTGTCTTCATCTCTAGAGTAGAAAACACTCTTGCGAGATCCTTGCTCTATAGGACATTCTCAAAAATATATGGTATAATTCTTCGGATCTACTGAAAGAATCTGTTTTTTATTTATCTTATGAGAATATATCTCAGGATTTTACATCTACTTTCTAGAACTGTTTGTGCTATTTATTTAACTGGGTTGCCTAAGTTTGACCTTTCAGTCTTTTCTAGACCCACAAGCTTTACAATTCACCATCCCCAAAATAGTGTTATTTTTTATGGGAGCCTTGAGATAGACTTCCTTTACGTTCAAAATCTCCCACATAGATTAGTTTTTAGAATACAGTGGTATTTGGAGATTAATCAAATTCTTGTAGTCAGGCTGTTGGGTGTGTTTCTTATGTCTGACTAGATTGTCCAGTTTCTTTCCCTGCACCCAGGAAGAGCTTTTGCCAGAACAATTTACATATTTTATCCTGAATTTGTGTGGTTATAAAAATAAGATGAATGATATGGATCTTTTTTTTTTTTAATTTTTGGAAACTTTTGAATTGATTTATTTTAACAAGAAACATGGTTATTGAGTCTGAAATCATAATCTTTCTTGGGTTTGAATCCTTCAAGGAGGAAATTGATTGTCAATAAGGGGTCATATAGCTGGAGTACTTGCAACTTAGTTTCCTTATGCCTGAAATCCCAGGTTTTACCTTTGGAATCAAATTGTCAGGGCATTCAGGCTGTATTTTAATTTTTTCCTGATCTCCAAATTTTAGTATTAAATATTATTTTCCTCTCATTCTCCTCGTCTTATTGGAGTGATTGTGGGAGTGCCTGGATGAGCAAATTGATATAGCTTATCTAATTTTGGGAGGTTTTAATGCTCGAATAGGTCCTCCAACAAACTCCGTATCAGGCGAAGAAAACCCTGAGGAGATTTTTGAACTTCCCTCTCAACTCTAGAGATCAGGTAGTCATTGCTGGTCAAAAATTAAGGCTTTGTTACACAAGTTTAATCTGATAGCTGTAAATGGAAAAAGTGTGGCAGATAGAGGTGGACAGTTTGCCTATATTTCATCAAATGGTGCTAGTAGTATTGATTATATAATTATCCCTATAATTAATTGGTCCTCCTTTAGGGATTTTTGTAAATTTTCTTGCCCAGATAGTGACTGCCAACCTCTCTATAATTATGAATGATATGCCCTTTTTGGAGAGAGTTTTTATTTCCGATGGATGATGATGCTTTAATTGTCCCTTTGGAACAATGTGGCTGTAAAAGACTAAAATGGATTCCAGCCATTGATGACAAATTATCGAGGAGATTGGAGGACTGATGTTAGATTTTTCAGAGACATAATTATTAAGTCTGAGAATTCCTCTCAGATTTGTGAATCATATGAATTCTGGTCAAGTCCTTACAGCCACTTTTCTCTAAACAAGTAGACTTTGGTTTTAATTATCCCAGAAATGCTTTCAAAGTTAAGCACGCTTTGGTTTGATGTGGACTGCATGAAGGAAAAGTCTGCTGTTGCACATATAGTTAATAAGATCCCTCTCCTAATTTACTTCAGAATTTAGTAGCTGCCAGAAGAAGATATCAAGGTTTATTATGTAATAAAAACCAAGAATATCTGAGATCCTTATGGAACAATTTTGAAGCAGCAACAGCAGCTAAAAATTATTCCATGTTTTGGAACATGGTGGCCTCAAGCCTTGGTAGATATACTCCAGATGAGAAACCCCATATTAATGATGAAGCCTGGATAGCGCATTCCAACCATTTTTTTTAACGCTTATTCTTCTGTAGTTGGTGCAATGAGAAATCCCCTCTTTGATTTATAGACTCATAAGCATAAGGGACCACCGTAATCACCTGGTCTGATCATCTGCACATCACAGGCCATAGAACCTCACCCATCCACTCCTGTACTAGGCTCCTAACCTCAGACTGAGTTACTAGAGTCCTCGATATCATGATTTGAAGGGTTCAAGTTATGGAGAATCCACCATTTACTCTAGTCCATGTTCCGGAGGAAGGCCAAAAACACCAAAACAAAAAAACAAAAACCCAAGGTCTTTACCAATCTGACCTCAAGGGGGAAAATTCCTTTCCAACTTCAAATAAGCCCTCAGAGTGTGGGCAAAACCTATCAGCCAGACACCTGGAAGAGAATTGACTGTAGTGACTCAGGGCCCTACCTGTCTAGTGTTCAGTCTTTGGCTGCTGGAGATATTTGCTAGTTGCAGATGGGCCGTGTACCATTGTAGGCAACCTCTTCATACCATCCCCTCCATAAACTTATCACTCTGTCCTTTGGTAAAGGACAATTAAATCCAGTCATTTATTGTAGCCCAACAATGGAAAAAAGTCGAGGGGAAGACTTTTTGCCTGCTGAAGTTATTCAGGAGAATCTTAATTGGTAATTTCCAGTCTTTGGCTAAATTATTTACTGTCATTAATCATCTTGGATGGATTCCATCTGGGTGGAAGTCTCATAGTTCCTATCTTTTAAAAAAGGACAAATAATCCTATTCCCTAAAGAATCCTCTTCATTCACCCTATTAGTCTGTGAGATGTGGCAAAGAAACTTACTCCAGATTCTTACTATCTCAGTTGAAATGGGCTTCAGAGGCTAATTTACTATACAAAGAGCAGTCCAGCTTTAAGGCTGACAGATCCACAATTGATTATTATGTTCGTACATGATTTATAAATATACTGTGGTTAAGGAAACTAAATTATATGCTGCTTTCATAGAGTTAAAGATCGTATTTGAGTCTGTTAACTGAGACAAACTTTGGGTGAAATTAAGAAAGATAGGTACCAATCTAAGACTGTTATATATTTTGGAGGCTGTACACCAGAGCAATATGGCTGGGGTAAGAACTAAAGTATTGGAGTATGCCAGGGATGCCATCTAGCTAGCACCTTTTCTTTTAAATTTAAGTATTAATGATATGGTGGATGTTTTAAGAAAGAGCATTTCTCTCCACCCACACATTATGGGTAGATTTATCCTGGTGTTATGTGCCTGTTACATGAGTTTGTGACAGAAGGCCTGTGCCGATTATCTTGTTTTTGTAATTCTTAAGACCTAGTTCTCAGTAAGATGAAGGTCATGATTTTTTGGGAAGAATCCTCTGAAAATTGAGTGGAAGATAGACTGCCACCTTGTAGAACAAGTATTTGCTTTTACTTATTTGGGCTATTGATCCCCATATCATAAAAACTTAAATCAAAAGGCTCTTATCTCTGCTCAAGGGGTTCTCTCCTTTATCCGTTTATGTGGCAGGAAGGGGCTGAATTTGAAGCACAATGTAGTATTTAAAAGTCAAGAAAGTGACCAGTAAGTACATTCTGTCCTGTTTATGCTGATACTTCCACATCAGATTTTCTTATTTTACAAATAAGATTTTCTTAAACCAGAAAGACAATAAATTCATAGTTAAAGAATGTGCTGTACTCAGTTTTTTAATTTATCACTGTTTTAAAAATATTTAAACAGCATGATTTGAAGGATGGACAGCCACACTTAGCATTCTGTCTCTTAGCTTTTGTTGTCATCCCTTTAATGTTGTTTAAATATACTTTTAGACCATAATTATGTTTTCAAATTATTGTGCATCGGCAAGATCCTTTGTTTTGTTGCATTAACACTTTTATTGTTAGACCTTTTAGATGTATTATTTGGGTAATTTTTTCTTTCTCTTCTCTCCTTCCCCCTCCTCCCCCCTTAATTTGAAGGGACATCAAAAGCAAGAATGTGCTGTTGAAAAACAACCTTACAGCTTGTATTGCTGATTTTGGTCTAGCTTTAAAGTTTGAGGCTGGAAAGTCTGCAGGTGACACACATGGACAGGTAAATTGATCTATATAAAAATGAAATAATATAATCATTGTTAGTAATTTTAAGTTTGTAGCTTGGAAGGTATTTATTTACAAGGCGGTCACACACTTGGTTGCATCTGTAGGCTGAGCTTATTGCACAAATGAGGAGCTCTTTGCATCCCTCCAACCCCCCCAACTCCTCCCCCAACTTTGTGTGCCACTCACCCAACCCAATACCCTGCAACTCCCCCAATCTCCTTCCACCCAGGTGTATGTGTCCTCCATTCCAGGGTCCCCCATTCTTTCTGCCACACCAGAGGCTTTATCTGTCTCCCATACTTGCACTCCATGTCAAGATCCCTCATTCTCCTCCCTGTGCTGGGGGGCTGAGCACTTGCTACTGGAAGGCATTAATGGGTGCCGTCAACCATAGACAATTAGAGGTCCTTGAAGCTGTGTTTTTTCTCAACAGATGGCAGAGGCTTCATGTGTGTGCCCCTTTTTGGTTTTCTGGTTTTCCCCTTAAATTAGTAGGTTTCCAGCCATTGCTGCATAGAATGTTAACTGAAAATTCTGAAATGGATAAGATATGGTGTTCAAAAGCTATTATGTTACAGGCACAGAAATGCTCTCATGTTCTGTTTAAGGCCTTCACAATCTCAGCCAATTAAAACTCAGGACAAAAACCCTGTGGAAAGGGCTTAAAATTGTGAATGGTGCCTTGTCTTGACCCTTCGTACTAAAATGAGTTTTAACCAGAAGAAATATAGCTTTCTTTTTAGATCTAATTTAGTAATTCACTTGATGTGATGTTTCAATTTCATAATTGATCATGGCCAACTAATACAATTCTATCTGAAGATCTTCCTTTCTTCAGAGTCATCTGCCTTCCTACCTGCTGCCTTGGAGAATTTACTTAGAGGATTCTGTGTGTGACACCTTTGATATTAATTGCAGAGGAAGTGACGGTCTTTAGCAACCAGGGGGAAAATAAGATACAAGAGAGGATAGGGAAAGACCAGGTCTGCTGAAGGAAAATTAATGTAGAACTTATTTATTAACTTATTTGCAGACTTTTATGCATTCTGGAAATCCACTTTGGGAGCCCAATCGATCCAGGTGTTGAGCATCCTTAACCTCTCTAAGGGAGTTGAGGGCATGCAGCACCTTGCTAGATTGTGTCCAAAGTAAAGGCAGTGATGACAACTGATTTTTTTAATGGGGGGGAGGGGGAATTGTATAGTAAGATCAATCTGTCTTTTTGCGCATTGTGAAATAAACGATTTAGTGCAAACGCTTTATGCTTGAATGTCTTTAAAAGGTTGGTACACGAAGGTATATGGCTCCCGAGGTACTAGAAGGTGCGATAAACTTCCAAAGGGATGCATTTCTGAGAATAGATATGTATGCCATGGGATTAGTCCTGTGGGAACTGGCATCCCGATGTACTGCGTCAGATGGTAAGCAAAGTGTTTAATTTATAAAAATACATAGTTGATACCGCAGTACTTTAAAGCTTTGAATCAGCTGTGGGGGGCGGGGAGGGGGAGTCAGGGACGGGGAGTCATGTGTATGTCTGTCTGTCTTTTCTTTTAAGCTCTGAATTTCCCAGGCTAAAAATGGTTGATTTTGTAGGATACATGCAACATCACTGTAATATGTATTACCCTACATTACTGATATGTATCTCAGTCTTAATAAATCCGTTTTAACATATCTTTTGTCTGAATTTCTTCTTTTTTAAAGCATACATGAATCCTAAACAAGAATTTCAAAGAGAATCTCCCATGTGATATTTCTAATAGATCACATTACTCTCCGGCTATTTTATGCCCCTTTGTAGCCAGATCATGCTGGCCAGTTAAACTGGGGTTTACAACTACTTTATATTGCCAGACCAGCACAAAGCAGCTGCTGAACACCCCAGTTTTCCCCTCACTCCTATTCCTTACCTTTCCTTGTGCACACACGTTCCCCCTCCCTCTTGTCTTCCACAGTCCACTGTGCACAAATTCTAACTTTATTTCCCTCCTGCACCCTTCTGTTCCTCTGCACACACTTTGTGCTGGCTCTTGCCCCTATACCATTTTGTCCTCTGAATAGATAAGGGGCAACAAGTAGTTTTTGTAAAGAACATTTAATCCTAAATATTTTAACCTTTTGTTGTTTTTTCCATATTGGAAAGCTTGTCCCTCAGTGTACACTGGTGCATGAAATTTTCTTGAGAAACTTATGAAGAATTGCCCTCTCAAAATGGCCACTGCCTCTGTTTTATTCACAATAGGAATGAAGCCAAGCTCCTTGCAGGGAAGATGGTATTCCCTTGATGCTGTCAGAAGTCAGAGGGGAACACTGAGGAGCAGATGAATGGCAATAAGAGACAGCAGCTATTTTTCAAGAGGGCAGTTCTTCATGTAACTCCTTGAAAATTATCCTTCAGGTTAACCTGAAGCAGGAACTTTCAGTTATGAAGAGTAACACCAAAATGTCCATTTAAACTAATTTTTTTTTCAAATGTATTTCAGCAAATTTTAATTATATGGGAAGTTTGAAGAGTCAGTGTTGTTCCATTAAGATATTAGGGGAACAAAATAAAGGTCTGATAGGGTGCCAAATTTCTTAACCTATTTTTAAACTTAATTTAAATTCATAAACTAACCAATTTACTTGTGAATTCTCACAAGTCATTGTTTACTCAAAGATGTAACTTTGGAGAGGATATGGTGTAATTTTCATATTTAACAGAGGAATTCCTGCTCTTACATGTAAAATTTCTCAGCCTTAATTATGGAGTCATAATTGGTACTTCCTTAATTTAAGTTAGGAGGAATTTTGTCTATTCATCTAACCTCTATCTGTCCATCCTTCATATATTGTAAGAACTTTGAGCCAGGGTAACTTCTTTCTTATGAGCTGGGTGCTTTCCAGACAGATGTTTGTTAATTTAGTACCCAGTTCATAATAAATAATCTTTTCTAAAAAGTCATCAGAAGTGACTTCAGTACATACAAGGAACAAATCCTGCACCCTAGGATGGAGCATGCTTAGTCATTGCATTGCATGCACAGTCTGATCACATGTAAGAGTTGAGGGGCTGGAGTATTCTCAATACAGACAATGTTCAGAGAATTTACTAACCAGATTCTAAGTCTCGACTGAGCATGTGCAAATTGCATTTTTTTCCAAAGTCTGATTATTTGGATAAATAAGTTTTGTGGGTTTTTTGGCTTTTGTTTTTTCAAAAGATAAGCAGAAAGTATATTTCTGACAGCATAACTATCCTCCATGCCCCCCACCCCCCCTCAGGTCAGATACCAAGACCCTGTTCCAAAGGAAAATTTATTTTTCTCTAATCTTGTTCTCAGAAATGGCTAAACCATTTTTCTGAAATTTTCCTCAAAAAATTTAGCCAGAGACACACACTTGATATAGACAAATTCAGCCTGAATGATTTAAGTTTGCAAAGTTTTATAAGTAGAGTTGTTCAGGCAATTTTTTGACAAAATGCTTTGTCAAAGAGAGCAGATTTTTCCAAACCAAAATTTCTAAGAGGAAAAAGGGGTTTCAACAAAATTTTCACTTTGAAGCCATTTTGAAAAATAAGTTTCAAAATTCTTAATCTTTTGATATTTTCTAAAAAATTCCAGTTTTGGGGTTCAGTATAACTTTATTTCAAAATCTAAGCTAATCATTATTTTACAGGTTAATCAGAATGAAAGATTACACAATTATAATACCAAAACTTTTGGATGGACCCAGAGCAGGTGGTGGGTTTTGTTGGTGGGATTTTTTTTTGTTTTTTGGTTTTTGTTTTGGTTTGTGAAAATTCGTGATTATGATTTTGTCAATATTTGGAACAGGAAATTTTGTTGACATCCTGAAAATTGTCGTAGGACCAGAAAAACATTTTCTTCCTAGCTTTATAAGTAAATGGAAACAGGGTCTTAAAATGGGAAGTGTTGGTCAACCCTAACTGTAGGTATGACTACCTGTACTCTGTGTAATGCCAAGTTCATTTGTATACTGCAAACTTCTGCTGACATATCTGTTAGTTAGCTGTGTGAAAAGGTATGATCCCTAACCGACAGTTGTGCTGCCAGATGTCTTTAGGGTAGACATAGTAACACTGGTAAGAATACCCTTGTTTCATTGTGGGAGGGGAAAGGATAGACTAGAATAAGCTCCATATAAGCTGCGTGTACGCTACAAAAGCTTCGCTGGTATAGTGTACTTGCAAAATGCTCTTACTGTAGGCTCTGAGTTTTAGTGGTGGCCCTACAGAGGTTACATTACAACCTGTTTTTGCACCTTAAATTTTTATTCTGAGCTTTTTTGTCACTGTTTTTTTTTCCTGGATATCTTTTTACAATCTAGGTGCCCTTTGCCTTCAGCTTGAAGCGGATAAGTTGCTATTAATGTAACTTCATGAGTTGAATGGTAGAGTTTTTTTTAAGAACATGGCCACCCTCTTGATATGTAGTCTAGCATTCATTGCTTCTCAGGCTTCTCACATGACAGCATTGCTTGTTGCCACTTTGGCATCATATGAGTTTTTCATGGCAATAGTGAGTAAATGGCTGTACAGTATTTTGACATACTTATTAAATTTGTGATGTGGTAATTGTCTGAAAAGCAAAATTTATTTTTTTATTAAATATAGGACCAGTGGATGAGTACATGTTGCCATTTGAAGAGGAAATTGGCCAGCATCCATCCCTTGAAGACATGCAGGAAGTTGTAGTGCACAAAAAGAAGAGGCCTGTTTTAAGAGAGTGCTGGCAGAAACATGCTGTAAGTAGTAAAATAACCAAGTTCTGAAAGTGTTGTTGTGCTTTAACTGTGAAACTTGAATGAAAGGATATTTTGATTTAATTCTTATCTGTGGACATTTTTTCTTCTGATACAGTATTTTTATATAATTAGCTCGATTGAAAAATTAATAAACTGTATACCAATATGCTTTATAGTACTTTGTTTTACCAAAGGATTCCAAAGTACTTCATAAAAGTTTTAAACTTCCTTGGTGGGTGAAGTGACTCTTCAATTTTAGTCTTAAGCAGTTCTGTTATATTTTTTTCATATAAAGATTCTTATTTATACTCTTCACTCATTACTTAAATGATGCCACCTCCCCGGGGGTAATTTGGTAGTTGCCTTTAATATCACAGCAATAATCTCAGAAAGGTAAAGAGTGCTTGAAACTTCAGGGATAACTTAGGTAGGCAGAATGAATTGCCTGCATTTGGGTTTGGGCTAGATATTGAGTGATGCCACTACTTTTGGAAAAAGCAGCATGTCATTTTCAGAATTCTGACTATTTTTTTTGTCTCCTCTAAAAATCAGCACCTCTCACAGCATGCTTCTCCCTAATAGCAGGCTAGGGTATTAACTCCATGATGACTTGAAAAGTAAGCATGCATCCACTGTCTGACTGCTAACACCCTGGCTTGAACCCTTATTTTCCTTGGAGTTATTTCGTTCAAATTTTGAACAGGACCAGTAGTTCTTAGAGATCTCATGATATTTTAAGATGGCAAAGTTGCTATATATATTGAGGAAAATCAATCATTCTGTACTCAGGGCAGGGTTTAAGTGCTTTGATGTGAATAAGGCATGGACAAACCTCAGTTCTGGCATTTCCAAACTTCTGAGTTCTTGACTTTGCCATCCTTAACATTCTTTTAATGTAGCTTTCTTCATGTAATGTCCTGAAAAAACCAAATGTGATCATGCAGAACCATATTAACCTCAGCATAGTTCATCAGCAGAGTTAGGACCTTTAGATTCATAGCACAGATCTCCTGGCACCTTAGCTGAGAGTAACTTGTAGCCGGACTAGGTTGTTACCCTCTGTTCCAGCCGCTACAGGAGGATGAAACAAACACTTTTGTCAGTGGACGTCGCAGCGATTTGCTAGACAGCATGGAAATGTTGAGACTCTGGTATCCTGGGGTCTGTTTCAGATTCTGGAGAAGTTTAAGTGATTACAAGACTGTTCCACCCAGTCATCTTTCTACACTTGTGCCCTCCTTCTGGTCTGTCTCGTACCCTTCTCACCCCTCTGCATTCCATTTAGGTTGGTTATGTCTCCATGCTGCTCCAGCAAGCGCATTGAGAGCATGGGAGAAACAGTCTCTTTGCACTGTTTTGGTATCACAGCAGCTCCCAGGCTGCAGGAATTGGAGGAAAAGTCCTGCTTAGTCACTCTGTGAGGATGGTTCATGCGCTGTCCATTTGACATATAGGAGCTGTGAGGGGATGGAGCATAGTCAGTGCAGACAGTCTTTATTAGAGGCTTGCAATGAAATTCACCAAACTTCTACTGAACATGTGTGACCCGCCCCCCCGCCTTGCCCAATTTAAGTACCTGCTTCAAAACATGGAGGTGCTAGAACCTCTCAGATGTAAGATTTAGTCAACATGGACAAATCAACATATTTTGCCTAACTTCAATCTGAATCAGTTGAACTGATTTAGCTGAAACATTCTGGCAAAAAAAAAAAAAATCTGAGGCAGACAACTGGCATAGAAAATTTCAGCTTGAGTGGTTTAAGTTTGGTAAAATTATAACCAGCTGAAAATAGGGTCTTATAATGAAAGTATAAGGCAACTCAGTTACCAGCTCCACTTATATATTACTTTTTCTTTAGGGAATGGCAATGCTCTGTGAAACAATAGAAGAATGTTGGGATCATGATGCAGAAGCCAGGTTATCAGCTGGTTGTGTAGAAGAACGGATTATTCAGATGCAAAGACTGACTAATATTATAACAACAGAGGACATTGTGACAGTGGTCACAATGGTGACAAACGTTGACTTTCCTCCCAAAGAATCCAGTCTATGATAGTTGCACTGGTTGTGTGTTCTGACCAACAGGACTCTGAACTGGAGCTGCTAAAGCTAATGAGACTGCTTACGGTTGTTACTTTCTGTGTGAAAAGAGGAATGGTAAGTTTTTTTTGGGAATGTCAATAAGGAGACTTTTTTTCCAAACATGAATACATGAGACTCTACTGCATTCCCATCCTGAAGGACATTGACCTGAGAAGTGGCAAAATGTTAAGGAACTTAAATAAATGAAGAATATGGACCTATCTGGGCTAATCAAGTGTTTTAAAAACTGACATCAGATTTCTTAATATCTGTCAGAAGAGACTAATTCCTTAAATGAACTACTGCTATTTTTTTTTAAATCAAACATTTCATTTCAGATTTAAAAAAGGGTAACTTGTTTTTATTGCATTTGCTGTTGTGTTTATATAAATGACTATTGTAATGCCAATATGACACAGCTTGTGAATGTTTAGTGTGCTGCTGTTATATGTACATAAACAAAAGTAATCAAGTGGGATATAGCAAAGAGGCTTCCAAGCATTACTTCAACCTCCCTCAACAAGGTATACCTCAGTTCCACGTCTGCTAAATTATGAGATTGACAACACTAACAATTTGAATAATAAATTGATCCATGTTTTGTAAATGCTGTATTACAAATTCACTGTTATTTAAAAAAGGGTAAGCTATGCTTCATGCCAAGAGTAAATGGCCATTCCTAAAGCAGTGTTTTTAGCCCTTTCTTGTGCTAGCTTGTGTATAAAAGTGCTGGGTTTGAAACAAAACTTTCTTTCTGTTTTAGTTTAAAGCTTTTATCTCACATTCAGTTCCCAAAATAGTGCATACATTTTATTTTTACTAAGTACTATTTAGGTTTGCTGTGTCTGAGGAATATTTGAAAATTTAAGCATGACTTTTTTTTTTAATTTTATGTGAGCTATGACACTGGAAAGCTCTTAATTCTTATTCTTTCTAAAGAAGGCTTTTTCCTATTTATGTATGTAAAAAGTTCTGCATAGTGTATTTTGTTTCACTACCAGTGTGCAGTGTGTTCTGTATCACTGTTTCAGGATCACCTCAGGAAGCTTAATTACCCAGAACTCCTCACTCTCTCTGCTTTGAGATTTGCAACTTCTCTACACTTAAGCTTGGTGCCATCTTGTTAGAGTGATATTTGATGTCTGTGATGCATAGGTTCATCCTGGAGTGATGTTAAAAATGATAGCTACAGACTTCCGATGTAACTGCTTAAAAATATTCAGGGATAACTTTAGTTATTATGCTATAATTTCAAATATGCAATGACTATTTAGAGGTAACGAATACCAACATAGGTAGCACAGTCTAGCAAAAAATAATAATAAAATTACTTTCACAGCTGACTCCAACATTATTTTAGGGTTTAGGAGATCATGCCTTATATACTACGTAACATAAAAAACCTGAATTGACCGTAGGTGCCAAAGTCTTTTCAAAATTAATATTACACTAGTTATTTGATCCTTTACATTTATACAGATCAAAGTAAAAAATTTAACTTTCTAAAATACTCAAGTACTGAACCAACAATAGCCAGTATTATGCTATGTATTTTGTCAGATCCTTTTTTTTAAATCATGCATTAGATTTTTAAGGAAGTTTTTAATGTCACAATCAGGAGCTCACTGTGAATGTTATCTTTAAACAGTTATTTGTAAAACCACAGAATACACTCAATTTTACATATAATATGCACTTAATCTCTGGGAACAATAAAATTATTTATAAACAAGATCTAGGTCACCATATTCTAAGCAAGGAGGGGGAAGAAGGGTAATAGCAACGTTGTTCATGCGTAACATACCACTCAATACTGCTCTGCTTGCTGTTTGTCACTCTTATTCCTAGGGTTTCATGGTAGCCATAAGAATCCCTGCTTTAATGGGTTATTGGTACTGGTAGGGCAACTTGCTCATTTTGTTTATAAAACAAACTATTCATGCACCCATTTTCTTGATCTGGATTTTTATTTTGCTTCCACCTTCAGTGCAGGGATAAAATATCTTAAACATACATCAAGTGATCATGGCTAAAGAGATTAGAACAAAACCAGTCATATTTTACTGAAAAACTTGTATTGCTCTTTGAAGTTTAAACCCCAACACTGGCAAAAGTAGAAGGAACAGCATGGATGATAAAAGGATCAGTTATTCAAGATTCAATGCAGAAGTTATACCTAGCTAAGGACATGTCAGTGTCAGCTGCCTTCATGCATGATCCTTGAACTTCTGTTGGTATGGGCCCTGGTGGCCAGGCTGTTTGGGGGCTCCTTGGTGTTGTTAGTGCACTTTGTGTTTGCAAGTGATGTAGGTGAATCGCAAAGCCTGACAATTTAATGGGATGATATTTATTTTCATAGAAATCCCCACAGGTGTGAATATTGTACTAACTGTATTTTCTGATGTTTCTTTTTAACAGCATAGTATAGTATCACACTGAAAAGGATGTTCATGGTAAAAGTGTTTTTATAATTGGTGAAATAACTAAACTTTTGTGAGCTGTTCTTATACATAAGACTTCTGTTTTGCAGGGCATTTTAACCTATGTGTGTTCCACTTATAGTACAGTAAATATAGATGTAAGTTAAAATGCTTGAGCCAGACTCATGAATGAGGATAAGAATAAATAAGAACTAAGCTAGTGAAAATATTCTGGCATTACTTACTAGCAGAAGTAGTGACCATTGTCCCTCTTTGTACTTACAGCATGTGTGGTGGTGTATATGTACATGTATGGTCTATTCCAGTGGTTCACCCTGTATTTTGGCTTGTGAAGAAAAGTCAGTCCCTTGGCTCTCACTTCCAACTTGTTGGCTTTGCCTGTCTATTTAAATGATTGCTGTATAACTGCCACAGGACTGATGGATTAGCCAGTTTTTGGCTTTACTGGAAGTCCAAGCCCTGCATTTTTTTTAAGTTTGTGTTAGCTACAAGGAAATTTTTATATCACATGATGCATGACTACTTTGTACACCTACTACTACATGTACCTTAGCATTTCAGAAGAAACTGTCTCAGTTCTTGGAGTTCCTGAACTAGCACTGTCATTCATGGTGACGTTCTGAAACTATAAATCAGGATTGAAATTCACCACTTTCTATCTTCTATTTGAAATTGCAAAATTCATGTAGAGTAGCTTTTAAAGAGTCTTGGAATTCCAGCTAAAATGTAAGCAGAAACAGGAGTGAATATTCCTTGTTCATACTAGGTTTCAACAGAATTGCTGATTGTAGTTTAACAAGTGGGATTACCAGTTTGACTGATCTTTTTCCAATTTCTCTTTTTAACTTCTAATGCATTTATTTTTATTAGGAACATTTGGTACAAAGTGCAGAAAGCTATATGCAGTTTATGGGCAAAATGACACAAGTAGCATCCTTGATGGAACATCATTTACCTCAGATATTCAACCAGCAGTACTTTTTTTTTTTTTTTAAAAAAAAGCAGTCTCAGTTCATATATTATTCGTTACCTCTCAAGATATTGGTAAGCAATTATTTTAGCTTTACTCTCTGTATTTGTCTGTTTTGGGCACAGGTTGTTGTACTACTGTCAGATTATACTTGCTATTTTTCTGCAAGTATCAAAAACTACAGCCCAGGATAAAAGTGATTGTTAAATATTGTACAAATAAAACATGTATGCTCTTTCTGCCCCACCCCAAAAGTTAAATAAAAAAATAAGTGACTACTGTATGACTTGCATATGCCTTTTTTCAACTTTTCATATCTTCTCTAGGAAAAATCTAGGTAGCATTTTGTGTTGACACTTCACCTTCAGAAACCTTGCAGCTTGAAAAAGGTTAAAAAGGAAGGAAAACTTCTTCTCCCCCTTTTTTTGCAACATTACAATGGAGAAGTGGAGCAGAGGCAGACTCTTATCTCTTGCATTTCTGATGTAGAAGGTAATCATTCCCATGCATTAGTTACCATTCTTTCCTGACAGGAAGGATGAGGGGGAACTGTGCTTAACAAATATCCTGGTAGAATTCACTTCAGACTGCTCCAGAAGACTGCTAGGCATTTTTTCCCCCGCATGAGTAAGAGCTGAGTTCCAGAACTGAACCCAAGTATTGTGTATATAAGTGAAGAGCACTTGTCCTAGGATGCTAGGTCAGCAGAAAGAAGGTAATGCCTTTTACTACAGTTGCTTTTGATATTCTTTGATTATACCTTTCTATCCACAAATTTGGGTTTTACTGCCCCTCCCCAGATAGGCAGCAACAATAAAAAAAAAAATAGCACCAAAGAAGTGTTTTTCTTTCAAGAGGCAACTTCTGGTATGGTACTCTTCCATCAGCCTAAACCATGGGAAAACCAGCTGGAAAAGGTAAGTGTCTTATGTACCACCTGACAATTGTTTATCACCATTTCCCTTTTCTGGCAACTTTATGTGAAGGCCAGGTGCACCAGCTGTTCTGCTTTTGTCAGATTATTTCCACTCATTGGTAGAAAACTGCAGAGCTGATAATTTGTAGGAGTGATGGTGCACTACAGCCAGTGATGGAGTGGCCCTGTGATTAATGATACTGGAAAGAGTTGCATCTTTCTTTCTGCAAGTACTATCACCTGTAACTTCCATAGCTATTCTTTAGAAAGGATTTCAGACTATAGAGAAATTGAAGCTCTTTATAAGGGAATAACTAATCCTTACTTAGAATGGATGATAACTGTTGTTCAAATTGAAAATTTCTAACTGATGTTAAATGATCATTCTGGTGGTTACTAGAGCTTTCCTGCTGTCTAGGAACCAAATAAACTATCTTCAAGTCTCTGGCCTCTTAATGATAGGTTTAAAGAGTATGGCTCTATTTAGTAACTTTATAGTGACTCATACCTTAACTCATCTTATGTAAATTGTATGCATACAAAAATGTACATGGTTGCATGCTTGTAGTTAAATCCAAACAGAATACTGTCAACTTTTGTCTGAAAATGCCAAATGTGAGAACGCACAATCTAATCAAGTGCCAAATCTTATTTTGCACATGGCCTTAAATCTAGCACTGAATGTCTTCCCCTACCCCCACCAGACCCCAAATGCTTGGGGCTTTTTGAGGTGAATACCAGCAGTAGACCAGTAGGAACTGTTTATACCCAAATGGATAAGAGATCCAAAAGGTAAAAATTCTGACCTTTTTTCCCCCCTTTTGTAAGGTGTAGGCTACCTTCATCCAGGACTTCCATGCCTCTCAGCTCCCTGATTCCTCCTTATACCTGATTGATTCCCAGTTGAAAGTGTCCAAAGCTGAATATTTTGAAATAATTGTAAAGGGATTTCATGTGTCTGCAAGGTCCATGCCCTTCCAGTGTAGCAGTGCTGCAACTTTTCAAGTCATGCTATTGTGTATACATGAGGTTTTATTGAAAAAACAAAAAAGCCCCCAAACTCTAATCTTTGACACACAAAACTAGTGAGAAAACACACCTCACTCAGTTCCCTTTAAAATATTCTTCTTTCAAAAAAATATCACTGACCCTTTACTATATACTTCTGAGGGAATTCTGTGCCAAAAAAAATTCTGCAAATTGTACTGGTCAAAGGTAGAGATTCCAGCATAGCACAGGGGAGCAGAGGCCAGTGGCTGCACAGAGGTGGGGGGATTGCTCTGCAGCCCCCAGGACTTAACAGTGAGATGGTACCTGACCCTGCAACAGTGAAAGGGCTTGGCCTGTGCCAGAAGCAACATAGGGCCTCAACCCTCCACGCCAGGCACACCATGAGGGTCTAGGTGTGGGGTGAGATGGTTCTGGGTGTGGAGCTCGGGGTTCAAGATGCAGGTGACTAGGGCTCCTCCACTGAAGTGAGCTGTAGCTCACAAAAGCTTATGCTCAAATAAATTTGTTAGTCTCCTTTTCTTTTTGCAAATTCAGACTAACAGCTGCTACTCTAAAACCTGTAGTTCCTTGAGAGCTACAGAATCTAGAATTTTCTTAAAGTTGGTGGCTCTTGATTCTTGCAAAAGGATTTAGAAACAATAGTGATATAAAATTATTCAGGATTTATGCCAGAGTTCATAAACTAGCCAGCTCTTGATGGACTATACAGATCTTTTCAAAGTAGAGGGAATAATTCTTTAGCTTATGCCCTGTACCTGCAAGCTAGAATTAGTCACAAGCAATAGCTGTAAATCATACAAAGTGGTCATAATGTAGTGCTGGACCAGAGATGTTAAGGCACATCCTTTCTAGGGGGTGTTTAAATTTAAACATTGGGGTGTTCTGTAAGATCTCTGGCAGTAGCAGGTGTCTGATACTGAGTCACCTTAACAGATTTCAGTTTGAAACTGGACTTCACCGACCTTGGCTTTTTTTAATATTTGGACCTGGGTAATACTGGTATGCATTCTTAACACTAAGGGGAGTTATTGTGGATTGATAGTTAAAACACTTAACTGCCTGACCAACCAGCAGCTTGCTTCTGTGGAAGGTAGACAGCAGTCTTAGTGAAAATGGAACTGATGGATAAAAGCACTAACACCCTGGCACCAAATGCTTTTTCTTAAGTTCTAGGTCAAATCATCCTATTTTCCTACCTCAGTGGAAAGGAAGACAGTCCTTACTAGCCTCTGATCCCCCCAGAAAAGTCCTTTTAAATTTTATACCCTGGGAAATTCCATCAATTTGTCCCTCTTGAGCACAAGTATCACAGTAACAGGATGTACAATTATTCTTACGTTGCTGAGCTGATAACTGTAAAAGATTTAATATATATTGCAGGGGAATATCAACTTCAAATTTTATTCAACTCAGAATTAGGATCACTGTGTAAGTCCAAACTGGTGGGTTTCTTTCCTGTAGTTTAACCAAAAATCCCACTTGGTGCTAGCCAAACATCCGAACAACAGATTCCTGAAGAAAACCTAAATCCAGCTGCACTATGGCAATGAACAGAGAAGTGTTTTTAACTGAAGACTGGAAATAAAGTGTTTTAATGTGAGACTGGTGTTTAGACTCCCTGAACTAATTATCAAGGCACTGTAAACATCATTTTCTTGACTTTATTTTCAATATCATGGAACACTTCAGAAAAGTACACCATATTTAAAAAAACGCATGCTCTTAATGTCAAGTGAATGAGCAGTATCCAGTGAAATTATGCTGAGTCAACCCAACTTATTGTATTTCACCTTAATGTGGTTTTAATAAGCTTCAGAAAGTTCACAGCCAACTCAATGAGGATGTTGCCCACTGTTTCACATCTGTTGGGCAGTTTGGATACACCTGCAAAGCATTCATTATTTGATTATTGTCCAAAAGTAGCTTCATTAGTAGGTATTCTCTCTGAGCACGCACAGACAGTCCTTCTATTGGTTTTATTAACTCTAGTTGTAGCAAGTGTTCAAAAGCCTGAAGAAAAAAACAAGCAAGTCTGGGGTAAGTCAAACATTTTCCAGTCTACAACCACCATTCTGAATAGCCCACATAGGACACATTTTACAGTAGCAGAAGCAGCAACTACTATAGACAAATACAGCTGCTTGTACTCCTCTGTTACTCAAATACCCTGTTCTTGCAAAAACTAAGTTTTCTGGGCTTGATATACTAACTGGGATTTTTCAAAAAGCCTGAGCAGGATACACTAAAGGTATTCTCACTGGTTGAATGGATTTTGTTCATTGACTTTCTTTCTAGATCTCCAAAGGATCAAGACAAGTTTGAAAAAGTGGTTTATTAGTTTTGAGCATGTCATTTTTGCAATACCTCACCCACAGTAAGTACAGAATATATAGCCTTCAGTCACTGTTTAGTAACTTGTAGAGTAATGAAATTACTTGATTTTTGTTCAGTTTAACCAAGACAAACTTGTGTAAGATTGAATAGTGAGCTGTCAGTTGCTGGGGCTCATCTGGGAGTGGAGAATTGAAAAGGGTAGTCCATCTTGAACTCTAGGCCATGAGTAGTATTTAAATTATAAAATCTAATGAAAAATTCAAACTTGTATATATCTCAGATTTAAACCAACCCAGGCCCAATTGATATAATTTACAAAATTAAAAGAATAAACCAGATACTAGAGTTTAAGGCATACAATGTATCATTAAACTGAAAACAATCATTTCTTAATTTCTAGAGTGTCTATGGCATAATTCAGTGTAAGGAAGGAGATTCTATGCTTAAAAATTGAACTCTGCATTTCCTGACTTGTTTGATTTCTCAGACTTGAATGGCAATAGCTAGATTTTCATGATAGACTACAGGGGTGGTAGAGATGCCTTTCGGTCTGGGGCAGTTATATTTCCCCAAGAGTAGCAGCAAATGGATGAATCAATTGTGAAGGTTATCCTACATAAGTCACCTATTCACCACAACTTACAAGAATTATTTCAGAAATATTTAACCCTATAAAGCCAAGCTCCCTTAATAAGGTGAAACTAGCAGTACAGTCTTGGAGCAAATAAACTTAAAATCCTCTTCATGTAAAAAAAAATAAGTCACAATGTTAAGGTTCCTCCCAACAGCTCAGTCAAATGCTTCCTTAGGGAAGAGGAAAATTTTTGTACTTACATGAAAGCTTCCTTTCACTAAGCACTATAGTCCACAGATCTGTTATGATGGCTCTTCAGGCTACTTGCACTTTTTCAGGCACAGCCATACCTGTCTGTCTGTCACTGGCACAAAGGTGTGTCGCCACACTTGAAGGCCAAGTTAGAGAATTTGGGGGGTCAAAGGGAACCAGCACAGTTTATCCGCCATGCTGTATTTTTGTGCAAGTGACCCGGAGGACCAGAAACTGAGGTTGAAGTGCTGGAGTCTCATCCAAGTCTAAAGAAAGGCCAGAGAGAAAATGATGGCAGCATAACTCATTTGGGGGGTTCAAGTGAGCAGCAGCTTTTTACAAGCTGACAGGGTCTTCAGGGGCTGGACCACACCCTTTTCTGCTAGTGACTGATAGGTCTAGTTTTATGTCCAAAAGATGCAGGTATGATGAAGATTCACCAACAGATCAGTACACCTTAGTTCCAGACAGAAAAGGGAGTTTCAGCTCTTTACTGATATTAAGCTACCTTGAGCCCTGTTTAAGAGATATTGGAACTTAAACCGGTTACTGATTCAGGACTAAATACTAGCCGTCCTGCACCTTGTATCAGAGTAATTTGGGGGCAGCAAAAAAACCCCTACATGCCACACAAGGCAACACTTTAGAAGTCTGCTAGAAACCAGAATACTGTCTTTCTGAATAAAAGGCTCTATATCAATTGAAACAATTATCTCCACGCAAAGGAATGACAGTCTAAATTCACTCACTGCCAAACTTATCCCTTGATAAATGGCAACGGGTGCTTGGGTTCAGCTGCTGAACTCTTTAAAGTCCACTTTGGTAAGGTATGTAATGTTTCAATAAGTCAGATATTAGCCCCCCCCAAAATTCTGTCTTTATATTTAACCATGGACACTGAGATACAACACCCATCCAGCAGATGGCAGTACAAGTACCACACAAATGTGTTTTTCATTATAAGAGACCTTTCTGATCGTTTTATTATCTACTATCCAATCACTTTACACAGCAAAATCCCTTAGATCTTTAGCTATGGAACAGATATCAATTTTTAAAAGTAGCTCCTAGAAACCTATAACCCAAGTACAGATTAATATCTAGGTATGTAAGGAAACAAATTAAGGGTTTACCTTCATAACAACAGGTTTCTCAAAGTTGTACATGGAATGTGCTTTCCGTTGTATGAACTTCTGAAATTCTGTACCAAGGAAAATGATATTACTTGAGTAACAGTAAAGTGATATTTATAGATTTTTAAAGTTGATACTTTCATCTCACCATTATAGACCATTTGAAAATTAAATGGTTCTCCTTCATAAACATCATTTAAATGTTTCATAGCTATAATTAGGCAGATTTCCAGCACAGACAAACCTATATGGAGAAAAGAAGATATTTAGAACGATCATTCACATGTATATGCATGTTTCTAGGCACATTAAAATACAGGCACATTTACAATATAGCATTACTTTGAAATTAATAGAAGCACATCAACAATTCAAAATTACTGTTATATATAACTTTAAGGGTTGAACAAGAGCCGTAAAAGCTGACTAGATTAAACTTAAACATCTCTCCTCATTTTTTCCTCAGTGAAACTAAGGGTATGTCTGCTGTCGCGGCAATGCTTTAAACGTGGCTGTGTAGTGGCAGCTCCATCACTAATAAAACCATCTCTGCAAGAGGAGTAGCACTGTCTACACTGCCACTTACAGCACGGAAACTTGTACCAATCATGGGGGTGGTTTTTTACACCCTTGAGCGAAGGAAGTTTCAGCACTGTAAGTGGCAGTGTAGTTCAGGCCTCAGACTTATATGCGATCAAATGTAAACTGAAGTAGCATTATAGGAGTTAAATTCCTATCCTTCTGAAAGGCAGGTAAATCAGCTGGCCCTGCTGCCTGTTGTACTGCTTTAATAACTCAGGAAGTTTAGGAAAAGATTTTTAAGATACCAAACAAAGGGCCTTCAATCTTAAAGCCCTAAAGAAGCTAAATGTCAGCTTAAGATAAATTGTGTCTAATGGTCAAGTTAATCAATCCTTTGATAAGTATATCACCACCACCCAATTACATTAATGAATCACTAAACAATTATTACATTGACACCCTTACCGTGGTGTATATAGTGTAGTAGTGGCCACATCAGTCTCAGCATATTAGAGAGACAAGGTGGGTAAGATGTCTTTTATTGGACCAAAGTCTGTTAGTGAGAGATACAAGCTTTCAAGCCCCACGGAGCTGAAGAACAGCACTGTGTGGCTCAAAAGCTTCTCTCACCAACACTGGTCCAATAGAAGACATTACCTCACCCACCTTGTCTGTCTCTCTACATTTACCTTAGTAATAGTTTTACCACTGGGACATTTATTTCTCAACTTACCATTTGCACATTTTCTGGGCTACTTCAGTTCAGCCCATCTCGTTAGAAACAAGTTAACTTCTGATTGCTATTTGGTATTTCCAGTTCACCTTTTTATAAACAGGTATCTATTAAGAATCATCACCACTAGTAGTATCTCTCATGGAAGGGAGGCCAAACCCAACAATTAATTTTGGGTTTATATAAACATGTCTCTTTCCTTGTCAGAGACCAGTAAGCAGACAAGCATAGTAAAAAGGAACTACCTTCTCACCCATAAACCAAACAGAAATGAGCCTTAGTGTGCTCCCGGAAAGTTAAGAGAAACACACAAACCTAGATTGTCAGGCCAATAGGGACAAGTCAATTTTAGAGCTGTGGCCAAGGTATTCTGAAAAAAATCAAGGAATTTTTAGCTAAAGTATTCCTCTACTTAGGTAAAGCATAGAGAAAAATCAATCGTGGAGAGCCAGGCCCTGAAGTTTGTGTGTTTTAGAGCAACAATCAATGCCTTGAATTGTATCAGAAACAAGGCAGTGCAGTTCCAGAAGCACATCTGTAATATGCACCATTCATGAAACTGAGAAATATAGGGGCAGCTGCATTTTGCTGTGGCTGAAGTTGGAGTAGTCCTTAGGTATATCTTCAAGAAGAGCTCACTGCAATAATCCAATGGAGGTGTCCAAGATATAGATTGTTACAGTGCCCACAGAGAAGCATTTTGGGACATTGACCATACAGAAACAGTTGAGGATCCAAAGACTTAGGTCACCAACTTTGGTAGCAAAAGGTCAGCACAAGCCCTGTTGCTGCACATTCCCCCCCAGCCCAAGGGTCAGAAATCAGCTCTCAGTTCAAGTTGATTTCTTAGTGCAGCACTTGCAGCTCTTATTTGAGCGATGCCTCAACCAGCTCATTCATTTAAACCCATCTTGTTTAGGACATTGGAAAAGGATCTACTAGACTGAAGAAAAGGAGAAACAGAACTTCAGATCATCAGTGAACTAATGGCACTACACCTCAAGCCATCTCATTCTTCCCTACTGGTCTGACAATATGAGTGATAAAACAGAATGGCAACTTATGTCTGTCAAGGTTCCTCCCCCACTCTGAACTCTAGGGTACAGATGTGGGGACCTGCATGAAAAACCTCCTAAGCTTTTCTTTACCAGCTTAGGTCAAAACTTCCCCAAGGTACAAAATATTCTACCCTTTGTCCTGGGATTGGCCGCTACCACCACCAAACTAATACTGGTTACTGGGGAAGAGCTGTTTGGACGCGTCTTTCCCCCAAAAATACTTCCCAAAACCTTGCACCCCACTTCCTGGACAAAGTTTGGTAAAAAGCCTCACCAATTTGCCTAGGTGACTACAGACCCAGACTCTTGGATCTTAAGAACAATGAACAATCCTCCCAACACTTGCACCCCCCCTTTCCTGGGAAATGTTGGATAAAAAGCCTCACCAATTTGCATAGGTGACCACAGACCCAAACCCTTGGATCTGAGAACAATGAAAAAGCATTCAGTTTTCTTACAAGAAGACTTTTAATAAAAATAGAAGTAAATAGAAATAAAGAAATCCCCCCTGTAAAATCAGGATGGTAGATACCTTACAGGGTAATTAGATTCAAAACATAGAGAACCCCTCTAGGCAAAACCTTAAGTTACAAAAAAGATACACAGACAGAAATAGTTATTCTATTCAGCACAGTTCTTTTCTCAGCCATTTCAAGAAATCATAATCTAACACGTACCTAGCTAGATTACTTACTAAAAGTTCGAAGACGCCATCCCTGGTCTATCCCCGGCAAAGACAGACTATAGACAGACACACAGACCCTTTGTTTCTCTCCCTCCTCCCAGCTTTTGAAAATATCTTGTCTCCTCATTGGTCATTTTGGTCAGGTGCCAGCGAGGTTACCTTTAGCTTCTTAACCCTTTACAGGTGAGAGGAGCTTTCCCCTGGCCAGGAGGGATTTCAAAGGGGTTTACCCTTCCCTTTATATTTATGACAATGTCCCAGGAAACTGCTCTTCTGCCTCAAGGGTTACCACTTAAAACTAACCTCTGGCTCCCTTTACAGAGAACATTACTTTCTCCTCCAGCCATGAGGGAAGGCAGATGATCAGGGAAAGAAGCCTCATACTACCTTTGTCCATACTATCTTTCTGTAGATAGGGCACAGGAGACAGAAGTTCCCTAACTATAGCACCTTTGACAAGACCTACATTCTCATTTTAAAAAAAACAAACCCTGTAAAAAGTTCACTCATATCCAGAGACCAGGAGTGAAAGATCTGGTATGAAAGCATGGAGTGCTTCTATCAACCAACACTTAAACTAGAGGACCAAAGACACTTCATGGCTTCAAAAGTAAGGTAACAGGATGTAATGGGAAAGTAGCGGGGGGCACTACCCAGGGGCAGAGATGTTCCCCCACCAGGGAGCTGAACTAAAGGGGACTTGTGAGGAAGAAGACAGTTTCCTGAACTTTACTTGTCCAGTGCAAGAGAAGAACTTAAGGGCCATCACCTTAGCACCTTCAGGGGTTCTATATTCACAAATTATTAAAGTAAAAAATACTGGAATTTACCATGTACAATGTTTGCTTTTGAGTCCATTCTGCACAATTTGCTTGCTTCAAGAAGATCTGATCCAGTCATAAATGGGTGAGATACTGTTATGCTACTTAAAGCAAGCATCTGAAAATAAAGCAAGAGAAATGTTTCTTATACAAATATTGATTATATACATTCCATACTCATGACATTCATATGTGAAAGTGTATATGCTTCCTAGAGTAATCAACGGGAAACATTTATAAATAAAGCTGATATGTGCATTACTTTACAGTGGAAGTTACAACACTAAGGGCAGCTAAAAATCTGGCAGCTCCTGGCAGCTAGTTCATTAATACAACTGACTCATCTTGAGTTATTTGTTCTGAAGACTGGAGAAAGAAAAACCTTATATCTGGGTAACAGTACAGCCTAGCCACATTTAGATTCCAAACGCAAAACGACAAGACACTAATAGCTCACAAATTGATGCAAAGAATGGCTGAAAACACAAATTTCAATGAAGAATTGGCCTTAAGTGATATTCCTAATTAATTAGCTTTCACTTGACCTTCAAGTGACTATCCTACTATGAACATCATTTCAAATATACTACTTTTGTATACAGGGAGGAGCAACTTGCCCAATGCACTTATAGAAAATGAAAGTTAGCTGACCCTGTGGAGTATAGAGACAAGGTTCCCCAATAAGTTTATATCTATCCTGCAAGATACAAAGTTATATCAATTACAGTTTATATTTAAATGTTTTTGTGGGCAGAACCCAATTACCAGTTTAGAAGACATGCCAGAATTTTTAGAAAGTACAGAACAACTAACACTAATTTTAGAAAATTCAGAATACAGTAGACTTATACTTTTCTATGGCTGATAACTGAAGACCAACATTAAAATGACATTTGAGCCAGTAATAATACAATGCAAATAGAAATTAATTTGTTTCAGACCAGACTGGTATCCCATACCACCACTGTACATTTGTTTTAATTTCAGAATTTATACAAATTCACAAGGCAAGTATTTAAGAAAGCTGCTGATAACTTACTCTTAAATACACAGCCAAGCAATGTTCTTCAGTGGAACAGAAAGATATAATTTTAATTCTTTAAACCTGCATATTAGATGGTGGTGGGAGGAAACAGGCACATTAACAGGAGATTAAATCTCAGCCATGGCAGATTTACTTTTTAAAATTATAATAAACATTTGCAGTTTTCTGTCCTGTCTTGTGGGCTATGGGTTTTATTGCTGTTTCCCACTCCTGTGGGTCCATCTGAAAGAAGGCCTGGTTTCTACCCCATTCAGTTAAGTGATCATCAAGAATCTTCTACTGAATGTTGACCAGTCCCATATCTTTAGGGTTTTGTCCCAGTGTAAGAATAGAGCATGGTGCTGTAAGCAAAGATAACTGACAACTGTCACAGTCCTTTGCTCCTATCCTGTCTGGTAGTCACTATATTCAGTGGCAGGAAGAAGGAACCAGAACTATCATTCATTCAAGGTATACAAGCATCAGTGCCTCTTTCTTGCCAGTTGAAGGACTGAGTTAGGTAAAAATCAGAGTGAGAAACAGTTAAGACTTCACAAATGACAGCCTTAATGTGAAATGGGAAACATGTAGAATAGAAAGAGGACTATAAAGGTAACTTACCAAAAGTTTTCTGTTGTGAGCCCCTTTTCACTTATCCTACATTTATACCAGTGGAACTAGTGAGCAGTATATCTACAGATAAGAGCTTACCTAGAGTGGAGCTTGGACCACTGAATGACTGCACTGCAATTCTGCCATACAGAAATTCAGTAAATACTCACAGATGAAGGCATACAGAGACAGCCTGATGACTGCCTTGCAGCTGGAAGATACTTAAGTCCTTCACACTCCTAAGGTGGTCATGAGGGAATGGGTCTTGGTAAAACCTGTCTAACCTGCAGTTAGTTAGATTTTACCAACAGGGTTATAAGCACCTAGGCTACACTCCCAAGTTCAGTCATTTACTGTAGCCTTACAAACAGCTTTGCTGTTGCTGAAGTACTGAACTTTTCTGAATTACTGAGTCTGAGCAAGACAAAACTTCAGGGCCTGTTCCACATTAAGGGAATATAAATTCCATTGAAGAGAATTGAAAGGTTCTTGACATAATGAAGTAAAATAATTATTTCTGAATTAAACTTAAGTAACCAACTGCAGGGGTAAGTAAAAATATGTGCTGATATAGGAAAAAAATTAAGGTAGAAAGATAACTAGCAAGGTCATCTGATTCCTTGCACTGAAGTCACCAATTACAAACTAACTCGAGAGAAAGCAACCTCCGGGATACTGCTCCCACAGGTTCAAATGGCAGACAACTACATTCAAAATTAAGGGAAAGTCCCATTAAGGGGAAACTGGGCTGCGCGTGGGGTGCTGTAATGAGACGAACAAAATCTGTATTCTGACTTCCTCTTATTGCCAAAGAGTAAACTCAGGGCTCACCTCACCTTCAGCCCCTTTTCCAAGCCAAACAAGGAATTCAGGACATGCTAGAGAGAACAATTCAGCACCTCAGCCCTTTTATTTTAACTACTGGTAAAGGTATTCCAGAACCAGGTAAAGTTATCTCTGAGAGGCAGTTAGGTTAGAGTGGAAACCACTTAGCCCCCAGGAAACAAACGCTAATTGTTCCAAGCTGCAGAAGATGCTTTAGCCTCAGGATAACAGGTCAAGTTTCCAGGGGAATATCAATAGAGGACTGTGGCCAGTGCTCATGGTCTTGGAGAATCCGAAGCAATAGATCCAGAGAAATTCTCAGCTTCGTCCTGTTTAATTTTTCTTAGGCTAGATACCAGGGAAGTAGCAGCTCAATTCTCTGTTCCTATCCCCTGAGAAAATATCTTTTCCCGAGACAGTTGGGTTAAGTTCCTGTAGTGAAATCTACGCAGTCTACCCTCACTTGTTAACACAGCAAACCAGAATGTAAAACTGTTGTTCAAAAGTGGTTTCATGCTCAATACAGCTGAGCAAATAGCACATGGAGATCTGGATATTGAGGAGGGCACATTTCTTGGGCTGATAAACTGCTCAAGTGAACTCACCAGCCTGATAGGATGGCGGCATGTTTAATGCAGAGAAACTTAGCTCCCTGGCGTCCAAAGGGGAAGAGTAACACAGAAAGGATTCTTGGTTGGGATGTGCACAGAGTTCCTCAGGTGTGTGCACCATCTCTGGAAAATAAAGTTCTGCAGGAGGCATAAGCAGAATCAGACCCAATTGTGCCAAATCCACTCAGAACACAGTGATTTATCTGCTGAAAAGTGTGGCTGACACAGGTGAGGAAAGATTCTAATATGTCATACCTTGATATTTGGTTACCAAGGCTGGAAGCAGATAGGAATTCCCTGCAGAAGAGGTGTCTGTGGTCTGTAAGAGAGAAACTGTTCATGGACTAGAGAGGAGATTGAGGTTTGAATCATGTTCAGGCAGAAATACAATGTGAATAATTTTCCTCATTCAAGTTGGTTATGAAGGTTAAGGGTTTTGCAGAAAACACACAAGTCAGAGGCAAGACCAAAGGACGGGCAGAAGTGGATGTTCTGGTTACATCGTGAAGTGTTGGTATTGCCAATGTGTTAACATGAGGGGGGAGAAAAGTACAGATCCTACAGGTGCACAAAGCAAAAGAAGTTGCAAGGTGAGATGGGTTGAAGAATAGACAAGAGGAGTGGTTCCAATTCAGAATTTTCTACAGCAGATCCAGTAGTTGAGTTTCAAAGTGGACAAGAGCTCCATGTGCACTAGTAAACAATGGAATATCAGGAGTAAAATCCCTAGCCTCTGGTCAGGAAGTGGAGGTGTAGGGTCAGAGACAAGACAGATGGCCTTTTTGTTCAGAAGATCTCAGCTGTCTACCTCTACATTCCAGATTTGATGGGCAGGAGGAGATCCAGGAAGGAACTGTGGCATATCCTAAACTAATCTCTTCTTGTGTACAGGTACTGAAGATCCATAATTCCAGGCCTAAGAGAAAGATCTGAATTGACCTTCTAATGCAGTGGTGGGTCCGTCAGGGTAATTGCTGGCAGGCCGCGAGACAGTGTTTACATTGACCACCTCCAGGCATGGCTGCAGGCAGCTCCCAGTGGCTGCAGTTCGCCGTTCCTGGCCAAAAGGAGTTCTGGAAAGCAGCGCAGGCCTCAGGGATGTGCTGGCTGCTGCTTCCCACAGCTCCCATTGGCCGGGAACGGCGAACTGTGGCCACTGGGAGCTGCGGGTGGCCGTGCCTGCGGACAGTCAATGTAAACACTGTCTCGTGGCCCATCAGTGGATTACCCTGACTGGCCACATGCGGCCTGCGGGCCAGAGGTTGCCCACCACCGTTCTAATGGAATCACTGAAAAAGGGGTAGGGTGCTGGCCAGCAAGGCTGTATTAGGGCTGCTTGAGGTCAGCGTTCAGCAATGCAAAAAGGAGTTCTGTCTGTTGGGAATCTCCTTCATAAAGAAGTGAAGGATCCCTGGACTGCCCTGGAACAAGATTGCCTCCAAGTGGAGGACTGGTGTAAGCCCCTTCCCTCTGAAAACCTTGAGAACACTAAGAGGACTTGGTCAATGGATATTTGAGAGATTTGGCCAGATTCTTCCCAAAAAGCTGCTTAGAGGGCACCTCTGCCAATTTGTTTTCCTCTCTGCACTATAATTAGGAACCCAGTTAATTGTGACAGCCCACCATGGAAACCCACGACGGCTGAAGACCACATCACAAAAGGTATGAAGCCACTTGAATGGCCCCAGATAATACCCAGTTCTTCCTGCTTGGGCTTGAGGGAGACCAGGAAACCAAAACACCTTAAGTCTACTTAGGAGAGATCAAAATAGGTTTGTACTGGGAGGAAAAGGAACCTGATGACAGAGAGACTGAGGAGAAGGGGGAGAGTAGAGATGAAGGCAGTGGCAAGGAAGGTTAGAAGATATGGGGAGATGGTCAATGGGAGGTTGGGGGAAGAGAGCAGACATGAAGTCTCAGTGTCCATGACAGGAAAAAAAAAAGAGCATATTAAGAGGCAAGAGAGGAAAACGTAGGGGGTAAAAAAGTGGAACAGGGAGACAATCAGAACTCATTGATCTTCTCTGAAGAAATAATTAGGATCCTGTCTGGAAAGGGAGAAAAGAGTGGGAGAAGAATGTGAGGCGGGAGTCAAAGATTAGGAAAAAGCAGCTACGGCTACAGACTTGCAAGTAGGCTTGTGCGAGAAGTAGTACAGCTGTGTGGTTAAGATAGCGGAAGTAAAGGGACTCTGAAGAAGTAGAAATAGTTCAGATTCAGCAGTTAGAGGTAGGAAAAAATCTTATTCAGGGCAAAATATGATTAACTGGATGTTGTCTCTTAAGAGTGAAATGCTTTAAACATTCATTCTATATATGTATACACTATATAGCTCAGCAATACATTTTACAATAAAGCAAGGACTACATCTGAACGAAGCAGTTGACTACATAGTCAAATAATGAAGACTCATGAACCGTAAGTGTATCCTTAAATAAAAGCACAGTCATAAGTCAGTACAATTATTCATATACTTAATAAGGAATAAAATATGCACTAGTGAATGAAGGAATGTACAAATATACACTGCTAATGACATTTGAAAAAACCTATCCACGAAGATGTTTCAAGTAAAGCTCAATTAATTTGTAGGAAAAATAACTAGCTTACAGGCTACTGTATTAGCAATTTCATGATTTAACAATATTTTAGAGACAAATATCAATGCATACCAATAGCATGTGAAGTGATCGCAGGTCTTTGCTGCAGTGGAAATGATTTCGTAGCACATCTTGCACTGTTCTGTCTTCTGAAAGAGACTAAAAATGGAATTTTTAAGATGTACTGTTTCTTGACCAACTGGAAAATTCTTGGTCATCTAACCAGACCTATTTTTATTATCCAATATTAATATTTATTGTGGAATCAGAGCAAAATTCTGGAAAAAAAATTCACTGAAATCTCTTTTCGGGGGAAAGATAGGCCAAGCTCTTGTAGAGAACATTTCCACAAATATAACTTGAAAAAAGTGAAATTACAGTCCATTTTATATTGAACTAGGCAATACTAAACATGCCACCACTAGCTGAATCCCCTTTCAGCTCTAAAATACATATTTTATGGTGCACTCTCAATGTTTTGCCTAATTATATGATCACTGTAGAACTTCTAGATTATATATACACACCTATTGAAAAAGGTTACTGAAAGAAATTCATGTATTTTCTCATTTGTATCCATATTTTAATGGTTTTAAAACCACATCTGATTCTTAATCATTTAACTAGCTGTACACAAAGCAATTCAACTTGCCTTCTCTGATAAACTTATCTGCTCTGGCCATCACTTAGTTTTTTGTAAATCAACCTCTCAGCAGACAAGTTTATAGTCTCTTTAAATGAGAAATCCTCCACTGTATTTCCATACTATTGAGACTCTTCAAATAGATTATTCAAATGATACTCCCTCTCCTAAGATCTCACTTAGGCCTGGTCTACACTATATGTTTATGTTGACATAAGCTGCCTTGCATCGACTTAGCTGTGGAAGTGTCTTCACTTAAATTTAGCTCCCGGGTGCCTCTACACCAATTTAACACCACCACCTCCCTGACTGGCATAGAGTCATGGTTGATGTAATTAGCTCAGCATAGTGTCAGTGTAGCTATTGCATTGCTTAGGTTGACTGACTTTCTTTCAGGAGCCATCCCATAAGGTCTGGGAAAAGTGGAACAGATTGCTTAGCATAAAGTAGTTATCCTTGAATGGTCCCTTGAAATGTGGTAAGTGGTCCACTAATATCCCTGCAGGTTTCCTTTGAGAAAGGGGGGTTCCAAAGAGGATGGAGCTAGGCTGTTCTCAGTGGTGGCAGATGACAGAATAAGAAGCAATGGTCTCTGTTGGATATTAGGAAAAACTATTTCACTAGGAGCATGATGAAGCACTGGAATGGGTTACCTAGGGAGGTGGTGGAATCTCCATCCTGAGAGGTTTTTAAAGGCCTGGCTTGACAAAGGCCTGGCTGGGATCATTTAGTAGGGGTTGATCCTGCTTTGAGCAGAGGGTTGAACTAGATGACCCTCCTGAGGTCTCTTCCAACCCTACTCTTCTGTGATTCTAAGCAGGGCTTTGGAGCTGTGCTCTGGAGCTGTGCTCTGGCTCCGCTCCAGCTCCAGGCAAAAACCTGCAGCTCCGTGCTTCAGCTCCAGGCGCTGCTCCAAAACCCTGATTAAGAGTACTGATAGGTCAGATACAGAGTGACTGCATTATGAAAAAAAAGTGTTCGCCCACAGGTGATATGGTGTTTTTTTTTTTCCCCTATGACAGTTCATTCAAGAGCATAGTGATTGGTTTCACCCACATAGTTGGTGTGGGAGCATTTAGTGCACTGGTGAGGTATACCACATTTGTACAACTCACGGACCTTGAAAGGTTGTGGAGGGTGTTGATCATTGTAGCAGTGGAGATAAGTCTGCAGGTTTTGCATCTGTTGTGGCAGGATCTGGGGCTTGTTTTAGCTGGTGTGTCCTGATCTGGGACTAGGGCACCAAAACGGGGCAGGAGGGTTGGTGGGCGGGGGTTGTCAAGGGGCCTTGGCTCTGGCACTTTTTGAAAGTGGATGGGCATGGCCTGTCCACTTTTTGCCCAGGCCTGGCCCCTTGCCCCTCCTCTTCCCTTTGAGGCCCGCCCACAGCCAAGCCCGGCCCGGGGAGCCTAAGCAGTTGTGGGGAGCCATGGACCCACCATCTGCCCAGGGTGGGGAAGGCCCCCCAAAGAGCAGCCCCTGGCCAGTGTCCCTGCCTCCTGGGCCCCTCTCCTAGGGCAGACTGAAGGTCCGTGGCTCCCCACAGCTGCCCAGGTGGCTTTTGCCATGGCCCGGCTGCTGCTCTTCAGCCCCACCACCAGGCCAGACTGGAAGCTGGAGCTGGGTTGGGGTAAAAGCTGCACAAGCAGCTGTGAGGAGCCACTGACCTTCCTCCTGCCTTGGGCAGGAGGCCTGGGGACACGGGTCAGGGGCTGCTCTTGGGCCCGTCCACTCTGGGCAGATAGAGGGCCCAGGCTCCCTGGCCAGGCTCCAGCTTGGCTGGGGGCAGGGCCTCATCCCGCCCCTGCATGCGCACACACACCCACACCCGTTTAGGCAGAATCAGCCGCCCCACTGTGGGAACTTGCTTCTGAGGAGGAAGAGCTTGGAGTTTGAAGGTCAAACGAGGGATTTTAGGAAGAAGGGGCTAAAACCAGGTCCTTTTTAATGTAGCAGAGAAGAGAACAACAAGATCCAGTAGCTGAAAGCTGAAGCCAGAGAAATTCAAATTAGAAATAAGGCACTTTTTATACCTAAAAAGTCTCAAGGCAAGACGTGGATTCTCTATCTCAGTGTCTTCAAATGAAGATTGAGTGTCTTTTTGGAAAATATGCTTTAAACAAATGAATAATTGAACTCGATACTGAGGTAACTGGGTAAAATGTAATGGCCTATAATTTTCACATGGCCAAGCTAGACTATCTAGTGGTTACATCTGGCCTTAAACTTTATTAATTTAATATCTGCTCTTCATACAAAGTGCCATGGGTTCTTTAATGGCCAGAAACAGGACCTCTAAGGTTCTTCAGAAAGACAGCACAAACGATCACTCTGTGGTTCTAATGCTATTCTGGGGCATTCTGACTCAATAGCTCACCGAAGTGCTATCAAGTCACCAGCACTATTTCCTTTCCCAGATTTGCTTTCCCATCCACGTGCTGCTCAGTACCTAACTGACAGATCTAACACAGCCCAAGGCAGTTTCATATCACAAATAGTGAAATACAGCTAGAGATATACATGTTAACAATCAGCTTATTAAACAAAGTCCAAGGTTTCATTCACAATACAAGCTATATCATATGTACACAGTTTCTTCAAGGCACATGGTCAGTGTAAACGTCATTCCCTCTCAAGAGAGCTTAAATCCAAGCACAATCTGCTCAGGATTATTTCAGATGGCACGTGATTCAACATTCACATGATTCATCACATCATCCTTTACTCAGATTAATAAATTACTTGAAAATGGGCTCAGCCACTGGTCTGCTGACCAATATTGTCTTACTGTTTTTCTTGTACTTTTGTTCTATTTGTACAATGCCTAGGACAATGGGGCTAGGGCTACTAGGAGCTATGATAATACAAACAGTTAAATTCACACTATTTTTCTAAAAACCTGAAGCAAAAGAGAAAACATAGGCTATTTCACATTTTATTCCTTCCTTAAATAGTGAATACCAAAAATAAACAGAGGACACTAAAGACAAAAACATTATAAACCACAGCAATTTAGAAAAATTATGAATTTTAACTTTTTCAAACACTTCAGTGAGACAAATTAATTACTTCATTATTAATACCTTTGTTTCAAGTTACCTGAACATTCTTATTCCATTTCTGTGTGAAAGGCTTGTATAGAAACTCTGCAGGTATATACAACTGTTCTTTAAATATTTTAAGATATTGTTTAAAATCAAACGAATTCAGCAAATATATCTGTCGGTGGGAGAACCTTGACTTCACTCTCTTTTCCAGGAGTTCCAGAATATCCTTGTTTAAAAAAGACAGATTCAGTGAAACAGTGTAAGAGGAAAGTACAAATAGCATAAATAGAAAAAACTGGATTATTAAAGTTTTGTTTTAATAATCTAAAGCATGATTAGTAACAAACTTGCTAATTTATAATACAATTGACAATGTTTCTTTTAAATGCCCAACTACAAGCTATTTACTTAAGTCACAGTAATTAGTTGCTGGGACACACAGTAATTATTCCATAGACTAAATATTTCAATTACTTTGGGTTGTATTCAAGACTTCAGCCACTGTATCAGGACTGTAAAAATGTGTAGGTTGGTGGCTCATTTCACATGTCTTTTGGAAGGCTGAACCTGATCTTGCCAGAAAAATTTCAAGAGCCAACATTTCTCTTTTAGAAGAATAATTCTCTTGTACCACACAAATACTATTAGGCTGCTTTTGAGGAGGAAGAATAATCTGATTTTCTCTAGAGAGGTAATAAAGAGCTTGTCATCAGAAGGAAATAAGAGAAAATTGGCATTTGTCTATTAAAAGGAAAATTAAGTACTGCTTCCCTATTACAGTGACATTTGGGTAAGAGACGGATTACTTTTTCCAGTCCTTTTACTTGCCCTGAAATTGGGAAAGTTTAGGCTTTGTTAAAAATGCATGAAATCATCTCCAGAAAGAGAATGAAATCAAGACAAACTAAAAGTAAGTACAGTAGTAATAGGACAAAAAACACAATCTTGTATATACAATCTGATGACCCACTGTATATCAACCTCCAATTCTCATGAAATCTAATGAGACTCTCTAAAAAGATGTGGAAGATTGTTTAAAATAAGGCTTTTTATAAAAGATTTTGCTCCTGAATCCAATTAAGTAAGTCACTGATGGAGAGTGTAGTGGACCCTGGAAACAGGAACCTTTATAACAGAAGAGATTCTGTACATTAACTGCACATTCTGTACATTAATTGGTCCAATATTAACTTCAAGTAACTTGCCCATTAGACATTGCCCCAAACCAAAAACCAGAAGCACCTCTAAACTTCTGCTCTATTGGAGGCCCATTGTTTTCTAAGACATCTTCCTCTTCTTTTTTTGTAACCTAGTCATCTTTTCAACTGTTGCTTTAAGAGCATTAAAAAAAGTTAAAATAATCTTTAATAATACTTTTCTAGATTGTTAATGTTATCATCACGAGTGTTTGATTGAAGGAATGATGGTTGTTTAACCAGCTTTTTAAAAACACACGTAGTTTGTATTCCACGAAGACATACCTTATTGTAGTAACGCACAGATTTAGTGTTTAATGATAAGCAAGACTGCCTTATATTTAACAAAGTGAACGTAAGAAAAGCCTGAAACATTTTACCCTGCCCCACCTCCACACTTCCCAAAATTAGTCTAGATCAGAAGTCTTTTCTTTTGTAAGTATGGCAGTGTTATAGCAGCAATTACTGGTGAAAAAGGTTTGTTTTTAAAAAAAGCATTTGTCATATTTCATAGTGTGGTAGAAAGACAGTGTAGTTTGATCCAAGTTTCTACACTTGCTCAATAGTGAATGAGGAAAGGAAGAGACCAGCAGCCTGTAGAACAAAAGATAGGTAACAATGCTGATCCTGATCTTTTTTAGATGGAAAACTAATGAGAAATGGATTATCATGGCTCCTGCAAAGTAGTAAAAGAAGTCCAAGTTTTTGCCCTCTTCTCCAGAATGTAACCATTTTTAAGCAGTAAAACTGAAGCTAACAGGGAACAAAAAAAGCAGAGATCCGAAAAGCCTAGTTACATATAAGGCAAGCCTGAAGATTCACAATTACTACTGTTGAGTTTGTGGCTACATACTGTATGTAATCCCTGCAACATTTAGTTTGTTTAAACTTTTTAGCAGTTCTTTATATTAATTACAAAACAAAACAACAATGTTACACTGGGTAATGCTTATTGTTGTTCTGTGTTCCCCTATGTCTTAAGAGTGTAGAAGTTTATATATAGTTTATTTCTTTTTAATTACCTGAAATGAAAAGGCATTCTTCTTTGACAGTGTCAGTGTGGTTTAAAGTCATTTTTAGTGCTTATTCTAAATCTTTTTTGTGGGGGACACCAGTGATAAGTTTGTTACTATACCCTGAAGATGACCCTGTCCTCAATTCCATCTTTAAGTCCAGACATAGGCAACGCAAAGATTAAGTGGGGTGACTACAGCTTTTTCTCCTGAAGTACAGTCTGGTTAAGACATAGGAGAAATTGACATAGCACTGACATTGTTTCTATGGCATTAACTTTAATAGCTTCTTGTGTTGTCCTTTTCTTTTTATAACTTTTGGTACTTTTTGGTGAGATGCTTCATCTTTAAGACAGATATTAAGATGCAGGAAAAAATTGCTTCCTATTAAATCTGAAAGAACCTCCTTCATTTTCTTAGTGAGAGAGGTTACTGGAGCATATTCCTGTTTTCCTACTTATGTTCCCATTTGCTCTGAATATTTACTATTTTGTGTCACTTATTTTGTATCTGTACTAGAATCAATTTTTAAAGTAAGCCAATATAACAACGCTAGGTCAGGGGGAGAAGTTTCCGAAGTTAGCAGAATTGTCTCTTAAGACATGACTCTTAAGAATAAAAATATGAAAAGAATATGAAACATTACAGTTGTCAGAAACATAAGCTCTATAAAACAGAAAAGAAAAACTTCTTACTTGTCTACATGTAAGTCCAATAACTGTTACCGGAGTCTGTGCTGACTGGGATATATCAAAAAGATTATACAGTAATGTCTGGTTCTTGTGATGAACAAAGAGGTCAAATTCATCCAGTATAAAGAGCACTGGACAACTGCTATCTCGGTCACCTAAGACAGGAATTAAAACAGTATATTACTGAACTGGTAAGTACACAACTATTAGACTTCTTACCTTTGCAGCACTTTTGTTCTAGTGTGCCCTCAAGTTTTAACCTGTTTATAGAATCTTTGCTAATTTCATAAGACCCCCATCTCATGTGTATTTGCTACATGCCATGGTTGATGATGATTATTTAGCTTAAAGTACTGCAGAGGTTAAACTAGCTTGTCAAGATATTTTTTGGTTACAAATAAACAGTGAAAACAGACAGTTAAGACGCCCATTTATCATTTTAATATTTTAAGAAGGCTATATCAATTCTCATCATGGGCAAACAGACTTGATAACAGCATTGCAAAAATCTACATGCACATCCACCACTGCATTCTACACCTGAATGCATAGCAAATATTTGCTTTTGGTAGAATGAACAATAAAACCTGCAAAATCTGACTGCATTTTGCCGGGGGAAGGTGGTAAGAATGAGACCAAAAAAAAAAAAAAAATCAAACAGTAACTGTTTAGAAGCAACAGAAAAAAGTTCAATACTATTTTCAGATTTTTTTTTTAAACCTGCCATCCTTAGCCATTCAATGAACAGTAGAAAGAAGTCTTTAGTGCTGCTCCTGTAAATTAAGCTTAAGCATTTGATTCAAACATCACAATGCTTGATATGACCACACGACTGTTCACTCTACCCATTTTGCAACCAAGGTTCATTCTCATGCAGAAGTGCCTTGTACTATGGTCCAGAGCAGTGGTCACCGACTGGTTGATCCTAGAGGATCTCCCAGTTGATCGCGATCTCCGGTGGTGTAGTATAGCTACTGCTAAGGCAAACTCCCTGCCTACTCTGGCCCCACGCTGCCCCCAGAAGCGGCCAGTGCAGCCCCCCAGCCGGGGGTGAGGGGGAAAAGCAGGGATCTCCCTCCACGCACTGCTCCTGCCTGCAAGCACCGCCCCCGCAGCTCCCATTGGCTAGGAGAGCTGTGGGGGCAGTGCTTGCAGAGAGGTGCAGCGCATGGACCACACTGGCCCCTTCCAGGAGCGGTGTGGGGCCGGATAGGCAAGGAGCCTGCCTTCGCCTCGCTGTGCCTGCCGCCCACTGGGAGCTGCTGAAAGGAAGTGTTGCCCAGCAGGAGGCTGCGCCCCAACCCCCTCCTGGAGCCAGCACCCCAACCCCCCTCCTGAATCCCAACACTCTGCTCCTGCCCTGATCCCCCTCCCAGAGCTAGCACCCCGTACCCCCTCCTGCACCCCAACCTCCTCCCAGAGCTAGCGCCCCGGACCCCCTCCTATAGCCCAACCTCCTGCCCCAGGCTCAGCCCAGAGCCCCCTCCCACACACCAAACTCCTTGGCCCAAGCCCAGAGCCCCGTACCCCCTCCCAAACCACAACCACCTACCCCAGCCCAGTGAAAGTGAGGGAGGGTGGGGGAGAGCAAGCGACAGAGAGGGGGGATGGAGTGAGCAGGGCAGGGCTTTGGGGAAGGGACAGGGTAGATCCTGGGTTGCCCTTAGATTCAAAAAGTTATCTTGGGCTTAAAAAGGATTGGAGACCACTTGTCTAGAGCGTGAGGTAATCTTTGATTTCTCTACAGCATTTGGGTGAAAGTTTGTTAAAACTCACCGGGGGTTTAAAGTCTTATACAAAATATTTACCTTTCTTTAAAGCTTCAAGAAGAAATGCAAGGTTTTCAGCAAAACTACCCTAAAGGAAAGAAAGATATAAAATATATCAATGTAGGGTAGGAAGGTCCTCAAAGATCATTTAGTTCATTCCCCGTGCTGAGGCAGAATCAAGTATAACTAGACCATCCTGAACAGGTGTTTGTCTAATCTGTTCTTAAAAATCTCCAGTGAGGGGGGATTCCACAACACCCCTTGGTAACCTATTCCAGAATACAACTATCCTTATAGTTAGAAAGCACTTTCTAATATTTAGGCTAAATCTTTTTAAAGTTGGTGCCCACCTAGCTAAGTTTTAACCATATTGAAACCCTACAAATACTAGCTCAAAAGTCAGGAATCTACCACTTACTCAATCTTGTCTCCCTTAAAGTCAGAAGATAAGGGACTTTTTTCTCCTCTCTAAGGCACCTGGCAGACCTCATACCCACTGTCCTCATTATCCAATTCAGATTTTAAAGCCAAGCTTACTAGGAAGAAGTAATAAACTACAGTTTAACATGCTTCAGACTAATACTTCTAAAAATATTGCTAGTTGAACAACGAATTTAAAATACTTAGTACGTTATTGATCAATCCTTTATTTGTAAAGAAATAACTATTGTAGCTGATGTTATCCAGATGCTCCAGTCTATTAGTAGCAATACATTTGGAACTATCAATTTTGAGTTTCACTAGAACTCTTTGCCTCATCTATATAGTTAGATGTTTCAAGCAAGTTTTAAGAGGGTCTTTTCACTATTTTGTGATGAAATAGTTAAAATTTCTGATTAAAAAAAGATTTTTTCAGAAAAACAAGTTAACTTCATAAAAGTTACACTCAACATTGCATATAAATATATGGTAATACTGTCTAAAGGGGAAGGTGACGTCTACACTACTATGGTCATCACTGAAAGTGGTGATAAATCTTATACAAAGTATGCCTTGTGAGGTATCACTGAAAAAAAAGTTATAACCTGCTGAATACTATTATCTTGTTATAAGGTGTATATCGACATTATGTATGGAGTTATGAAATTTTGCTCGGTGTCTAACTCAAACATGTTGTGGGTCTGAGAAATGCCCACAGGTTAGCTCTTTAGAAGTAACAAAGGAGCTGTAAACAAAGGCATCTGGACTCATCCCTGAAAACACCTCAGAAAGCAGGTAGGCAAAGGTGTAAGCCAAAATCTGCAATTCAGATGGAAGGATGGCAGAGCATATACTCCAGGGAACTGCCTGACCTATAACAGAGCCAGGATTTTGTGTGTGTGTGGGGGGGGGGGGGGGGAAGACGACTAGCAGACTTAACATTCCTACAAACAATTTGAACTGTGTACTTCAATCCAACTGTAAAGTGTTTTACATGCCTTAACCTTTTAATAACTCCTTTTCTTAGTTTACTGAGTACTGGCTACAGCATTGTTTTTTGTGTAAGGTCCTGAGCATCTATTGACCTGGGTAAATGACTGGCCCCCTCGGACTCAAAGAAGCTAATGTGGGGTGATTTTTGGTTTTAATAACCCTTCACCAAAGAAGTCCAGTTTGTCTGGGTGGCAACATAGGCTGGAAGGCCTCAGGAGATGCCCTGTGGATCTATATTAAGCTGGTTTAGTGATCCAGAAGCCACATTTGTTGCAGGTTTGGTTAAATCTGGATTATAGAATAAACCACCACTCTGGTAGTGTCTACCCAGTTTTTGTCAGTCTGACCTGAAATTGACTTTCTCAAGTGTGATCGACAACAGGCATGGTGACATTGACTGTACGTTCATAAGTACTGTCTGGTATTTTCTACCGTCAAGACAGACGGACTTAGGAAATACTTTACAAGGGCCTTAACAGGTTAACATTGTTCTTCTAATTCCATAAATCTCATATCAGTAGTATTCAAAATCATTTATAAATTCTGAAAAGATAATTATGTGAAGAGTGAGACAGTCCATCAGTTTTGCAGTAAGGCTCAAATCTATTCATTTTAGTCTGGTCAATATATGGAAAAGTTACTTATTTGTTGTGGTTATTTTTCTGAGGGGAGATCTTTTGTTTAAGTCTTGTAATGCTCTTTTTTTTTTTTTTTTTTTAAAGCGGTGCCTAAAAGAGCAGCAAGAAGTTCATACTCACGAAAACTTTGTCTCCAACCACATTTTCCATTTGTAGTTGTCTCGTGATCTCCTTGAGTGCTATTTTATCATTTGTCTGTAAGAGCCCTAAAAGAAAGTGGTGATTATACATCAAACACTAAATTACCTCCTTTGCTCATTCTACACCCCAGTTGTCACACCATTATGCCACCAGCGAAGAGACTTATTCCAGGAACTTTTTCCCGAAGTGGGACTTTATATTATTTTTGAAGTAAGACTACTTGTACACCTCTTGAAATGTTGCTTCAGACAATCTATCTTTCATAACTAAACAATGGATAGCAGGCAAAGATTTTTATGAGAGCAGATATTCTGAAACATCTTTAAAGGCACTATTAGTTTAGATTTACAGTAAGTGAAAACCCACTACAAAAAGCAAATATATAGTATTTTTAATTTAAAAGAATGCAATATAACTTGCCATTTAGATGAACTTGCAAGAGGTTCTCTCTCACTTGCTTTACTTCCATGAGCTCTTTTAAGACATAATTTAATAACTAGAAAAAAATAGCATAATTCACATTAAAATACCTCCAGTATATTTTTAAAATTAAAAACAGTAAGAAGAAGAAACTGCAAATAAAACAAGAGGATCAAACATCTACTAAAATTGAAGATACTGCTTTGTGACTGATCGAATCAACCTTTATTAGTTTGGGTTGAGGATACTCAAAAGAACATGAGTACTTCCTGTATTAACTACATTCTTGACATCTAGCATTTGCGTCCGTAGAGGAAAAACACTTTCCAAAAAATGTTTTGTTCAGGTTTTTCAAATCAGTCTTTCAAATCAGATCAATGAAACCCTTCTATATGGGCTCATCACTCCTATCTTTAAAAAAGGAAATGCAAGGATCCAGAACTTTGTGGCATGAATGAAACTTCATGAGAAGCATGTTGCTGGCAGGAAAGATGACAGATACTGTGGCTAAATTCAAAATTCTAAAACTTTTGTTATTTCCATGTTTCATGAGTTAAGTGGAGGAGGAGGAGGAGGAGTAGTAACAGTTCTTTGTGAGAGAACAGAATATAAAAGTATTGCCAATAATTTTCAAGTTACATGCAGACTATTTTGTAGCTGCACATAAAAAATCCAATAATGCAAAAAAGCCTTTTAAAAGATTCTAAAATGGTAGCTCTAGCATTTTCATTTAGTAGATTTCAGTAGCACCCAAAGGCCCCAATGAGGATTGGGCCCCATTGTGCTTGATGCTGTACAAGACACAAAAGTAGTTAAGGTCCTTACCTTGAAGAGTGGAAAATGTTATTAAAGACATCTCTCACACACACACACACACGTTGCATCTTACACACTAAGATAGGAAAGGGTGCACAAAGTTAACAGCAGCATACAATGACATAAATCAACAATGTGCATAACTTGATAGTTCCAAAGAACAACTTTTTTAAAAAGTCACCATTTTAAAGACTTATCTGTGCTCTCAATTTTCTACACAGCCCTTGGTAAGAACTGACCTTAAACATAAGTATTTTTAGATTCTAGTATGAATTTGATATTTATTCATTGCTTCTCCTCCCCCATTGCCTCCTCTATCCAACATCATTAGTTCCTTTTAAACATAAATCCAACTTCCTCTCCACTAGTATAGCTCTCCTGAAAACCCACTTCTTCCCTTTCACCTTCAAGAAGCTAATTAAATACACTTACACATTTCATTTGTCTTATGAATTAACTGCTCACTTACGTAGCCAAAATGGGTCATATACTGGGAAAAGGATCATAAGAACACTGAAGCTGGAAATTGTTGTGGTGAGGAAGAGAAGACTTTAGAGTCTTTAATTGTAGAAAGCCCCAAGACACATAATTTAGACATTTGTCTGTCACCACTATGATCACTCTGCTTACATGTTGTATCCCTTTCCTCCATCTTGTAGCCCATAGGATTATTTGCTAACTATTATCTCCTACTAATCCAGACAGCAGTATCAATTAATATATTTCTTTTCTGAAATTAATCCATTTAATTCTTATATTTTATTAGTATTAATTCCTTGGAATTTAGGATATGTTGAGGCATGTATTTCCTAATGAGAAGTTTTGTTAAAATGCAAGAAGCCTACAGGCTTGTAAGATCTGCAATATAGCAAAAACTATGATCAGTTATGTCAGCATAAAAGCTGGCAACCTTTGGCACAGATAAGAATGGTCCCTGAACTTCGGGGAACCAAAGGGAGGAACTATCCACATCACATCACATGTTTATCTGACTTCTTCAACCGGTTGGTAACTGCAGGGTACACCACAACTTGGAGGTCATCAAGAGAGCCTAGGCTGGCAGTTTTGGAATGAGATAATCCTTATTAATATATTTAGAAAGTAAGTGTCATAATCCACTAACCTATAGGAGAAGGGTACCCATAAATTTCTTAGGGTATGGAAATAAGATTGGGTATAGTAAGTTGAGCCTGAATTACATAGGTCGGGATCCTATAAAATACCCTGTAAGAGAGATTCAATAGTCAGTCTTTAGGGCTAGCTTTAGGGATAAGTTCCCTAAATTCTAAACTCTATCTATCTAATCTATCTTCTTTCACGCTATCAGCTCAGCTTATGCAGTATCGTACAACTACTCAACATTCCTAACCACTGGGGAAGCCAGCACCATCGCATCATCAGGCATGCCAGGAGTGAGGCTGGTCCTTCACCTCCTATTCCCGGGTCCTCAAGGAAGGGTATGAGTATGTTAGGTTAAGGTACTTATAATAGAGATGGTACCACCAGGAGTTTCGGAATTTTTACTGTTTTGCAGTTATAAATTTAATTGCATTTCTTATTTTTATGTTAATTTCAATAAAGGTTTTATCAATTTGGTATTGTCCTCAGTGTACTTGTTCTTGCCAAGCACCCTGAGAATCCTCTCCCAATATAGAACTCTCTGAGTTCTTAAACTCTGTAGTCTGAATTGGATAAGAACCTATAAATCTTCTGGTCAGTTGCGATCAGTGGCGAGCCATAATCACTAACCCATCAAATTCAGGTCAATCTCAGTCTGTCCTTCACACGGTCTGCTTTGTGGGTAAGATCTCTATTTTAGGGCTGCTCTATGCAGAGTTTTTGTACTGGCAACATTAGCATACTTTCAATTCTGAAGAGTGAGAGCCCAATGATATTGGAAGAATACTACTATTTAGCACTTCAAAAAGTGCAGTAGACAAAACCATCGACATGTTGGTACAAGCACTTTTATGTAGTGAAATGTTTGTCAATGTCTCCATCACAAAGCCATCTCTTAAAGGGCTTTAAAAAAAGGTACTTTAGTCGTTAACCATACCAATTTTTTTAACGTTACAATTATGAAAATTCTTCAGCTATTTTATAGCTTACCAGTTTGAGACAATTTTTTTAGCTAAAAGGTTACACACACAGTTTATAACAAATATATAATATAGCCTTTTAAGCTTTGTTATTCAGTTTGGTAAAACTGTAAATGCATGTACATAGCAACCACTTAAGTGTTACTCAACGTACTCTGACTAAAGGCTCCCTATGAACAAGGTGACATGATATACAGTACAGGAAAAGCACCTATTAAGTATGTACTCTAATCAAGTCCTATAACCAGAATCACCATACTCTAATCCATTATGTCAGCATTTTACAGGTAATGGAAGTTGCTTACACACTTAAATTAGGCTCATAACAGATCCTGATCCCAACAGAGGAGCCATAATTAGTGTATTATATGTGTAGGTTAACAAATCAACAGTTACTTATGCTACCTAAAGTAGCTATTTTTTTGCGATGTTGTCATCAGTTTAGGTGCCACTGCAGGTGAGCATGCACCTCACATGCATGAGGCTGGAGTTTTTTTGCATAGCAGTCTGTCAAGGACATCCACGCACCCTGTGCCTTTTTATGCTCCTGTGCAAGGGCATAAAGGATGGAGTGGCTGCAACTCTCCATCAGATCCCTCACAATTCAAAGCACAAGTTAGCGGAGGACTCAAAGCAGGGTTGGAGGGAAGGTCATGGGATCCACAGTGACATCATTTCAAAGAACCATGCAGTTCTGTGGGAGTTGAGAGTAATGGGGTCATCCTTTCCCATACAAGGAATGTGCACTTCATAGTGCTTGATCATTTGTAACGTGAAACAAGTGTTTGTCTTCTTGCCAAAAAGGTCAAGTTTTCTCAGATCCTTGTCCTTGAGCTGACTGGTTTTTTTTGTACTGCTGACAACAAGCACCCTGGTATAGGGTGCACACACAACTGCTCAACCACCTTAGGTGGTATTTGCACCTCTTCTTTGCATGAGGTTGAGGGGGGGCAAGGCCAGTGCATGCCAAATATTCCATCGTAGGCTCCATCAAACCCTTACTGATGGATAGGACTATTCTTGTGGAACAGCAGAACTTAAGATGTCAAATAGTTCACAAATATTCTCTTGAACTGAATAGTTTCAATATCCAAGGTATCCACAGTGACTGCCTCATTGGGGGAGGAAGAAGATTCTTGGGGAGGGGAGGGAAGCTGGTGTGTCCCCCCCAGGCTTGTTCTGGCAGCATACCCAGCTGCTCTTCTGGTTCTGGCAAAGGGGGTCTAATGACGCCCAAGGAGAACTGGTAATCACCTCCTCCTCATGGAGATATGTGATGGGGCACAACTCTGGGACCAGTGAGATAGCAATAGTCATCAAGGCCAATAGGGCCACAATGGCATATTGTACTGGTGTTGGCCAGATTGTGGGTAACCCATCCACTACCAGTCTTATAAGAGCAATAGTAATGGGCACCCTTGCTTGTCCTAGAGGCGTTTCATCTCTCCTGTCTCCATCAGAGTCCCCTCCTAAAAAGAGACTAGAATGGTCTGATCAGGGGTAGAACACCTCTAGGATAAGCAATGCCATCAGGCACAGTTCCTATGAAGCTCAGTAGTAATGATGTTAGTGCCAGGAAGAAAAGTAAAGGTGGATCTTCAAAGGCAAACCCCAGCATCTGGAGTGGTTCCTCAGTCAGTGCTGGTACCAAAGCCCAAGTCTCTGACCTTACTGGGTGCTGGTGCTCTGTTACCATCTCTGAAGCTGAATGGCCTTGAACTACCACCCTTGGACTGAGTCCTCCTTCTGAGGAGGACGTTATGTCAAGCACTACTGCAAACGCAGCTCTGCGCACATACCTGATGCGGAGAGTGTTTTGGGTCACTGTCCTAGAGCCAGCAATAAAGACATCAGCATTGATGTCATTAGTATAGAGAACATATCCAACGGTGCCATGATTCCTTGTGCTGATTCAACTGCTTTCTTTGATCTCTTCTCCCTGCTGAAACTGGAGGTGTACCTAGTTTCTGGTGCACTATCAGAGGAAAGCCTCCTAGGTTCCAGACAGGATGACATTTCTTCCTCTAGATCTGAGGCTACCTTCAGTGGATTGTTCCAAGAGATGCAATTTGAGCCTTGTGTCCCTTGATTTCTGAGAGCACAAGGAAAAGAAGTGTTCACTGGGGATAAGAGCTTCCCCAAGGCAGAAGAGAAGAGAGACAGATTGTGTTCATCAGGGCATTAGACAGTAACACAGAGCAGGATATAAACTTTGAAGGCTTACAGTTTGCCATATTTTAACCATTGTACAACTTTGTCCTGCTGTACAGGGGTGCACAAACAGGTCTGCAAAGGGTTTCCCCCATCATGTCTGGGCTTTTTTGGAATGTCCAAAAAATGAGGAACTTTATGAAGTAAACTAAGTAGTGATGAGTGTTTTAGATAAATCTGGAGCTTAGACAAAAATCCAAATGGGTCAGACACAATCCAGGTTCCATACTGCTACCACAGGTAGTAAGAGGGAATGGAGGGAGAGTCAGGGCCACTTTGCCTTTATGCCCTTGCATTGGAGCACAAGGTGCATATGCAGCCCACGTGGACACGGATAAGCAAAAAAGATTATGGCCTCTCACACAGTGCATGTGCCTACAGTGGGATCCACACTGACAACTCTAAGTAGAGCTGCAATGACTTCAGTAGAAACAAGTCTGAGTTACAGATTTTATACAGACATCAGGGAGCTTCACAGACAAGAATGTAAAACAGTTAAAGCAAACTGAAACTTCATAAAGCACGACCTGCTTCCAATGACAAAAATTCCCATTTTTTGGTAGGAAAAAACCCTCAATTTTTAAAAGGGAAAAGTCAGTTGAGTAGCAGGTCAAACATCAGTGCAGCCACTCAAAGCCAAGTCAGAGAAACACCACTAATGCAGCAGCACAAGTTACCTCTGTTCCTCACTATGATGAATTAAGAGCCTACAGTTTGAGGTAAGAGAAGCCTATAATGCCTAAGGGCTGGTACATTCTGCTGGTGGGACAGTGTAGCATTCAGAGAATTTCAAGAGAAGTTTCTGCCAGTCACACAAGGAATCTGTTATACTTTGTCACAAGGTGGATGCACTTTTAAAGGAAAATGGGTCTCAGCCCCAGCTGTGATACAAGTTCACCTTTCCACAGAAGGGAGGGATCATGTGGTTCGATCAGGCCTCTGGGATAAGAAAGAAGCCCAGGTGGACAGAGACAGACACTTCAACGAAAGGAGCATGGAGAAGGCTGCAGAGTAGCAAGGCTCCTGCAGGAGACCAAGATACTAGGGGAGAGCAAAAGAGGGGGTTTGCCTGATGACCTCTCTGAGCCAGAGAGAAGACAAATCAAGGAGGAGTTTTGGATCCTTCCTGGGGAGGGAAGGATAGAGTGGGAGTGGCTGTTTGAAGAACAGGGAAGGACTCCTGCTAGAAAGGGCTGGCAATGGCTGCTGGATAAAGGGCAGATTGGAATGAAGGTGCCAGAGTGAGTATGCACTTGTGTTACAGTGATGACTTTACTTTGGGCACTGAGTGTTCTGTACTGTTTGTTAGTAAACCAGCCCAACCAAGAGTACCATTAGCCAGAAGAAAGCTTGGTGGATTATTTCCAAGACTCCAGAGAGAAAAAACTGAAGCGGGGTGCTTGCAGAGCCACCCTATACCACAAGGGGGCAGGTTGGAGGCAGCGTTCCTGTTACACGCTTTATTGTAAACTGCACATAAAGTCTGACTGAAATATGAAATTCTTGTATTTGAACTACAGACATCTGAATATTATAATTTCAGAAAGACAAAGAAAAATTTAAGTAAGGTTTTTCTTTTGAACAGCCTCATGAATACATCTCCTGAAAGGCTCATAAAAAAAGCATTAGCAAAACAAGATATCTTTAAAAATAAAACCCCACAAAGACAGGAAGTGATCAAAAGCCAAACTCCGCTGTGGTGTAACTTCAGGGACACCGATGGAGTTGCACCCATTTACACCAGGGTACGATTTGACCCTACATCAACTTGTACTAAGAGCTTTTACCATAGTCTTTCCTGATCCCCGGGGTCCAATGATGAGTGCAGAGTTACTTTCTCCATGGATAATGGTTCGTTTCAGCAGCTCCAGTAGATGTCTATAATGACAATGACAGTAAGTTAAAACTTTAGGAACAGGAGTATTTGCTGTAGCTGTAGAAGAGAACTCAGATAAGAAAAAAAGAAGCCTAACACAGGATGGCCGGTTAACTGCAATCACAGTAACATCCACTGGGTGCAAAATGTAATAAAATCCAAGTAAAAAAGATTAGACTCAGATTTCATAAACATTAAAAATGTGTGTTATAAAAAGTATCACTGGTTCTTCTAAATATCATGTTACGCACCACTATGCCATACATGGAAGGCAAATTTCAGAGAAAAACTATTACATTCAGTTCTTAGCTCCTTTCTTCAAATAGGAAAGGAACTAACCTCAATTAGTATTAAGACTTTTAAACAGCAACAGGTTGACAAACAAATGGTGTTACAACAACAAAAGGAAGAGAGAAAAAATGCTTCAAAATGTGCCAGCTAAGAGACCATTAGGACAGATGTGGAATCACCGACTAAATAATTTTAACCAACTGATTACCCATACTAAGCTTCTGATGCATTCACTGAAACTCAGGGTGTTTAAACTACAGCATAGGTGAACTTTGACAGAACTTAAGTTTACAATGAAATTACAGAATAAAAAGATGGCTAGAATAGTGTTCAGAGTTTAAGTGAATTGATTTAGCATAGAATGTTAGAATTTAAATAGAAACAGGAAGTCATTTATCACAAAGTGGTAAACTTATTCTATATTATTCTGGTACGAATACGGAACTATGAATTCTTCACACAGGTTTTTATGAATGTGTTACTCAAACTTCACACCAATCTAGAGTTATGGGAATGTTACTTGGAGTTCAGACAAATACTTCTTGTTAGAAATTTAAACAATTACTGAACTACTAAGCTGTCAGTTCTAGATGCCCTTCCTTAAGGCAAAGCTATTTCCCTTTAGGGTATCTTTACTGTATATTAAGATAATGTAAGTGATTCATTGAAGTGTTACTGTAAAACACTGAAATGGTTGTAGAGAGATTCTAGTAACCACAAGGGCTTTTTCAGTTCTCTGCCATAACTGAGGAATGAAAACTGTCCTGCTGATTTCCAGTTTTTCATCATGTTGCCTCTCCACAGCGTAACAACATCAGTGCCACCTTTGTTGCTGTGGAGGTCATCCCCTGCGATTGGTAATTTTTTTAAAGACCCCAAAAACGTATGGAAGGGGTCCACACGATATTTTTTTTGTAACAATGAGGATCAGGTTTTATATTCTACATTTATTTCCCCCAAAAACTGAATTAATTCAGTGAAGAATGCGAGCATAACATTTGTTTTATTCGTTTTTTTTAAAAGTCGGTTACAATATGCATTTTATAGTAGGAACACTAATTTTCTTACATTGACAATGGGGAAAAAAGAGAAAAGAACGGGAGTTACTGTTAACAACTGAAACAATCTTCCATTGAGGGGGAAGAATACACTTGGAAGAAAAGAGAAAAAAGTAACTCTTACAGAATCTTGGATGTCTTTCAGCAATGAGTGATCAATATTCAAAATAAATTCTTCATTATCAAAAGAGGAAGACAATAAATGTTAACATAAGATCAGCCATACAGGGTCAGATGAAAGATTCATCTAGCCCAGTATCCTGTCTTTTGACAGTGGCCAATGCCAGGTGTCCCACAGGGAAGGAACAGAGTAGGTAATCATCAAGTGATCCATCCCGTCACCCATTCCCAGCTTCTGGCAAACAAAGGCTAGGGACACCATCCCTGCCCATCCTGGTTATTAGCCATTGATGGACCTATCCTCCATGAACTTACCTAGTTCTTTTTTGAACCCTGTTATATAGTCTTGGCCTGCACAATATCCTCTGGCAAGGAGCTCCACGGGTTAACTGTGCATTGTGTGAAAAAATACCTCCTTTTGTTTGTTTTAAACCTGCTGCCTATTAATTTCATTTGGTGACCCCTAGTTCTTGTATTATGAGAAGGAGTAAATAACACTTCCTTATTTATTTTCTCCACACCAGTCATGATTTTGTAGACCTCTATCATATCTCCCCTTAGCCATCTCTTTTCCAAGCTGAAAAGTCTTATTAATCTCTCCTCATATGGAAGCTGTTCCATACCCCAAATAATTTTTGTTGCCCTTCTCTGAACATTTTCCAATTCCAATATATCTTTTTTGAGATGGGGCAACCACATCTGCATGCAGTATTCAAGATGTGGGTGAACCACTGATTTATAGAGGCAATATGATTTTTCTGTCTTGTAATCTAGCCCTTTTTTAATGATTCCTAACATTCTGTTTGCTTTTTGACTGCTACTGTACATGGAGTGGATGTTTTCAGAGAGCTATCCACAATGATTCCAAGATCTCTTTCTTGAGTGGTAGTAGCTAATTAGACCCCATCATTTTATATGTATAGTTGGGATTATGTTTTTCAATGTGCATTACTTTGTATTGAATTTCATCTGCCATTTTGTTATCCAGTTTTGAGAGATCCTTTTGTAGCTCTTTGCAGTCTGCCTGGGACTTAATTATCTTGAGTAGTTTTGTATCATCTGCAAATTTTCCCACCTCACTGTTTACCCCTTTTTCCAGATCATTTATGAATATGTTGAATAGGACTGGCCCAGTACAAACCCCTGGGGGACACCACTATTTACCTCGCACCATGTTATTTTTTGGAGTCCTAATTTATACTAGCAAATGTTTCATTATTAGTTCCTGTAACAGGGTCACTCACCCCTTAAGGCTGGAGCTAGCCACCCCGATTACAGAATAAGCCATATCTAGGTGAGATCAGGGTGACTGCCCTGTAAAGAACAGCAGGAGGCTGCAATGAAGGGGAGAATAGTCAGGAACTAGACTGCTAGGGGTGTGCAGGTTCTAGCAGAAACTCCTTGCAGTGTTCTGACAAAGCAGGAAAGGCTCCAGGCACGAAGACCTGGGAGAAGAAGATACAAACCAAGGTCTCTCAACTTTTGGATGAACAAACATTCAAAAATTTAAATAAAAACAACCTGAGAAGGGATGGGAATGGACAAAATGTAGGAGTTTCTTGAACATACATGAGAAAAATTCAGCCAAGAAGGTGATTTTCTTTTAGAAGTTTTTACACATGAAAAACAGGAATGCAAGTCTTTCTAATAATCTAATTTTAAAACAAAAGTTTAAATGAGTTTCAAGCTCTACTGAAGTTTTAAGAAGCTGCTTCTTTTAAGTGCATTTTAAAATCACTACTTAACAGAAAAAAGATCAAAGGCATAACAGGCCCTGTACAAATCAGAATTTATGTTTAAACTGAGGTCAAAATATTAAAGCAGCTGCTCACAAAGTTATGAAGTTGCTTACTCACTTGTACTGAAGTTGAACCCCAAACAGTTTTCCATTAGGGCACTGGTGACAAAATCTTTCACGTAAAATTCTTTGTACCTATTGAGATAAAGTAAGATTGGCACAAAATACGTAATGCCTGTAACACAGAGACATATACTAGCACCCTTAGTCAACTCTGCTGGATTACTGGAAGATTCATTAGTTATTTGTGCTATAGCAACTTGGGCATCGTGCAATGAAACCGACTCAAACTGTAAATGCACACGTTAGCTGTCACTAAAGATACAGAGTGGAAACCAATCATGGTACATAGTCTTTAGTGACAGTCTTTAGTGACACAGTCAGAGACCAGGAGCAGAGAAGACAAAAAGAATCTATCCAAGAGAGAAAAGCAGTGTTATTTCTGCAGGGTGTCCATCTCTAGTGCCCTGATATTCTGTTGTTGCTTCTCTCCTCAGCCCAAAAAATACATAATGTAGTACTCATTGCCACACTGGATTAGACCATTAGACCAGTGATCCCTCTAATCCTGTGTCCTATCTCTGACAGTACCCTGTACTACAGGAAGGTGCAAGAAAACCCATTGTATACAGTTAAAGAATAATATACTTAAAGCTGAAGTTTCTTCCAAAGAACTGAGTGAGGGTTTATACTACAACACAATTTTTTTGCTATGTAATGCATGTTAAAAGAATGTTATTCAAGCTGAAAGCTGAAGCACTCAAGGTTAGAAACTGACAAATTTACAGTTGCCTGTGCAACTTAATTCTGCCTCCTTATTCATCTATTTTGTGCAGATACACTGTGGGGAAAAAAAATAGCGTGGGATCATGTCATTAAAACTATATCGTAATGCAGACAACATAGTGGGACAGAATTAAGATTGCCTGGACAACCTCAAATCTAGTATTTCCTAACTTTTGAGTGCTTGATTTTGCAACCTAACTACACTGAAAGCTTTATTCCGTATATAATTTCCTAGATTTCTGGGGAGAAAACCTCACACATCATTTATCATCGGTAGGTTTTGAAGCCTCAATCTTCAGCACTAAAGCTGAGCCTTCTACTACTTGAACTACAGGACATTAGCTACCAGTAGAAAACTATTACCCCATGAGAGGGACAGGAACCTGCAATATGGAGATGGTCAGGGACACCTCAACCCAGTTCTTCTCTCCCACTTACCCTGACACTGCAATGGCTCTGACAGCTTCCTGGCCTCCCCAGGGCAATGCATGCTGCTGCTTTGGCAGTAGCATGGACCTGACCTTAGAAATGCCATGTCTGGCATCATGACAAAGTTTTTCCTGAAGAACTCAAACAAGAGAGGGAAAAATGACTTTTTCCTCTCTCATCAGAATGTGAACAGAATTTGACAGACTGAAGAAGAGTTGCTTCTTTAACCAGAGGACTTACTTCCCTGTGAAGTTCAAAGGCCTGTTGCAAAGATTGGAAGCGTTAAAGCTTCTAAAAAAAAAAACTTTCCAAGAATCTTTTATAATGGCAAGTGTTATGACAACCTAAATACAAGGGCAACCACTAGCTCTCCCAGTAAAAAGAATATAATATAATAGGTAATCCTAGTGTACCTGAGTTTCATCCATAATCTAAACCTTTTTAAAAAAAATCCTATTAAGCTCTTCATCATAATTTTATTTTGGAGCAATGAGTTCCACAGAATAATTACACACTATCAACTAGTATTCCCTTTTTAGCAGCAAAAAGTATGTTGCCTTTCAATTTAACTGAATGCCCCTTTCAGTCTGTATTCTGAAGAAGGGTAAGTAGAAGTATTTGATAGGTATTTACCTTCTTTGAGCTAGTAGTTGTGTCATTCGCTATCATATCCCTTTATCCTTCTCTAAACTGAGCATCCCAAGTCTTTTCACTATCCCTTCACATGAAAATATTTTCATGTCTTTTAATCCCTCTTCTCTTATTGGATCCTCCTCTATTCCTACTTACTCTTTTGAGATTGTGTCCAGAACAAAATGCATTACTCCTAGTGAGGAAGTACCAGAGATACAAAAACAAACAAACAAACAAACCCCAAAATCCCACAAACCCTACCCATACAGCTCATCTTCAGTTTTACTTCCTGACAGTCTAGCATATACCCACCAATTCTTTCAAGCTTTCCATTTCTGCAACACTTAAAAAGAAACTAAACATTTCTTATGTCTTTAGCTTTCTGTTCGTAGTATTCTCAACTTCCATGCCATTTTATAGGCTTTGTTTGGATGAATTCCCCCACCCCCAGAAGAGTAGGAGGACAGCTGGAAAAGTATCTTGCAATTTAACCAAACTTTCTTGCATTCCTTGATCTTCATTTTAACAGTATGCATAATTTCTGTGACAAGGTATGTTCAAGTATAAATGCATAATTGCTTCAAGTTGCAGTCTAAGATGGAGTCAGCTATTCTCAATGACAATTGATAGAGACTATCAAGAAAGAATTTGCATACATCTCTCAGAATGCAAGAAGTTGGCTTGGTCAAGTTAGCCAAGAATGTGAACCATTTTCCATACATTGGCAGCCACCTCTCCCAAACAGCCAGCATTGACACAAATTGAATACAAAAAGAAAAGGAGTACTTGTGGCACCTTAGAGACTAACCAATTTATTTGAGCATAAGCTTTCGTGAGCTACAGCTCACTTCATCGGATGTAGCTCACGAAAGCTTATGCTCAAATAAATTGGTTAGTCTCTAAGGTGCCACAAGTACTCCTTTTCTTTTTGCGAATACAGACTAACATGACTGTTACGCTGAAATTGAATACAGGATCTGCTATGCCAGCACATTTTGGAAGACTACTCGAACGAGTCTTCAATGACAGAGATCTACAAACAAGTACCAAGACCTTGGTTTACAAGGCAGTTGCCATTCCTCACCCTTCTCTATTGGTGTGAGACCTGGGTAACAGACAACATCTCAAGCGGCTGAAGAGGTTCCAGTACTGCTGTCTCAGAAGGATTCTCAGGATCAGTTAGGAAGACTGACGCGTTCTCTCTGCAGCCAACATCAGCAGTATAGAAGCGCAAGTCATGAAATACCAACTCCAGTGGGCTGGCCACTGTGTACGTATGCCCGACACTCGCCTCCTGAAGCAAGTACTCTTCTCTCAGTTAAGTCAGGGAAGAAGGGCTCACAGAGGGCAGTGCAAGCGTTTCAAAGACATACTGAAAGTATATCTTAAAAAGGGAGGCATCAACCCAACAAACTGGGAGGCCTTGGCGCGGAACAGAACACAGTGGTGTCACACCATACACCAAGCCACAGCTCACTTTGAGAAGAACAGATGTGCTCATGAGACAGAGAAGCAACAAAGGAAGAAAGAAAGGACACAACACTCCAGGCAACAATTATGCAAGACTGTCACTGCTGTGGGAAAACCTGCAGGGCAAGAATTGGGCTCCTTGGACACTTAAAAACTCACCAATTAACCCACCTTGGGAGACATCATCCTCACATAGAGGGATAGCTGAAGAAGCTGCCAAGAATGGCACTATAACGATGTTTCCTGAAGGCTGTTATGCTCCTAACTTTTAGGAATGGTCTGTCTAGCAGTGGCCAGGCCTACAGACAGGGACACATACTGAAAAAGGAATGTCCTACTGCAAAGGAGTAAACTTTCATGTGCATGTGGGCAATGGGGAGGTACAGTTGCATATTTATAAATGTTAAGTAGTCCTAAGGATTGTGGGCTCCCCTAAGATGACCTGAGGATCTTCATTTTGAAGGTATGACAAAAAAAGAATTTGGAAGAAGGGCTGTAGAGATAGTTGAAGAAAAACTCCGCAGGTATGGACACAGCTGGAATTATATGAATAGGCTTGAGCTACAATGAAGATTTTCTTACGAAGTCCTTACCCAAGAATAGAAAAACTTGTAAAGCCACCTCTGCAACAGGTGTTTGGGTGAAGCAGGGGCAGCAGCATTACAATTTCTCTTGACCTTTGCTGGTTTGGCCAGACTTCTAAGAAACATTCTTTTGGAATGTTTTTGAACTACCTATGCTTTAACAGAAGATCTACAAGGAGAAGAGTAACAAGAAAGGAATCCAGTAATCTTTATGGAGGATTTCTTGAAATAAGAAAGAAGAGTCAGCAAAACCACCAGGCAGAAGACTCTGAGTTTTCTTAAATGTCTGTCAAATTCATCCCTCAAAAGCCTAGAGAAATCAGTGATGGGTAGAGCAGATCACTTTTAATGCCTGGTCCATCAGCAAGAGGGAAGCCTTGGTGGTACCTCCAAGATATTAACTTGCTTTCAGAGGGCTACATTAATCATATAAAGCCTTTTTCAAGGGTCTTCAGTACGGTTAAAGTGATTTTATTCTTCTACTTCGAGAGACTTAGCCAATAGTCTTACTGGTAAAAAAATTTTTTTTTAGGTTTGCACATCCCGTACCACCACACAAACAAAGGAAGTAAATCCCTGACAAGTAAGTTCAGTAGCAAGACCTTGTTATACCTTACATAACATACTAAAGATGTTTGACTACTTATAAAGTGCAATCATGGCAAATAGATGAACAGGGCACATGGTGATGCATCATTCTTGTTTTGCTTGCTTACTTGTAAGTGTGGTATTCAGTAATTGTTCTTCCTGTCCTTAGTACAAATTAGAAAGATTCTATACTTCTCCCCACCCCACTCTTCATGTCTCTTAATGTGAAAATTTGTTATGAATCTAAGCCTCAAAATAATTTGAACCTCACCCAGAGAGCCACCATTTACAAGTTCCTCAGAGAAGCTTAAAATTATCTTAACAGATTTATCTTCTCTTAGACAAACTGGTTATTTGCCTGTTTTGAATTAACATAGCTATTTACACAAGTCAAGAGTTGTGAGACAGTGCTTTAACACAAAAATCTGTGGGTGTCAGCAAGGTCTGCAGAGTTCTGAGAACTTATTAGCTAGCGCAGTAGCATAAGCATTTTAAATATAGTGGCCCTTCTGATAATGAAGTGTGAAAGCTGGAATATAGATGTATACCTGAGTGACCTAATTTTATTTTAAAATAGGTCAACAGCAGGATTGCAAGTACAACCAATGGCAAAACTCAGTTTTAATTGTAGTCATTAAGTTCTGGCAACATGTTCATAGTTAAAAAAGAAAGTCACACATCTACCATGGAAGACAGTGTATCCATAGCTGAAGAGAAACTGAGGCAGCAATACCAGAAACGTAAGAAACCTATTACAACCACTAAATGTTTAATATACTATAAGTATGTTGGATAATATCTAGACAGTCAGTTTGAGGAGTTGAAGGGCACAGGTGTGCAGTTGCAGCCTCTTCAGAGAGCTCCTGTCCTACCTCACCTGGCCCCTCAGTGAAGGAGGAATTCGCCTGGGCTGTGATTCACACTGCACATAGGAAGAGGATAGGATCAGTCAATAACCCCAAACGTGAATTTGAAGACAGGCCAGGATTTGCTATTTACTTACCTTGAATGCTTACTTTTATGAAGTGTGATAGACTTGTCAGTGAGCTAATTGTAGACTACTTTCAAAATGTGACAAAGTACAGGATTGTCCCTAAGCATTTTTATTATAAATGATTAAAAATAATTAGACCAATTGTTTGAATACCTGTATCTAACCGAGTGAATTATCGGGCGGCAACCTGATGCAGGTACATAACTGATGATGCATGGACATGTACAGAGACATCAGTAATCAAAAGGGATCAAACTTAGGGTCTTCAGGATCAGATAATGCTTGACAAGAGGACTCCCTTAGTTGTTTTGTAAGGGAAGGGTAGAAATTCACTAAAGCCAGACACTAGAAGAGGTCAGTGTCACCCACCCTACACCAATGAATTAAAACAACAAAGGAAGATAGAAAAAGGTTGCCCACCTGTGAGATGCATTCTTCATTTACAGAGCTTGTCTCCTTTGACTTACGTTTACTCATTGCAGTAATTCACATCTTAAATAAAAAAGAGATTTTCTCTAAGTTTTGCTTTTTGTTCAACTGTATGCTTGTCAAAAAACAAGATGTTTGCACACCGCACTTAATGCAATACCAAATCAATATTTATGGCAATGTTTACACATTCATAAACTGAACTTTTTGAGTAGTCAGGTTTTTCATATGGGATAAACAGGCAGTCTAACAACATTTTTGGTTACATCATATTACTGATACAAACAACTAATAATATTGAAAGAAAGTCTTGCACCATGCCAGCTTAGATGAAGGCTTTGTCTACACAAATACACACTCACAAGTTGTATTGATATAATTGTATTAACATGGTTATACTAATACAACCCCCAAGTATGGATAGTTATACCAGCATAAAAGTGTTTTACATTGGTATAGCTTATTCCCCTTTATATACATGAATAAGTGATACCACTATAAAGAATCTTTATACGGATATAATTGTCCACCCTAGGACACTGCACTAGCATAACTACATCTGCTTAAAAAGAAGTCATACCACTAACCGTTATACTGGTACAAAACTGGTGTGTAGACCAGGCTAAAGCTTCCTGCCAGGAGCCCAACAAGCAATTCCATAATAATGAAAAGAAAGGCACTTAGTTGCAATGAAAGACTGAGTTCAACCCACAGCAATGTGAAAAAGTACAATCCAGAGAAGTGACTCTCAGTGAGACAGGCTTCAGTAGCAATCGGATAGTGAGCAAAGTTATGCAAGAACCTTAGAAGAGCTAACCGTTATGGTTATGTTTGAGTGACCAATTTTTAAACAAAATCAGTTGAAGAATATTTTGCTCTTCTAAAGAAGGTCAGTTTCTAGCTTCACAGGCAGTTACACATCTATAAGTAAGGTTTTGATGAAGCTGTTCTAGCTTCTGTGGTTGAAAAATAATCCTGTCAGTAGAGGTATGCCACATAATAGATAAAAGTAGTGTGGAAGAATAAACACAAAACTGTAAAGGTGACATGCAGTTTTTTTCCTTTCGGTGATCTTTGAATCCTAATTAGCAAGTGTGATCTGTATCTGTACAGAGATAACCTATTACAATCCATTTAGATAAATGAATAAATAAATAAATAATTTACAAGCCTCAGACATTTTTCTGACCCCACGTAAGTAAACAAAACATGCAACAGATGTTCACAGAAGCCTTTGTGGCCCTTGTAAACATCTAGGAAGTGAAGGCTTCTTACCCTCAGAAGGAGATTTACGTACAATATAAACTTCAGATTATGATAGGAACTGGAAGGGCACTGTCAACAGAGAAAGGAGTAGTAAGCAAAAAGCGTTCTTATCCTTATGAAGGGGAACAAATAGGCATAGAGATGGAGACTGCAGCAGTTATACACAGAATTTTAAGGGTTTGTTTTATCAGGAAGGCACTCCTGTCTCCAATCTTCCTGGGGCAGCATAGTGGGCCAGCTGCCCCACTCCAGTAAAATAGGAGTTAAAAGCAGCCAAGCTAGGCTGATTAGGGAAACAGCCACAGCTGTGGTCAGCTCAGTTAGGGCCCAGCTGGCTCTGATAAGAGGGCTGGGGGCCAGGAGCTGGAGGAGTCTTACTCTAGCCCTGGAGCTGAAAGGGCTAGCTGCCTGGAAGCAAGGTACCTGAGGCAGAGCAGAACACTGCTGGGGAAGGGCAAAGGGAGCTGGGGAGGCTCCAGCCCGGTAAACCCCCAGGCTGCAGGTCTTGTTGAAGGCTTACGAAAGGTACTGGGGCTGCAGAGGGGAAGCCTGGGGATAGGCAAAGGCAGCAGGTCCTACCCCCTTGCCAATGATGAGTGGCCACAACAGACTGCAGTCTGCCCCAGTGAAAGGGGGCTAGATGATGACTGGCAGTAGCCACTGAGTCAAGGTGAGTTTAGAGGGTTGGGGGTTCCCCTGGATACTGTGGGGTAGTGCTGGGGCAGAACCCTGAGGTAAAGGACACTGGTGTCTGGGAGGGACACAGGGCCAGCAGCAGGCAAGACAGTGACCAGCGGAGGGTGCTCCGAAGGCTGGAAAGAGCTAATTCCCAAGACAACCAGCAGGAGGCGCTGCACCAGTGAGTTATTACATTACTACAGGCAGGTAGGAAGGAAGTTTACCCTTTAATTGAAGTGCTATTCCTTAGTATTGTTTACACTGTTTCAGGAGCAGAGAAATAAGTCTGAAAATTCTGATTCACCTTTTCGCATAACCAGAACGCAAACAGCAGTAAAACAAGCTAGCTGTCAAGTGATGCCCAGCATCAAAATTAGACTGTCTTCTCAGTGCTGATCTTGGACTCCTCCTGTGTTGAAGATATGAACATCTCCCCCAATGAAACCACATCATTTCATAGAATATCAGGGTTGGAAGGGACCTCAGGAGGTCATCTAGTCCAACCCCCTGCTCAAAAGCAGGACCAATCCTCAACTAAATCATCCCAGCCAGGGCTTTGTCAAGCCTGACCTTAAAAATATCTAAGGAAGGAGATTCCACCACCTCCCTAGGTAACACATTCCAGTGTTTCACCACCCTCATAGTGAAAAAGTTTTTCCTAATATCCAACCTCAACCTCCCCCACTGCAACTTGAGACCATGACTCCTTGTTCTGTCATCAGCTACCACTGAGAACAGTCTAGATCCATCCTCTTTGGAACCCCCTTTCAGGTAGTTGAAAGCAGCTATCAAATCCCCCCTCATTCTTCTCTTCTGCAGACTAAACAATCCCAGTTCCCTCAGCCTCTCCTCATAAGTCATGTGTTCCAGTCCCCTAATCATTTTTGTTGCCCTTCGCTGGACTCTCTCCAATTTATCCACATCCTTTTTGTAGTGTGGGGCCCAAAACTGGACACAGTACTCCAGATGAGGCCTCACCAATGTCGAATAGAGGGGAACAATCACGTCCCTCGATCTGCTGGCAATGCCCCTGCATATACATCCCAAAATGCCATTGGCCTTCTTGTCAACAAGGGCACACTCTTGACTCATATCCAGCTTCTCGTCCACTGTAACCCCTACGTCCTTTTCTGCAGAACTGCTGCCGAGCCATTCGGTCCCTAGTCTGTACCGGTGCATGGGATTCTTCCGTCCAAAGTGCAGGACTCTGCACTTGTCCTTGTTGAACCTCAGATTTCTTTTGGCCCAATCCTCCAATTTGTCTAGGTCCCTCTGTATCCTATCCCTACCCTCCAGCGTATCTACCTCTCCTCCCAGTTTAGTGTCATCTGCAAACTTGCTGAGGGTGCAATCCACACCATCCTCCAGATCATTTATGAAGATATTGAACAAAACCGGCCCGAGGACCGACCCTGGACCCTACCAAGAGGGAAAGAGTCATTCTTAAGTCCTGAAATGTGTCGATTAAAACTCCTTTAATGCTTTGAGATAAGGTGAGTGAGATACCATCTTTTACTGGCCCAACTTCTGTTGGTGAAAGAGACAAGCTTTCCAGCTCTTCTTCAGGTCTGGGAAAAGTACTCCGACTGTGACAACTCAGTACAAGGTGGAACAGACTGTTTAGCATAACTAGTTAACACACATTTTAAGAGCATTCAAGGTGAAGTTGCCTGTTAACACCTAGCCAGTCATAGGAGAAAATAAGGGGGGATTGTAGATTACAGATTGTTGTAGTAAGACAGACACTGAATATATTTTTTTAAGACCATGATTTTAGAGGCTAGCAAAGTTATGTATTTAAGCTGCTAGGCTTGTCTTTTGAAGGTGTTGTGCAGGTTTCCTTTGAGGACGAACAGAGATCAGCTATGGAGCGATTGTTTTGTGAGAAGTGTTTTCTCAGGACAATATTTCAAGGCTAGAGAAAAAAATCAGCCCCATTTTAACAGATTTTAAAATCTACAATGACCTTAGTGATTGATAGAGACTCTTAAAGATTTAAATTCACTTTTTACACTAAGGCTATGGCTACAGTACAGACCTTACAGTGGCACAGTTATAACACTGCAGCCACACTGCTGTAAGGTCTCCTATGTAGCCACTCTACGCTGGCAGGAGAAAATTCTCCCACCAGCATAATTAAACCAAACCCAACAAATGGCAGTAGCCATATTGGCTACTGCGTGTTCGGTGGTATTTTTTCCACACACCCCGATCAACAAAGTTTTGCCAACAAAAGTGCTCATATAGATAAAACCTAAGACTAGCTTTAAGTCTAAACTAATGTACCAAAGGATTAAAATTATGCCGGACAACCACTGATCTGTAAACTTTATAAGCTTCAGTAACATAGTGAGGCATTAGCTTACTTGATCTTGAGACAGCCTCCACCCTACTGCACATGCCTCTGATGCAAGCCAGAGTGTTTGCAGGTAGCATGACTTCAGACATGCTGTGGCTGATGAACCTGAGTTCAGCCCATGTACCATGAGTTTGAATCTTGCCAGTGGCAGGTCTGAGAATGTGCGTTGCACACATTAGGAAAGCTGGTCAAGAATTTTCCAGTGAAAATTTTTTATAAATCAGAAAATGCCACTTCACAGAAACCAAAAGTATTCATATGAAAGAGCTGCTTTCAACAAGTCTCTCAATGAGAATTTTGAAAAAAGTTTCTATATTGAAATATCCCACTGACATTTTGAAAATTAAATGTTTTGGTCTGACATGGCTGTGTTTAAGAATTGGAGTTAATTTGTACTAAAAAAGAGGGGGGGGGAGAAATAAGGTCAAAATGAAATGTTTAGATTCAAAGAGTTTTTCAGTTTGCCAGTTCATGAAAATTTGAGATTACTTTTTATCCTGAATCAAGAAAGGAAGGAAGTTTTCAAAAATTGTGAAAATTCTTGTTGGACAAAAAAAGTTTCCCCACCCATCTCTAGACATTAGTTGCTCTGTCTCCATTCTTTAGGGGCTGCCTCTTGAGTTTTTGCTCTAAGACTTTGTTTTAAGAGCCAATAAAGCATGCTCTAAAATCCACATGCATACTCAGATTTTCCTTAAGAAAGGAAGGAAGTATTAAGTCAAGGAAGTCAAGGAAGAAAGTATTAAGGTGAGAGGGGATAAGAGTTCAAGAGCTTGTCTACACTTAAAATGCTGCAGTGCTTCAGCAAAGACGCTATCCACACCAATGGGAGAGCATCTCCTGTCAGTGTAGATAGGCTACCTCCCACTACTTGACCTATCACTGTCTACACCCGGGTTAGATTGATTTAAATTGAGTCACTCAGGGATGTGGATTTTTCACGTCTTTGAGCAACACAGTTATACAACCTAATTTCCTAGTGTAGACCATGCCTCATAAGCAACAACATTAGGGTAGTCAGGGCTGTTCCTGTGGGGTATAGGGCCTGGGACAACCCCTCCTGCTGTCCAAGGCCCCATGCCCACTCCAACCCTTCCCCCAAGCTCCTGCCCTGCCTGTTCCCACCCCCATTCCATTCCTTCCCCCAAACTCGCACCCTCCCCACAAAGCAACGCTGGGAGCTGGCAGGGTAGGCTGGGTCGCTCGCTGCTGCCCTGGACCTCGCATCCATCCTATGGATGGGATGCCTCAGCTCTGGGTGGAGTAATTATGCCACATGCTATTAACCCATTTCCTAATCAATGGGACACTGTAATCAAAGAAAAGCAAGTAACTGCAGCTCTCAATGTCAGCATGAGCAAAAGGATAACTAAAACCAGGAAATACCCTCAGAGAGAGCCTGAGTCTAAGGACATGTGTAGTGTCAACAATTAGATTGTACCAGCATACCATCCCCAATCAAAACATTAACATGTTTATAGTGAAAAATAAAGATAAATTTCAACTGTCGACAATAATTCATCCAATCTACAAAACAAGCTTTATTCTTCCAAGTGCAGTAGTTTGAGATATTGGATTCTAGAAAATTTTAGGTGTGTGGCCATTTTAAAAACAGTTACAGCAAACTTCAAGTCACATTTTCCCTGCACAAACTGCTACAGCAAACTCAAGCAGTGTGCAAGCTACAATCAACTTTTAAAAGTTACATTGTAACCCATGTTAAAATGGAACTCCTGATGCATCCTTGACTGTGATGGAGCTAACACCCTACCATAACACTGCTGTGCCACACAGGATCCATGCGTAGAACTACTGGTGCAAATTGTTTATCAGCTATAGCCCCCCTCCAGAAGGAGGTGGTTTTAACATTCAAACGGCTTTGAAGCTCCCAGGCATAGCAAGGTTGTCTTTAAGTTCCTTATGCCACAACAATAAGATAGACTTTGGGAGAAGGGGAGCATCAGCTCACCCACTGAGATAAATGGGTCAGTTACCATCTTCACTCCTCTCCATGGTTCCTCCAACCTACTGGGGCCCTGGAAGTAACCTAGTGGAAGAACATGGGCAAGAAAAGTGAGAAATTGTTTTCAGAATGATTTTCTAAACAAGCGGCCATTCCATGGCCTAAGATAAAACCCAGAACTCTCTGAGGTGGCAAGGACACACTGAGGGGGACTGCATTTAAGGGTTTGTTGTTTTCCTAAGATCTGTAATGCTAGGGTTACTTAAGAGTGAAAACTTTTGTGATTAAGAGATTCCTTTCCTTTATTGCCATATAGTCCCTGAAGGGTGTAATTGGGGGGGGGGACGACGACAAAAACAAACAAAAAAAACCAGAACTTTCCACAGTCAGTGGACTTGGTGCAGTTTCATGTTTAAGTAACTAGGGGGTGGAGGAGGGCTGAGGTATTGCTTTGGTCTAAGCGGCCAGACTGTAGGGTCCAACTACCCAAGAAGAAAGCTAAACACTGGATCTGCATTTGTGAATATGTTTATCAGTCACTACCCAAACCCAGGGGACTCTGGAGCACTAGGGATTCAGCAGTCAGATCCAATCACAACCATCTGGTGTCCATTCAGAGAGTAGAACTGGGCCAAGGACAATCTGAGCACCCCATTCTTTCTTTTTTCTTTCAGAAGCTCAGGGGAACAAGAAGGGAAGAAAATAGCTCTTCAAGCAGATAATGTCCCTGAACCTCCTCGGGTTGGGGTTTAGGGAGGGAACCACTTTTCATATGAAGTTATGGTTGGTAGGTATCTGGTAATCTGAATTGTTCTCTCTCTCCACTTTGGATAGCTATTACTATCACTAATGCATATAGAAATTTATCCTCTTGATTTTCTTAGTGTGGGTGGGATATACCTCAACAGCTCCTAAAAAACCCTTACATTTCCAAGTACTGTCAATACATATTAAGGGAAAGTAAGGAACCAAGCATTTCAAATAACTAGATACATATCCTTAAACAATTTTTGAAGTTCTGTGTACTTACTGAGCATTTGCAAGTGTTACGTTAAATACAAGCAATAGCTTTCTTTGACAGGCTAACGGTGGATAAAAATAAAGGCTTTCTTTTAAAAAAACCAAACAAACAGGTTTTTTTTCCCTCAATGCGTTTTATCCAAAAAAAACCCCAATCTTAAAGTTAGTTAATTAAGATATGATAGCTCAAAGATATTTCATCATGGAATAGGGAATATAAATTCTAATTCTATAGTATGAGACAATATATTCATGTAAAGTTTAAGAAAAGCTTTGTAAACAAGTCCCAATAGTTCATGGATTAGGGACCCAATCTTATGTGGTTCCACAGGCTTTTGTATAGATTTAGGTTAATCTTTCTATCTACACAATGGGACTCAGTGCTCAGTCTAGAAGATACCATCAGAGATGCTTAGTTTTGCAGTTCTCAAACTGTAGATTTGTCTCCCCAGAGGTAACATTCTTGTTAACAGCAAAAATGTTTTTAAATAAATAGAGAGATGAGAAACAGACCTCAACTCTATTATCCCACTGCAAATTTGTGCGCACAGAGTCAATCCCTTACCTCTCTCAAAGTGCAAAGTTTCAAAAAGTTCAATGAATAGAAGATTGTTGGGACAAGGAAGAAAAAGTCTCAAGATAAATGTGAGACGCAAGGGACATATGCTTGTTTTGTTAAAATATGTTTGCTGTTGAAGAAAAAAATCCAGAATATATAAAGTTGTTGTTGTTTTAGTTAAAAAAACAATTTAAATGTCTGTCTGGTGATGATCTCCTATTACAGCATGGCAAGAAAATCCTCCAAATGTTAAAGATTAACCTGTTGACTTGGAGATAGTTCATCTCCCAATGACTTCATAAATATTTGCTTCAGTTACTTTTGGTAAATGAAATAACAAACAATCACTCATTTTGTGATATAGCCGTAAAACTAATCTGAAAAGTTTTCAAAATAAATCACTTTAAAAATGTTGTGTACCCCTTCTAAAAATGAAACCTACATCTACCTGAGTTGTGAAGAATATGTATGAAGGTTCTAACAACCAACAAGAATGCACTTTTATGTAGAAATCCATGATTAAATAGAGTCTTCCTGACTACTGATTTAAATCAAATTGATTTAAATAAAACCCACCCTGCAGGGTAACAAACGTTGTGGATAGGGTGAGGGGAATGTGGTAGATGTGGTCTATCTTGACTTTAGTAAGGCTTTTCATACCATTTCATATGACCTCAAACAAACTAGGGAAACACAACCTAGATCAGTGGTCTCAAACTCAAAATGACCATGAGGGCCACATAAGGACTAGTACATTGGCCCAAGGGCCACACCACTGACCAACCCCCCCCCCCACACCCTGCCCCCACTCCACCATTTCTGTGAGGCCCTGCCCCGCCCTCATTCCAACCCCTTCCCTGAAATCTCCACCCCCTGGGGGTACAGGAGGGGTGCATCAGGGGGCTCAGGGCAAGGGGGTTCAGCTGTAGGAGGGGTTCGGGGCACGGATCCGGCCCAGCACACGCTGGGGCAGGGCAGGCTCCCTGCCTGTGTGCCCTGCCCCCGCAGCGCTCCAGGAAGCGACCAGGACCCAGGGGGCACAAGGGTCTGTGTGTTGCCCTGGCTGCTCCTCCAGGTACCTCCCCCAAAGCTCCCATTGGCCGGGAATGGGGAACCGTGGCCAATGGGAGCTTCGGGGGAGGTACCTGGAGGAGCAGCCAGGGCAACATACAGACACCCCTGTTCCCTCCATACCCCAGGTCCCAGCCGCTTTCCGGAGCAGCATGGGGGCAGAGCCGGAGCTGCTCTAGGTAAATGCTGGGAGGGGCAGGGATGCCACAGGGAGCTGTTGGGCCACAGACAAGAACCCTGCGGGCCGCACACGGCCCACATGTTTGAGACCCCTGACCTAGATGGAGCTACTATAAGGTGGGTGCATAACTGGTTGGAAAACTGCTCCCCAAGGGTAGTTATCCGTGGTTCCCACTCAAGCTGGAAAGGCATATCAAGTGGGGTCCCACAGGGATCAGTTCTGGCTCTGGTTCTGTTCAATATTTTCATCAATGATTTAGATAATGGCAGCAAGAGTACACTTAAAGTCTGCAGATAATACCAACCTGGGAAGGATTACAAGTGCGTTGGAGGATAGGATTAAAATTCAAAATGATCTGAACAAACTGGAGAAATGGTCTGAAGTAAATCGGATGAAATTCAATAAGGAGAAATGCAAAGTTCTCCACTTAAGAAGGCATTATCAGTTGCACATACAAAATGAGAAAGGACTATCTAGGAAGGAATACTGTGGAAAGGGATCTGGGGGTCATGGTGGATCACAAGCTAAATATGAGTGAACAGTGTAACACTGTTGCAAAAAAGCAAACATCATTCTGGGATGTATTAGCAGGAGTATTGTAAGTAAGACATGAGAAGCAATTTTTCCACTCTACTCCACACTGATTAGGCCTCAACGGGAGTATTGTGTCCAGTTCCAGGTACCACATTTCAGGAAAGATGTGGACAAAGTGAAGAAAATCCAGAGAAGAGCAACAAAAATTATTAAAGGTCTAGAAAACATGACCTCTGAGGGAAGATTTAAAAAATTGGATTTGTTTAGTCTTAAGAGAAGACTGAGAGGGGACTTAAATAGTTTTTAAGTACATAAAAGGCTGTTACAAGGAGAAGGGAGAAAAATTGTTCTCTAACTTCTGAGGCTAGGACAAGAAGCAATGGACTTAAATTGCAGCAAGGGCAGTTGAGGTTGGACACTAGGAAAAATCTTCCCATCAGGGTGGTTAAGCACTGGAAAAAATGGGAGGTTGTGGAATCTCCATCACTGGAGATTTTTAAGAGCAGGTTAGACCTGTCAGGGACGGTCTAGATAATACTTGGTCCTGCCACAAGTGCAGGAGACAGGACTAGATGACCTCTCGAGGTCCTTTCCAATCCTCCAATTCTATGACTTTCAGTAGCAGGAGATGACCAATAGCTTGGGGCCAGAAAAGGTGCTGACTGACATGGTGTATTAGTGGATCACTTGCACATTGCCAAAGCCCTCCTTAAGACTCACTCACATGCTACTCTTCTGCTGTGTTGCAGCCAAGTTAAATTCACATAATTGAGGTACTGGCTCATACACAAGCGATAAGGAAATATGAGATCAGCATAAGGACTGGGAAAATGAGACAGAAGAAACTGTCACATATGGTCAAGTAAATAACTTCTTTTGGAAATCCCAGAGATGAATCTTAAGAAGATGGCATCCTATAGTTGTTTGTTGTTTTGTTTGCTTGCTTACAGTGGGGTAGTGGAGGAAGCAATAGCAGCATAGCATTAAAGAACAAGGCACTGAATGGCTTTATTTTCAAGGATAAAGTTTAGAATCTGGAGAACACCCAACAACCAGAGTTGTACAGAACTCTTGGATGTCCTTAAAATTTACATTTTGAGAAACTGAGCTATAGAAGGCAAGAAAAAGCTGGACAAGTGATTTCAGAAAAGTTACTAGAACACAACAGTAAGAGGGTTGCCGTTGTTAAAAAGGGGAAGTTTTCAAAAAGCTATTTTGAGTGGCAAATAAGTGAATGGACACTGTCAACACTCATTACCCTTCTGTATTCACAATAACCACTGTCCCAATGTTTAAGTGCTTTATCTGCCATCATTCTCAGGTGTAATTATTCTCTTATTTATTTAGGAAGTTTTAACAGGTTTACAAATCCTGGCCATGTAAGTATCCGGGACCAAAAAAAAAAAAAATCACAACAGTAAGCTTTTGTTTGGAGAAAAAGTAATATAATCAGATCTCTCTATTTAACAGTGTGTTACCATATTCGTGAGTGAGCATCTTTACATTACCTATGACATGCTGTTTCTGGCAATTTTATTACATTAAGTGACATGTCCGATTACCACATTTAACAAGCCAACCATGTCGATCAAATGTTAATATTCAAAAAAGTTGGAAAAGTATACTAATATTTTTTTAAGTGACTATACTTTGAATATTAAATACATGGTAACCAAATATCTGTTTCTATTTTTCCCCTCTCTCAATTTTGCTGGGTATGTAATCAGTGCATTGTTTTTAAAATAAAAATCTCCCTTTTTTTAAAAAAAGCTTCAGCATAATAAAGAGCTCAATTCTGCAGAGATTCCACAGTTGGTAATGTCACTGAAGTCAGTGGAATTTTACATATGAAGCCGTTTCAAATAACTCCTTCAGTAGCACAATATTTATTATACAATATTAAAAAGGAATTTTCAATTTTCTTCAGAAATATGCCACTGTTTTCAGAGGTGCCATTCAGTGAATGGGAGAGTCATCTCAGGGTTGGATCTGGCCATTTTAATGGTACAGAATGGTGAGAGCCAGTAAACATTAACTATGCCAAATACTAACAGAAATAATTCTGGCCTTGTTCAGAGAAGTATACTTGCCAAACTTCTTGAAAAATGCAATAGTCCACCCAGTTCTTCAGAAGCTCTCTCTCGACACTGATAACCTCTCCAGCTACTGTTGTCTCTCTAACCTTCCTTTCCTGGGCAAAATCATCAAGAAAGCACATTACATCACACATTACAAGTTACATCAACTAATGTCCCACATGCATTACAATCAGCCTTTGGGCCAGGGCACAGCACTGAGGCAACTCTAGTAGCACTTTAGATCACTGACACAGGCAAAATCTTAATGCTCATACTGATGGACCTCTACAGCATTTCACAGAGCAGACCTTAATGTACTATTAAGAAGCCTTACGACACACTAAGAATAAACATTACAGAATTACAGTGGTTCCAATCATTCCTTTCCAGAAGAACGACGAGTGGTGAGAGGTAATTACTCCTCCTTTCCAAAGGTGCTCAAGTGTAGAGTCCCTCAAGGATCCATGCTATTTGCCCCATTTCTCTTCCATACTTTTGTGAAGCCCCTGATGTCTCTCTGAGTTACTCCTGTCTACACCTAAGATGCTGCAGCAGCGTGCTTCAGTGTAGATACTACTTACATCGGCGTAGGTAATCCACCTCCCCGAAATGCAGTAGCTATGTCAACGGAAGAGACATAGCCATACCAACATAAATTCCTCGTGTAGACCAGACCTTAGTTGCCAACAATCCGCAGACAACACAATTATTTCTCTCATTCAGCACTGATGCAACTACTGCCACTAACAGGATATTAGTATGCCTACAAGAGACCAGCTCTTGGATGGGCACCATGATGGCAGATGAAGTAGTGTTGATAAATGCAAAGTAATGCACATTGGAGGGGAATAAAATTAACTAAATTAACTGTATTACTCAAGAAAGGGACCTGGGCACCACTGTAGACAGCTCAATGTACCCCTGTGGTAAAAAAGGTCACACAATGTTAGGATGCATTAGGAGTGGGAGGGAGATCAATATGGAAATCATAATGCTATTATAGAAATCTCTGAATTAGATGAACTATGGGTCTCGACCAATTAGCCAATTCTTGTGTAACTTTGTAAGTCCTGCTTTGTGCTTTCAGCCTAAATCTTATTCTATATCAGATTATAAAGATAACAAAAGTCCTACTGACTTGCCAATTACTCATGTTTAATGCACTTGAATTTTTGCTAATTTGCTCCCCAAATGGCTGTAGTGATCGTAAAGCCACAATTTATTTTATATTTTAATCTAGTAACTTTTCATGAGAGCACAAACAACCCATAAAAAGCTTGTAAACTTCTGTATGTATTTTATGTTAGGCGATTCCAGTACACCAAGAATGTTCTCATATTATAAATCAGTTTCATCCTACTGTCAAAGTCAAATTTTTTATTATATTTTACCTTTCAAGAAGAACCTCATTCTCTAGTTACCTTTTAGTAAGCAGAACACCTCTGTTGACAACCGTCAATTTCGGTCTACTTCTAGACATACATGTTTTAGTGAAGAGTCTATTTCCAATACACATGGGGGTCACTTCTAAAGGCACAGTGATTTAAACTAATTATATGGAGAGAAACGAGTTTCCCATTTCAAATCACAATCTGCTGCAAGTAAGTCACCCCTCTTACTGAGCAGTGTAACAACCTGCACTTTCAGAACAATAATTTAAATATTCACCTAACCTGGTCACCAGTTTGCTGTAAAAAGACTGAATTCTCTCCTCCCTCCATGCCCACATCCTCAGCTAAAAAGAGAAGCAGCAGCAGACCAATCATAGCAAGTACTCTGAAAAGCTAAGCTGCACAGTGAACTCCACTAGTTTAGATAGATTTTTCTACTTTTAAAAAAAACAAAGAATGTAGCCTTCTGCAAGACTGGTGTATGTTCAAATTTTCTTTAGTTACAAAAGCTTCTTTGTAACATATTAATGAAATTAAGATCTGAGACTTGATTTGGCCCTCAGACTGCCTTCTTAATAAATTCAAAATATCTAATAAATTCAGACATACTTAATTTTAATTGAGTTATTTGTGAAGGGCCGGAATATGGCACCTTCTCTTACATTTGGTAGTTCTATTGAACTCATTGGATTACGTACTCATTGAGAATAAAAGTAGCAGAATCAGGCCCTGTGTGTATAATTATTTATATATGTTCTCAGCAAGGTTAATGTTTGATTTACACTATACATATTATGAGCTTGATACAGAAATTACTGGGGGAAATTTAATGTCCTGTGTTACACAGGTCACAGTAGGTGATCACAATGGTCCTTTCTGGCCTTTGATAAGATGACACAGAAGCTACTAGTCAAAAAGTTTCAAATTACCTCCACTATAGCTAAGGCTATGTCCACATTAGGAGATAGTTATCAGTATAGAAATAATGGTATACTGTATCATCAAAGTGTTCCTACTGTAGATGCAGCCAAAACAGCAAACCACATTCTATACCAGTAAAAGCAGTTTTGCCAGTGCAGCTGCATCTACAATACAACACAGCTGTACTGGCAGAAGTCTGTACTGTAGACAAGGCCTAACTCCCTAGAATGGTATCTACAGTCAATACAGTGTGAATTCAGTTCATCTCCAGGGCTCAGAAGCAGCTGCTACATGCTCTACTCCCGAGGGCATTATGCACCAAAAAACTAAAAATTCTGCAAATTTTATTTGTCAAATAAATGTGGAGGCTCCAGCATGGCACTGGGGAACACAGGCCACTAGCTGCACAGAGGAAGTAGATCAGATGCGGGAACAGTTCCCTGTACAGGGATCCCTATCCCTGCAGCTAAGGAGCAATGGGTGCAGGAAGCAGGGGGAGTTTGCAGAGCTTCCTGAAGCCGGAGAAGAAATTTGGGGGTAGGTCTGACCCAGCCCCGGATGCCATGCAGGGGAAGAGAAAATCCCATCCTCCCCAGCCCAGTCGGGACTACCAGCTAAGCACGGTGCAATGTAGGAACCACCAGCGGGTCTTCCCCAGTCCCGCCTCCTGCCCCACAGTCATTTACCTCTGGCCAGCTGCCCTTAGCAACTGAAACGCACTGATGGGGACGGTCGCAGGACTGCACTTCTGGCTTCCTTTTGCTTCCCCATCAGAGAGTCATTTTTTGGCAGGGAAGCAAAGAAATCTGCGGGTGACATGAATTCTGCACATTACTCCCCCAGGAGTAATGTGCATATGCCTTACTGAAATTTCTCTGAAGGTACTATCATGTTCTACAGAATTTCAGCTTTCACTAAAAAAACAAAGTCTCTAACTGTTAGAGCTGCACAGAATTGTTCAAAATTTGAGCCAAAAAACCAGCAAAGATGTCTATGGATGTCAAGGTTCCTTCCCCACTCTGAATTCTAGGGTACAGATATGGGGCCCTGCATGAAAGACCCCCGAAGCTTATTCTTACCAGCTTAGGTTAAATGCTGCCACCACCAAAGTGTTAAACAAAGAACAGGGGAAGTGCCCCCTTGGAAACGTCTCCCCTCGCCCCCAAAATATCCCCATCAAGCACTACACCCCCTTTCCTGGGGAAGGCTTCATAAAAATCCTCAACAATTTCCATAGGTGAACACAGACACACACCCTTGGATCTTAAGAACAATGAAAAAGCAATCAGGTTCTTAAAAGAAGAATATTAAAGAAAAAGTAAAAGAATCACCTCTGTAAAATCAGGTAAATACCTTACAGGGTAATCAGATTCAAAACATAAGGTTTTGCCTAGAAGGATTCTCTAGTTACAAAAAGACACACAAACCGGAATATACAACCCATTCAGCACAACTTATTTTATCAGTCATTTAAAAAAACAGAATCTAACGCATATCTAATTAGACTGCTTATTAACTCTTTACAGGAGTTCTGACCTGCACTACCGCTCTGGTCCCGGCAAAAGCATCACACAGACAGAGAGAACCCTTTGTTTCGCTCCAGCTTTGGAAGTATCTTGTCTCCTCATTGGTCATTTTGGTCAGGTGCCAGCAAGATTATTTTAGCTTCTTAACCCTTTACAGGTGAAAGGGTTTTTCCTCTGGCCAGGAGGGATTTTAAAGGTGTTTACCCTTCCCTTTATATTATGACATGCCCCCCAAATCACAGATAGGGTGAAACGCTGGCTGGGATTTCTTCCTGGAGCTCTAGGAGAAAACAGAGTTAATAAGACACATGCACCTCTAAATATACTACCAAGTATATAAAGACGAACAATATTCTCCACATCTCAAGGACGCTTGTAACCAGTTGATTCTGGAAAACTTTCACAGGAGAGTGCATCAGCCACTTTGTTAGAAGTTCCTAAGATGTGTTGGATGTCGAAATCAAAATCTTGGAGAGCTGAACTCCACCGAATAAGCTTTTTGTTATTTCCCGTGGTGGTATGAAGCCGCTGTAGCGCAGCATGGTCTGTTTGGAGGTGGAAACACCGTCCCCAAATATATGGGCGTAGCTTTTCCAGAGCGACTGACCAGTTGCTTTCCCTCTCAGACAGCTTCTTGCTGAGAAACACTACAGGATGGAATTTTTGATCCGGTCTTTCCTGCATTAAAACTGCTCCCACACCACGCTCGGACGCATCTGTGGTTACTAAGAATGGTTTGTCAAAGTCTGGGGCCCTGAGACTCAGACATGAGTGTCGCTTTAAGCTGGTTAAAGGCCTTCTGACACTCTTCAGTCCACTAAACGGCATTTGGCTGTTTCTTTTTGGTTAGGTCTGTTAGTGGGCCGGCAATTTGGCTGTATTGCGGTACCAATCGCCTGTAATATCCGGCCAAGCCTAAGAAGGACTGGACCTGTTTCTTTGAATTTGGGACAGGTCACATTTGGATAGAATCCACTTTGGCCTGTAGGGGGGTTGATAGTTCCTTGGCCCACCTGGTGTCCAAGGTAAGTCACTCTGTTTAGGCCTGTTTGACACTTCTTAGCCTTAACAGTTAGTCCTGCCTCCCTTATGTGCTCGAAGACTTTTTGTAGATGTTCCAGGTGTTCTGCCCAGGAATCCGAAAATATGGCCATATTGTCAAGGTAGGCGACTGCATATTCTCCTAATCCCGCTAGGAGACCATCTACAAGTCTTTGGAAGGTGACGGGTGTATTTCGCAGCCCAAAAGGGAGTTCACTAAATTCATACAGCCCGACATGTGTGGTGAAGGCTGACCTTTCCTTGGCAGATTCATCTAGCGGTACCTGCCAGTACCCCTTGGTTAAGTCCAAGGTAGAGATGAACTGGGCCCGTCCCAGTTTCTCTAATAGCTCATCTGTGCATGGCACTGGATAGTTATCTGGGCGAGTTACAGTTAGCTTACGGTACTCCACGCAGAAAAATATCTCCCCATCTGGTTTGGAAACTAGAATCACTGGAGATGCCCGTGCACTGCCAGAGGGGCAGATTACACCCATCTGTAGCATATCGTGGATCTCCTGTTCTATAGCAGTTTTAGCTTGAGGAGACAACCGGTAAGATTGGGCTTTAATTGGGTGAGCATTATCTGTGTCAATGGAGTAGTATGCCTGTTCAGTCAGTCCTGGGGTGGCTGAGAACGTCTGTGCGTAGCTAGTGCACAGCTCCTTGATCTGCTGTTGCTACATACGCCCAAGGGTCATGGAGAGGTTCACCTCTTCCATGCCACCAGCACTTTTCCCTTCGTAGTAGACACCTTTAGGCCACGCAGCTTCATCTCCTCCCTGGGCCATAAACTGATAAACCTTTAATTCTATAGAGTAAAAGGGCTTTAGAGAATTAATATGGTACACCTTAGGCTTTCGGTTGGAGGTGGGGAATGCTAGGAGATAATTAACAGCTCCCAGGTGCTCCTGGACCATGAATGGCCCTTTCCACGACGCTTCCATTTTATGGACCTGGCGCACCTTTAAGGCCATGACCTGGTCCCCTACTTTGAAGGAACGCTCTCTGGCATGTTTATCGTATCAGGCTTTTTGCTCTTTTTGAGCATCCTGTAGGTTTTCTTTAGCAAGGGCTAAAGAGGTTTGGAGGGTGTTTTGTAGGTTGGTTACAAAGTCCAGAATGTCAGTTCCTGGAGAAGGTGTAAACCCCTCCCATTGCTGCTTTACCAACTGTAATGGCCCCTTCACCTCGCGGCCACATACAAGTTCAAATGGTGAAAACCCTAAACAGGGATGTGGTACAGCTCTGTAGGCAAAGAGCAACTGCTACAACACTAGGCCCCAGTCATTGGAGTGCTCATTTATGAATTTATGTATCATGGCCTCTAAAGTTCCATTAAATTTCTCCACCAGGCCATTTGTTTGATGATGGTAAGGGGTGGCAACCAAGTGATTCACCCCATGAGCTTCCCAAAGGCTTTCCATAGTTCCTGCCAGGAAATTAGTTCCTTCATCTGGTGAGGATGTCGGAGGGCCAACCTACCCTGGCAAAAATGTCTGCTAGTGCCTGGCACACACTTTTAGCCCTGGTGTTGCTTAGAGCTACTGCTTCTGGCCATCGGGTGGCCAAATCCATGAAAGTCAGTTTGTACTGCTTTCCTCTGGGTGTCTTTTTTGGAAAAGGACCCAGAATATCCACAGCTACTCGCCGATATGGAACTTCAATGATGGGGAGTGGCTGGAAAGGGGCTTTGACCTGGTCTTGGGGTTTTCCCACTCTTTGGCACACCTCACAAGACTGGACATAGGTAGAAACATCCTTTCCCATTCCCTCCCAGTGGAATAACCTCCCCAAGCCGTCTTTGGTCCTGTTCACCCCAGCATGGCCACTAGGATGATCGTGGGCTAAGCTCAAGAGCTTTACCCGGTATTTAGTTGGAACTACCAACTGTCTCTGAGGATGCCAGTCTTCCTGGTGTCCACCAGAAAGAGTTTCCTTGTATAAAAGTCCTCTTTCTACAACAAACCTGGATCAATTAGAAGAGCTGAGAGGCGGTGGGTTTCTCTGTGCCGCCATCCATGGTCTCTGGAGGCTTTCATCTGCTTCCTGTTTGGTCTGGAACTGTTCCCTTGATGCCGGAGACATCAGTTCCTCATTGGATTGTGGACCTAGGCTTGGTCCCTCTGGAATCGATGCAGGGGATGGGGCTGTTTCTGTTGACTGTGAACCGCTCTCCGCTGGTGCACTATGTTGGGATTCAGGCTCCAGCTGAGCCTCTTGTATAGGGTTATCGGCTGCCGCCGGTTCAGGTTCAGTGGGGCCCTCTTGTGTTGGGGTTGCAAGTACTGGATTCAGTGCTGGCAATGGGTCTGGTGCTGGTTGTTCCACCGGTTCCGGTTCTGGGGCTGGCTCTGTCTGGGTCTCTGGGACTGGATCCACTACTGCTGTTGCAGATGTTGGCATGGGGTCCGGTTCCATCACCTCTGACCAGGTCCTGGTAGAAGTTTCTGAAACAGAGCTAGGCGTGACGGCTTGCTTAGCCTGGCTGTGGGTGATCATTCCCACCCTCTTGGCTGACTTCACATGATTGGTCAAGTCTTCCCCCAACAGCATGGGGATGGGATAATAGTGGACTTTTGCAGTCTATGATGTTCCTGACCAGCCCTGGTACTGGACAACTTGGCTGCAGGCAAATTGAAAGAGTTGAACTTGAAGGACTGACTCGTCACTTGGGTCTCTGGGTTGATTAAATTGGGGTCCACTAAGGAAGCATGGATAGCTGACACTTGTGCTCCAGTGTCCCTCCACGCGGTGACCTTCTTCCTGCCCACACTCAGTTTCCCTCCACTCCGAGGGTATCTGGGAGGTATCTGGGCCTGAGGACCTCTGGTGTAATTCCGGTGCAATGAACTGTAATCTGTTGGGGTTCTTGGGGCAGTTGGCCTTTACATGCCTCGGCTCGTTACATTTAAAACATTGTCCAGATGACGGATCACTGGGGCGAGGTGGGTTGCTGGAGAACAGTGTGGCAGGACGATAAGGTGTCTGGAGGGTTCCTTGGGGGGGTAGTTGGGGCCTTGGGCTGCCCCCGGTAGTAGGGTGTGATCTGAGGGTGTCACTTCTGGTATCCGCTCCAACTGTGAACAGGGTTGTTCCTCTCTCCTCCCTCCACCTGTTTTGGTCCGGCTTGCCCCGCCTCTCCGGCGGTCTGGGACTGCTTGTATCGATCAGCATAAGAAGCAAGACTTTCTCCGAGTCCATTTCCTTATCCCACAAATACTGTTTTATTTCCTCCTTGGACATATTCAGGAATTGCTCTTGAGCTATCAAATCACACATTCCTTCAAAGCTAGTGACACCCCTTCCTTGGACCTATTTATCTAACAGATCCTTCATCTGGTTTAGATAAGCCAAATTACTTACTCTGTAAGTTTCAGGTGTAATTTGAAATTGCTTTAAAACAAAATCCTTGAACTCATTATAGTTAGAAGCCTCATCAATAGGCCTCTTATTGAATATGTCCAGAGCTCTTCCAGTCAATTTTGCGACCAATGTGGTCATCTTGTGAGCTTCAGGAATTTTATGTAAAGTGCACAGTCTCTCAAAGGTGAGAAAATATTCAGCAATGTCACTGGATTCATCATACTGTGGACATAGTCGCTCCCATTTGTGGATTGTTGGGGAAGGATTGTTAGGGTTATCCAGTAGATTCCGCTCAGCCCTTACCTTCTCCAACTCCAGTTCATGCTTCCTCTTTTTCCTTCTCCATTTCTTTTTCCTTTGCCTCCATAGCTCTCCTGTGGGAAGCCTCTTTGGCTGTTTCTGCCTTGGGCTCTGTCATGTTTCCCTCTGTTTTTAACAAACTTTACACCCAAGAGTTAGAAATAAAAAAACAAACTAACAAACAAAACTTGCAAAAAGAAAAGGAGTACTTGTGGCTACAGCTCACTTCACGAAAGCTCATGCCCAAATAAATTGGTTAGTCTCTAAGGTGCCACAAGTACTCCTTTTCTTTTTGCGAATACAGACTAACACGGCTGTTACTCTGAAACAAAACTTGGCTTGTCAAAAAAAAAAAAAAAAGAAAGTTGTGCTGTAACCTGATACCCATGTTCTCCGATAGTGATCGTCAGCCTGCAGAAAAATTCTTAAAAAACAAAAAACAAACACACACCTTTTTCTCCAGGCAAATAGACAGAAAAACGCTCTAGTTGCTCTTAGCTAAAAAAAAAACTTCACGTCTGTGAAGAACTTGTGAATTTCCCTGCAGGAGGTTAAGTACCCTGCCTTTAGGCAGAGAAACTCCAGGTCACAAAAGACAAATCCCTTTTGTTATGCTTGAATCTTTTAAAATCCTTCTGTGCTTCTGGTTCAAAAAAAAAAAAAAAAAAAAAAAAACTCAATATGATTTCAAATTAATCCCACCGCTCTGCCACCATGTCAAGGTTCCTTCCCCACTCTGAACTCTAGGGTACAGATGTGGGGACCTGCAGGCAAGACCCCCTAAGCTTATTCTTACCAGCTTTGGTTAAACGCTGCCACCACCAAAGTGTTAAGCAAAGAACAGGGGGAAGTGCCCCCTTGGAAACATCTCCCCCCACCAAAAACAAATCCCCTCAAGCACTACACCCCCTTTCCTGGGGAAGGCTTGATAAAAATCCTCAACAGTTTGCATAGGTGAACACAGACCCAAACCCTTGGATCTTAAGAACAATGAAAAGCAATCAGGTTCTTAAAAGAAGAATTTTAATTACAGAAAAAGTAAAAATCACCACTCTACAATCAGGATGGTAAACACCTTACCATTAGGATAATCAGATTCAAAACACAGAGAATCCCTCTAGGCAAAAACCTTAAGTTCCAAAAAGACACAAAAACAGGAATATACATCCCATTCAGCACAACTTATTTTATCAGCCATTTAAACAAAACAGAATCTAATGCATATCTAACTAGATTGCTTATTAATTCTTTACAGGAGTTCTGACCTGCATGCCTGCTCTGGTCCTCACAAAAGCATCACACAGACAAAGAGAACCCTTTGTCCTCTCCCCCCAGCTTTGAAAGTATCTTGTCTCCTCACTGGTCATTTTGGTCAGGTGCCAGGGAGGTTATCTTAGCTTCTTAACCCTTTACAGGTGAAAGGGTTTCTCCTCTGGCCAGGAGGGATTTAAAGGTGTTTACCCTTCCCTTTATATTTATAACAATGGGTATGTCTTCAGTGGACCCTGGGTTTTAGCCCCGCCACCCTTACCCATCCCATCCACCCAGAAAACCATCCGACCAGGCTTCGGAGGTGCTCTAAGCCTGGGCCAGTTTACATGGCTGGGTGCTGAGGTCAGTATCCCAGATTTGGCTGGCACATGTCCACTTTGCAATGAGGAAGCAGGTAAAAATCCAACTCACTCTGCTGACAGTCCTTCCAGGCACACCCCACAGTTCCTCATGAGGGACAAGCAAGTTGTACAATTGACAGGGAAAGAATCCTAGAGCATTTCAGCACAAAGAAACATGGGGTATGATCCCAGATATACACTGACAAGTGCAGAAGCAATGAGGACATAATATTACAGGTAGTGACTTACTGTGGGGATGCTCACAAATGGACTAGACTAACCCTCATACAAATCATGCAAGTTAACAGTGCAGCGAAAACCTATCCTATGTGACCTAAACAACAGTAGCTCCAAAATATGCGACCCGCCCTAACCTCTTCCTTTCATTAAGATGTTACACTTTTATTTCTCATAAGAAAGGAGAAGGAGTTTTACAGAGATGTAGTGACTCACTTTAAGTGGCTGGCATTTGAGAGAGGACCCTCACTTACTTTTTTAATCCAATCAAAGAAAGTTTAGTTCAGTCCATCAGCATAGTTAAAGGCCACATCTACACTAGCGAGCTGACTGCAGTGACACTGCAAGATCGCTCCTGTAGCCACTCTATGCTAGGAGGAGAGAGCTCTTCACTCAACATAATAAAACCACCTCCACAAGTGCCAGTAGCTATATGAGAAGGAGACGCTCTCCTGCCAACCGTTCTGCACACTCCAGAGTTTCTGTTGGTGTAAGTTATGTCGCTCAGGAGATGCGTTTTTTCATACCCCTGAGCAACATAAGTTATACTGACAAGTGGTAGTGTAGACAAAGCCTAAGACTAGCTTAGTGGTAGTGTAGGTATGGCCGAAGACCCATCTAAGGAAACCCTAGCTCAGAGTCCAGTAGAGCTCTCACATGATGCACAATCCACAGTGAATGTGGCTTCTTATTCTGGTGATTCACATGGGTGAAGTTTGGAAAAGTACCCCCACCTTTTTTACACCCAAAGTCTGCCCTTTGCTCACATTAACTCACACAAACTTACGTGATCCAATTTTTAAGGGAAGTTATCTATGTTCAAGATAAGGCAGTTATAACCACCTTTGTAAATAAAATTAGTTACTTCAGTTTTTCACAAATTTAATTTGAGGTGCTGTAATCCCTTCAATTGTAAAATTACAACAGCTTTCATCTTCAGTGCCTAAGAAACCAATCTAGTTGTAATGTTAAAGAGCTTGGTGGGACACAGCTTTAGCTCCTTTACAAAAAGTAGAAATACAGCAAAGTCCCAAACCTTTAAGGAGCAACTATATTCCTCACAAGAAGAAAAAGAAGAATTAAGAAGTGCCTTTGACCAGCACAAGTGAATGTCTAGGAGCAGAATTAAGCTGCATGAAGTCGGAATTAAAGTCTGATCTTTCTTCCAGAGCATTCCCCAATGCATCACTCTGCAACACAGGAGGCGTCAGCATCTGTCAGCATAGAACAGGAGCGTTTCAATGGAAAGCGCTCTGGAAGCGGACGCACACCAGACACCAACGCGGCTCTGTTGGGAGGTCACTGGGGATGAACTCCGACGCCTCAGTTTTTTTCAACATGCCAGAGCAAGTAACCCGGAGTTGCCCCCAAGACCAGCACGACCACCCGGATCAGCGCCAGGCTCACTGAGCAGGAAGCGTTTCCGGTCAAGGCAGCGAGGACTCTGTCAGTGCCTTTCAGCGGCGCCTGCAGGAATCCCACGACGCCTCGCTGGCGCGCGACGCTCCTCCTTAGCCCTCAACTCCGAGGCTCCATGAGCATCATCCCCCGCCTCGCGCTGCCGAAGGGCCCCCCGGGGCAGGGCAGGACACCGGCAAGCGGCCCTCCCGCCTTATGACACCTGGCCCCAACGAACTGGGGATGAGACCCATCCACCCCCTGGGGCCCGCGAACACAGCGCGGCTGCCGGGAGCCTGCCCCAAGGGACACCGCCGCCCTCCGCCCGCACCAGGTCAGGGCTCTCGCCCGCTCTCCCCTGCAGGTCATGTCACCCCCCTCCCTCGCCGTCCCCACCCCCGTAGCCCCGCTCCCGCGGAACCCTTACCTAGTTCGGCTCCGCTCCTGCCTCCGCCTGAGCGCGTAGTTCGGACTCCAGCAGAGTAACCGCCCTCCTCTTCGCCCGCTAGTACCTCAGAAACCTTCCCGGCACCCCCCGCGCCCATCGCTCCTCGTCACATGGCGATGACAGCCCCACCCCCTCCTCTCTTCCCCCGCCCGCTCTTGACTCGCCTCAACTCTGCCCCTTTCACGCCCACTCACTCACTTCCGCTCCACTTCCCTCCCCCTCCCGCAACTTCCTGTCCCTCGACGGCATCTCCTTCCGGGTCCGCCTGCCGCGCGGTGCATTGTGGAGAGCAACCTCTTTCCCTCCCCACTTCAACCCACCGAGCCCCCTTGGGGCGCATGCGCAGTAGCAGCCTCCCATCTTTCTCCTAGGCAGAGCCAGAGCCTCAGCAGCAGTAGCAGCAGCAGCAGCTGATGATGAAGAGAGAGGGGGAGACTGGGGGACCTTTTATTTATATTGTTAAAGGGACAGAGCACTAATTCCATCTTGAATTGGTGTGTGTGGAGGGGGAGGGGGTTGGTGTGAGGGGCCTGAGTTTTTCCCCCCAGCCCAGCCCAGCTCAGCTCAGCTCAGCTAGAGGATCCCAGGGAGACACAGAGAGAGAAGGAGAGTTTCTTCCCCCCATCCCCCTTGGCCGTCAGAGGAGAGAGAAAGAGACCAAAAGCCTCTTAGCAACAGCCCCTTCTCCTCTCTCTGCTGCTGCTTGGCCCTGGCTGGAGACACCTCACCACACACACACACAGAGGAGCAGCAGCCAGTTCACCAGCTCCCCCACCTCCTGCTCTCCCCTCCTCCCCCTTTATTACCCTTTGTGTGTGTCTCTTTCTCCACTGCTCCAGGGAAGGGAATAAAAGTGGGGTGCAGCCAAGGTAAGTGTGTTTGTGTGTGGGGAAGCAATACCTTCTCCCAGCTCTGCCTCTCACTCTAAGGCAGACAGATTTGGGGGCTGAGGGTTGGGAAGGTGTTTGTTTTCTGGATCCATCTTTTAGCTTTGATGATAGTTTGATTGTTTACTGGTTTGACAAAGTGGCTTATTTTTTCCTGCTCCAAATGAAACACTTCAATTTTGTGTTTTACTCTAAGCTTGCTGCCCCTCTTTGGGAAGAAGATATTATAGTGTTCATATCTGTCACTTTTTACTCACTCTTTGAGGAAGTGGAAACCTTTCTCCATGTCCTGCCTCAGTTTTATTTCTTTTTCAGTGTATAAGGAAATGTCATGGAGTAGATGATGATCAAGTGTTGCTAGTGGTACTCTCAAGTGGGTTTCAGTATCACCCTCTTTTTAGAGCTGCTTCTGATTTGGGAATTTGCTGTTTCTGGGAGTAGTATTTGTCTTGTGGTTTTCATTGGTAGTTGTCTTTTTAATAAATAGTTTTTCTTTGTAGAGAGGTAGGTCAAGTGTTAAAAGGTGTTTTGGCCAAGGTTTGTTTTATTTGTGATTTCTTTCAAAAGGGCTTGTATTTCCTGTGTCAAAATAGGAAATTCAAAAGACAAAAAGAATAATATAGAGCTGGAAACCCTTTGGAATTTATCATCTGTCTTTGTTTTGTGCAGTTGCATGTTGCTATTGTTAACAGTCTGAATAACTGAACTTAGTTACATAATCATTAAGGCCCTGATCCTACAAAGATTTATGTACTTGCTTAACTTTAAGCATCTGAGTAGTCCCAATATGGCACTACTCTACTATGTAAATATTAGCAAGATCAGGGCCTATGCAATAAATCATCTCAATACTTAGTTAGAATAAACAGTTAGCTCTTGTTAAAATTTTTATGTTAATTTTTTTTCATGGTTTTCTGATAGGAAGGCCAAACTTCTCCAGCAGTATTTGTGCTGCACTAAATAGTTGTCTGGCTTAGGTACCAGTTTAAGTTTTAACTAGCCAGTTTCTTTGTTAATGTAAGATTCACATGTCAAAAAATCTGAGTTTTGTATAGCTTAGGTTGACAATAAAACTTCTGAATATATTTTCAGGAAAACATCAGAAAAGTCCTTTTAGAGTCATAAAAATCCATAAGAAACAGTTTAGGAGTTAATGATAAATTGGTTTTATATTTCAATGTCATCTCGTTTTCAAAAAGGACACTTGTTTTAAAAAAACACTGTTGTCTGCGAATAATTTGTTTGTTTTTCATGTAACTGTCTTTAAAAAAGAGAACTATGTGTTATTAATTTAGTAAATAATGCAAGGTATTTCTGGACTGTGAGGTAGGCCAGGGATTGTACATTTCAATGGGGCATCTCAGCAAAATGTGATTCAACTTGATATATGCATCTTTATCCCCTATTTGAAGAGGAACACACAAAAAAAGCCTTCACTTGTAAATGCTTTATTATCTCTGATCCCATAATTTGCATCATCAAAAAACAGTTTGTTTAAAGCAGCAATTTCATGTTCAAGCTGGCAATATGAAAACAGCAATTTGATCAGGTTGGAAAGGATTGGAGAAAAATACATTTAGAAGGATACTTGACAAATATTGTGAGAAGAGATTGGAGTAGCAAATGTTGCTATGTTCTGTAGAATTGTCTTCCTTTTTGTTTTCTATTTAGCTTATGAAGACAAAACAACTTTCTATATTCAGAACTATTTAAAAAATGAAATTTGTAAAGTAATATTTCTTTTAAAGATCAGCAAATATGTATAGGAGCTCATTCTTGAAAACTGTGGTTGTCTATTTATTTTATTACAAGCAACACACAACTAAAAGCTTATCCAGGAATAACATTTTTTCATGTTTCATACCAACCTATCATCAAATAGTTATGTTCTTACTCTGAGTTACCGTTGATGTGTTTCATCTGTGCATAGAAACCTATACTATGTTCAAGATTATGTCCCCAATATCAGTATTATTTCAAGTCCATCTGCAATTTATTGTGCAAACACGGATATTCAGATGGAGAATTTGTTATTTATGACATAGGGCAACACTTTCTTTATTGGTTTAATGTTAAAAAATATGTAAATTACACTTTTTAAACTGATTGCTCAGTAAAAAATTGAGTAAAATTTCTAAAATCCCAGTTTTGATTTGTTAATCCAATATCTTGACAGATTCTTCTCCATAGAGAGGAACTGTGTTTGAAACCTCAGCTTTCTTAGGCCCTGATCCTACAGTCAGGTCTGTGCTGGCAGACCACCACTGATTCCACTGCGGCTTATCTTGTGGAATATAGGTCCAAGGCCTTAGATAATAATCCATTCAGAGCAGGGACAGTCTATTTCTGTGGCCTATAGTGCACTATACTGCAAGAAGGCCTTAACTCTAATACGGGTTCTCAGGATGCTGCCATAATATGAAATATTCAGTAATTTTCTAAGAACTGCATCTGTCAACTGGAATTATGGGAAACTGTTAGGAACCAACAATTATTACTAAGTAGCAAATTTTTTTGATCTGTTTTTAAGTCTTTGTGCTAGAATCATAGGAAAGTAGTCAAGATTCTTGATTGCTTTTTAGGCATTGAGGAACGTTTATGTATTTTTCCCTATTGCTTAACTGGATCATTTGTATATCCAACATTAGTAACTATTTTTATGTCTCTTATTTCTTGTCTTTACCAAAAACGTGTGTCTGGAGAGTTAATTTTGAATTTATAAGGAATCTACAATGACTATATATAAGATATACTAGATTAACAACAAGGAAAACATTTAAAGGTCTTGTTCAGGCCAAACTTGTACCTCGGTATTTTTAAATTCCAAATTATCGGTCTTTTCTTGCTTATCCGGTACTAAGTTGGCGATCCATTTATTGGTTTGCTAGTTATTTTAGGTAAGCATGTTGATCTTCATTTTAATCAGGTATAAATGTTTTTGTAAAGCAGTGTTATTTTTCCCCTTAAAAAAAAGTTATCTTTCTGCGGTCCTGACCCTTGCTCTCTTCATTGGGAGTTTAGTGTTCTCTGAATCTCTTAGGAAAAACTGAGCCTTTGTGGGATCATTAACAACTTTACTAACAAAAAAAATGTCTGTCTTGTTTTTCACTCAGACTTTTTGTTACTAATCTGTTAATAGACTGTTTCACTATATTCTTCACAGTGATTTTATGTAAGGAGATCAGCGTTCAGGAACTAGTCGCTTGAACACAGCCAGTAACTACAATGTTAGCTTGTGAATCAGCATTGAGTCCTTGACCTCACTCCTGCAAGCTACTCTTTGGTGGTAGACCCTTGTGCCCATGTGGAGTTGCATTGACTTCAGTGGGGCTTCATGCAGTGTAAGAGCCCACAAGTGCAGGTTTCAGAATAGGGGCCTTAGTTATAAATTGCCTAGGGTAAAATTTTCAAAAATGCCTACATATCATTTTCAAAGTGATTTAGACACTTAGAAGCCAAAATCTCATTAACTTTCAATGAGACTTAGGAGATAAGAATTTAAGTCACTTTGAAATTGAGACTTGGGCCCTTAGTCACAGAGGCTTTTGAAAATGCATTCCCTGATTTTGTTTCCATTGAAATCAATGAGAGTTTTGACAGTCACTTCAACATGAGCAAGACAGCTCATAATAGAGAGCCTTCTTTACTTTTCATTTGTTAGTGTCTGTAAATATTTTTTTCAAACTGTTACCTGGAGTAATATTACTCATACAGCTGCCAATAATGTTAATTTAGCCTGTATAAGAACCAAAATACACATTAGTTATTAAAAGGAACATGAAATTGTACAAAAAGGTTGGAGACTCAGATCTCACTCCTGTAATACTTAAGGGGTTTCATTGTTTAAGTACAGTTAACGCAAATAAGTTGTGCTAATGTTTTAACTAACTCAAGCAGTTTTGATCCCAAATCATTCTTTGATTGTTAATTACATTTATATAGTATCTATTTTTAGATTAACCACCTAAAAGTGAGAGGAAGGTTCAGGCCTTACACTCATGAATTCATTAGCTTCTTTGCTAAGGCTGCCTAAACAGAGTGAAGTGTAAGATAATTATGAAGTTGTGTGTGTATATATGCATTTGTGTGTATATAAACATTTCTTAAATTATTCTTAATCTAATTTCTGGTTATGATGGCTGAAGTTTTTTTTTTTTTTTAAAGAAAACTGTAAGGCTCAGGGAGTTGGTAATGGAGTACAGAGTCTTTCATATCTAGATTGTTGACTTGAATCCAGCAACAGGAACCAAAGTCACTACCATGTGTTAAGAAAAGGAGTACTTGTGGCACCTTAAAGACTAACCAATTTATTTGAGCATAAGCTTTCATGAGCTACAGCTCGCTTCACTGCATCCGATGAAGTGAGCTGTAGCTCATGAAAGCTTATGCTCAAATAAATTGGTTAGTCTCTAAGGTGCCACAAGTACTCCTTTTCTTTTTGCGGATACAGACTAACACGGCTGTTACTCTGAAACCTACCATGTGATAGCGAGTCATTGACCTTTCTCAAATGTGTTGACCATCTCAGTTCAGCTCCTAGATGACAGGTGTCCACATCACAAAAATCTCCATTACTTCCTGTCTTTCTCATCCGAGTGACTAAGGAATAAATTGTGGGAGGTGGCATGAATGCCCCTCTCATCAATAGGGGTGGTTCATCTGAAATAGAATTGAGGCACATTGTCACAGCAGTTCAGAGAAGCTCTTGAATTGCTGGCACTACTTCAGTTTTCTGGAGAGAAAGAGGATTCAACCCTGTCAGGTTGGCACTCTTTTTATGAACACTGATGTCTTTAAAAACTGAATAGGTGAGATTTTTTAAAATTCTTTTAGAAGTTATATTAATTTCCATTAGAACAGAAGATAAAGGATTTCATTAATTTCTGTGGGATTAAGATGTGGAATGCACTGTGATCATTTTACTAAAGCTTAGTTAATTTTCCTCTACAGCGATGATTTAAACATAAGTGTACAGTAAGTTTAAAAACAATTATTAGTTAACACAATTGCTGGTAACTAAACCCTGCAGAGCTGATTATTCATTTTATTTGTTTTATTCCAGAGTGGGAAGAGAATCAGGTCTAGTATTTGTAAAGATTAAAATTCTCAGGTTTTCAGACAAGTGTAGATTTTAATCAACCTAAGCATTTAAATCAGAAGTTGCTTTTCTGACTTATCAAAGAACTTTACAGTTATTTGAAATGAAAATTGAAGCTTCAGTTTTAGGGTCTTTCAGTCATTGCATAACTAGCCTGGCTGCTCTAAGAGTGAAGGGGAATTCCCAAGTTGGGGAACCAGAACAGTTGTCAAACTGTTTGCACAACAAATCCTTCTGGATCGAATGGTGATATTCTCAACATTTAGATAAAGAGAAGCTTGCAATAATGTGGCCACACACATTGCTGCCAAAGGAAACAAATGTAAGGATAGCTAAGAGAAAAATAGAATTGATCATTATAATAGAAGTTAAACATAAATCTATATAATAAATGTGATTAGTTTTACTATCTTCATTTATAATGCTTCCATTTTTTCATAGATTTCAATGAAATTTTAATTTGCCAATGTTTTAATTATTTTAATCCATTTGAAGCTACTGTGGAATATTAATAACGTTTGTATTTCGTTTTCCTTTAAACGAAGTATATATGGATTTGTACAGTTCCTGATCCTACAAGGACTTAGACATATACCTAATTTTACACATCCCACTGAATGGCGTGTTTTTATGTCTTCGTGGGATTGTGGCGTACAAGGTACCAGCTACATAAAACAACTGATGTGTTTTAGCCTTTCTTACATATTTTTACTATGAAGAATGTGATTGAGATTAACATACGTTTAACCATTTTAAATGATGTTCTAAGGGTCTCATCCTGCAGAGCCTTATGGATGTGCTCAATTTTATTGACTTGAGCGAGATTTCTTATCTGTGTGAAGTTAAGGCTGCAAGTAAATCTTTTCAGGATCAGGGCCTGAAATCTCTAACTATTTGTCTTAATAGAAGAGAAGAATTTTTATGTATCTAGTGCTTTTACTAAGATAACATCATGTTATAAAAAGTAAATGAGCAGAGTCATCCATGATGAAGGTTATAAAGTTTTCAGATGTTTGTGATAAACTCTGGATTTTGTCAGTATAGAATTTCCTGTTTGGGAGTTTCTGAGTTTCACTATGGCATGTGAAGGTTGTTTCATGGGATAAAACATGAGTTTTGTTTGACAGTGAAGATTTGAAAAAGTGGAAATGTTGATTTAAATTGATAATGACATAATTTAATTATGTTGTACTTGACTCAACACTTTTCGAAATAAGAAATTATTTCAAAACTAGGCTATGTTAATATTTCAAAGTTTAATAAAGCATTCCATTTTGAAGGACAGAACAAAGCATTTGAGAAATGTTCTGTTTTGCAGTGCTCTTTTGAAAAGTTTTATTTAAGTTTTGAAGGATTAGATCAAGTTTCTCCAGGATAGCCCTTATTGGAAAACGTAAAGATCATTTTTCTTATAAAATAATGTGAGATCAAACTCCAGTTTAGCACTGTCTTAGTAAAGGTTAGAATTAAAAAAAACAAAAACAAAAAAACCCCCACTCTTTGAAAATATTTTCCTTCTTTTAACATTTTGTCTCACAGAAGTTCTTGATGAAGGGTTTCTAGGCCATTTTAGAAGCTGTAATCTAGTTAAAAGGTTTGTTTATACTTCCCATCTCTGTTCTGCTGATGGTATTAGAATGCGAGCCAGACATCTAACTGTTTATAACATTCGAACTTCAATTAAAGCTACAGTGTTCAGTTTACTAAATATCAATATGTTCATGCCAGCTTCAAATAATTACCAGAAATTATGGAAGTAGTATGATAGCCTATGGTTCCTCTCCTCCCCCAATACACTGCTCTTAAACTCTATATTTTTTATTTGTATTTCATACATAGAAGGCCTACATACATTTATTGGGATTTAAAAATTTTGGTTTACACTTGGGTGTGATAGTTGGTGGTATTGGAAAAAATAATTGTTGTTATGGCTCAAGTTCTTCTGGGGACAAATTTCCACTGATTTGAGTAGAAGTTTTGCCTAAGTTAGGATTGCAGAGTATTTGTTTTTAGCAGATGTCAAAATACATTTAACTTGGTCAACACATAGGCTATGGTCCAAATATAAACTGGCTTTAACTGTTCTCTGATAAGATGATTTAGATCTTCAGAACTATGAAGTCCCCCTTCTCAATTCAGCGTGAGCATATACTGTAGTTCTATTTTTAATAGAGGAGAATTTAACCATTTATGATTAGTTTGTTACAATCTTTTTTTAAGTTTATGAATTAATAATATAGATTTATTTTAATTTAATACATTGTATTCCAATCTGATAGTGCTGGTAGTGCGGTATGTTGTTTTTAAATGTTACATTGGAATATTTTTAAAACCAGTAAAATCACTTGCAAAGTGGTTCATTCTTAAACTTGCCTATAATTCTGTGCAGGATGTACTGGCTAGTCTGCAGTTGCACTGTTTATTGTGTTTCGTCTGTCAGTTGGTATACTTATAGCATCTCTGTTATGGCATTTTTAAAGAAGACATTGTTCATTATAATATCTTGGATATGTAGAAATGCTATTACTGCATTTCTATAGACTGTACCTCTATACTGTTGTTGTTGTTTATATGGCATCTTCATTTGAACATTGTACTTGATATTGTGTACTAAAGTATATGTATGTAAAATATTCATACTAAGGAGAAATGTAAAAGGCCTGATCTGCTCTCATTGAAGTTGGTGGTAAAATATTCATTAACTTAAATTGGAGATTGATCAGGTCCTAAATCTGAATTTTGCATGACTTCTGACTTTGAGAAGATATTGTAAAATAAACTGTTCTAACCATGAAAAGATCCAAAGAGTAGGTAAGCAGACATTCCATTTATATTAAATAGCAAATACTTAATCACCTTATAATCCATTTAGGAAAATATTCACACTTTGAATACTTAGCTTTGCACTTGCACATAATATAACATCTCTGTTGCTCATACTGTCATGCTTTTTTTGACACTGCACTGTTCTGTAACCAAGACTGAAAAATTATTGTTCAGTCTTTACCATTTGTTGTCATGACAAATATGTATTTGAATTAAATATTCTACTGGGAACCTGTACACACAAGTTGATATAATCAACATGCTCTAAGCCAGGGGTCTCAAACACGCAGCCCAAGGGCCGCATAGGAGTTATTTCCTGCGGCCTGCCTATCTCTTCCCCGACCCCCATTTTTTACTATACTTTTGTATTGTTAAATGAAAAGGTTTCAGTGATGCGGCCCTCGGGCCAGTGTTCTAGTCCTCATGTGGCCCTCATGGTGATTTGAGTTTGAGATCCCTGAAAGAATATAAAGGAAATTAAAGCACAAAATCATTTGTAAATCTGGAGTTTAAAAAGTAATTTGTAAGCATTTTTATCTCAGTAAAGTGGTGATAGTACACAGGAGCTACCTGTTTTTCATAAATAACTTTTTAATTATCAGAATGAATAATATAATATTCTACACCAAGAAAATAAATCTGTAAACAACCAATAGTGTATTATTTACACCTATGATTCACTTAATTTCAAATATCAATAATACTCATAATTTTCAAACTGTTTTCTACTGGATCAGCATTGGCAAATGTATTTTTTTTTGTTTTGTTTTTCAAACCTTGGAACAAAGGTTCGGGTTCATCAAAATGATCCTGAATACATTTGTTCTTTGGAGAATTTTAATTAATATGACATGCCTTCTTTATTTTCTATTGAAACTAGTAAAATATAAATAAGAATTTGAGCGGTAATTTACAGCTTTTGTTGTTTACAGGAAACTAGTACTTTATAAACACCTGATTTTCTTATTTATAGTATCTATATTTATGGAGTGATTTTTGGTTTTCTATTAGAAGAATAGAAATTGAAAAATAGTTCACAAGCTTCTTAACTATCACCGGTTTGGTTGAAATAATCAAAGTTTAGATGTAAAGGACATGAATGCAAAGTCATTAATTTGTCTCCAGTGACAATCATGTAAGATGATGAATCCTTTTGATGAATCTGCACCTGGAACTGCAAAAGTCTTAAGGAAGGGCACTTCAACTTGTCATTAATTCCTCTTACTTGAGAGCAAATCATGTTTAAGGCCTCAATGCCGAACCCTAATGACAATGGGATTCCATCTGGAATAGGGGTCCTCATTAGTAAATCATAATGCAGGATCCAAGCCTCTATCAGTATATCATCATGCAAGTTTTCTGCAAGGAATTGCCATGCTAGGACAGACCCATTGGTCCATCTAGTACACTATGCTGTCTCTGGCAGTGGGCAGAATCAGAGGTACACAAATTCCAACAGTAATTGGTTGTAGAGCAGTTTGACCATAGAGATAGTTTCTACCTGATCTTTGTTATTACAGGTTGGCCTATGCCATGCAGCATTAATGTTTATATCTCTTCTGAACCTCTTGGTGGGGGGGGGGGTTATTATTTTTAGCTTTTGTTTTTTGATCAGTCTCTTAACTCTGAATGTTTGCATTTATTCATATAAATGTCCAGTCCTCTTTTTGCCCTGCTAAGATCTTTATCTTAGGTACTATACTTGTATATTCTCCATTATTGCGATATCTGAGCAGCAAACTTTAACTGGCCAAATGAAGCGAGGTCTAATACTCAACTCGATGGCATTAGTTTGACTTAACATGATAGATTTTGAGCTCTGCCTCCATCCATTCCAGAATTTCAGGGAATCTTCTAGACATCATTGGCACAATCCAACTGATTTTGGTGCAAATTGGTATACTGGAAAAGCCTGATTCACAGGACTGCCTCACTTAGTGATGGGGGGCACGAACCCAGAGGGAGAGCGGGTGCAGGTCTGAGGGGAGCAAAGCAGGAATCCTCAAGGGAATGGAGGGTTGGGAAGTGGTGATGATGAGGGAAGCAGGGACCAAAACAGCAGGAATTGTGTGACTGGGTAGGCATGGCAGAAGATGCCTGGAGTGAAGATGGGGGAGGGGCAGAGATCCAGAGGAGGGGGAATCGAAATGGGGAGTAGTCACACAGCGCCTCTGTCATGAGGATAGAGAATGAAGGACGTTGATATGGGGAGAGGGAAATGGGGGGGCATAGATCCCATGGCATGATGGATGTGGTGGCCAAGAGAGGGTGACACACAGAGTTTGTGGGCATGGGAAATAAGGAATGTAAGGGAACCCCTGCTAGGTGCAATTTGCTTGGCCCACAAAAGCAGCGAAAGGTGTCCCCCTAGCATATTTATCCTGACAACACCCTTGTGAGGTAGGGAAGTGCTATTTATTCCGATATTACAGATTGAGTCAGTAAGTGATTTCCAAGATCCCAGGCTAGTGCTGTCATTATTGGGCCACTTTTTCTTACGGCCTCATCTTGGCCTCAGTGCTGTCTTGTGGCAATGAACTCCACATGCTACTTGTGTTTAAGAATAAAATAAAATTCTAGATTTGCTGCCTTTTAGTCTGCATTATTATGATGTTCTGAGAAGGGGGAAATAGATATACAGGAGGACTTCAGAGTTACAAACATCTCGGGAATGGAAGTTGTTCGTAACTCTGAACAAAACATTATGGTGGTTCTTTCAGAAGTTTACAAGTGAACATTAATTTAATACAGCTTTGAAACTTTACTATGCGGAATAAAAAGGCGGCTTTTCCCTTTTTTTCTTTTTTCTTTTTTTTTGTTTTTTAGTAGTTTACGTTTTACGCAATACTGTATTCTATATGCTTTTTTTCTTTCTTTTTTTTTTTTGTCTCTGCTGCTGCCCAGTTGTGTACTTTTGGTTCCAAATGAGGGGTGTGATTGACTGGTCAGTTTGTATCTCTGGTGTTCGTAACTCTGAGGTTTTAGTGTACTTCCTCTGTACTATCCATCGTTTTGTATACTTTCCCATGTCGCTTCTTATTTTTCTTCCCTAAAGTAAACTGTCCCAATCTCTATTCATATGAAGCTATTTCATGTCTCTAGATCATACTTGTGGCTTCTCTCTGAACCCCTTGTATTTCTGTTGTATCCTTTTTGAGATCAGGTGATGAGAAGTGAGTACAGTTTTCCAGGTAAAGGGATACCACTGATTTAATGTACCACTGATATAATGACTCTGTAACAATCCACTATTGTGCAAGTCCTAATCAATGAATAGTATGGATACCTAATAGTTCAGAAATGCACAAGAGTTCCCAAATATGATAGTATTTACTGGCTTCACAGTTTAGCAAAAGGATTCTGCTAGATAATTAAATCACTTGACTATGTCTACACTGCGCACCTTATGACAGCGCGACTCTGCTGTTATACTCACACTGTTGTAAGCTACAAAGTGTACTTTATCACCAGGAGAGAACTCTTCGAGCTTCTAGGTTCATATGTACAGGAATGCACAGAGGGAATGTGATTCTGTGAGTACAGAGTGCAATATTTTTAAATTGATTAATTTCCAAACAATAATTTCCAAAGAAATTTCATACTAAATGAACTTTGAAATATATAGCTAATAAAAAAACAGGAATTTATTTTCTTCTAATAAAACGTGGCTATGTCATTGCACCTAAGTTGACTTTCTTTATTGTAAAGCAAAATTTACAGTACCCTTTATTTTATAAGTTTCAGAGTAGTAGCCGTGTTCGTCTGTATTCGCAAAAAGAAAAGGAGTACTTGTGGCACCTTAAAGACTAACCAATTTATTTGAGCATAAGCTTTGGTGAGCTACAGCTCACTTCATCGGATGCATGCAGTGGAAAATACAGTGGGGAGATTTATATACATAGAGAACATGAAGCAATGGGTGTTACCACACACACTGTAACCAGAGTGATCACTTAAGGTGAGCTATTACCAACGGGGGGGGGGGCCTTTTGTAGTGATAATCAAGGTGGGCCATTTCCAGCAGTTGACAAGAATGGAACAGTGAGGGGGGCGGGGGTGTAAACATGGGGAAATAATTTTACTTTGTGTAATGACCCATCCACTCCCAGTCTCTATTCAAGCCTAAGTTAATTGTATCCAGTTTGCAAATTAATTCCAATTCAGCAGTCTCTCCTTGGAGTCTGTTTCTGAAGTTTTTTTGTTGCAGTATTGCCACTTTTAGGTCTGTAATCAAGTGACCAGAGAGATTGAAGTGTTCTCCAACTGGTTTTTGAATGTTTTAATTCTTGACATCTGATTTGTGTCCATTTATTCTTTTACGTAGAGACTGTCCAGTTTGACCAATGTACATGGCAGAGGGGCATTGCTGGCACATGATGGCATATATCACATTGGTAGATGTGCAGGTGAACGAGTCTCTGATAGTGTGGCTGATGTAATTAGGCCCTATGGTGGTGTCCCCTGAATAGATATGTGGGCACAGTTGGCAATGGGCTTTGTTGCAAGGATGGGTTCCTGGGTTAGTGGTTCTGTTGTGTGGTGTGTGGTTGCTGGTAAGTATTTGCTTCAGGTTGGAGGGCTGTCTGTAAGCAAGGACTGGCCTGTCTCCCAAGATCTGTGAGAGTGATGGGTCGTCCTTCAGGATGGGTTGTAGATCCTTGATGATGCGTTGGAGAGGTTTTAGTTGGGGGCTGAAGGTGATGGCTAGTGGTGTTCTGTTATTTTCTTTGTTGGGCCTGTCCTGTAGTAGGTGACTTCTGGGTACTCTTCTGGCTCTGTCAATCTGTTTCTTCACTTCAGCAGGTGGGTATTATAGTTGTAAGAATGCTTGATAGAGATCTTGTAGGTGTTTGTGTCTGTCTGAAGGGTTAGAGCAAATGCGGTTGTATTGTAGAGCTTGGCTGTAGACAATGGATCGTGTGGTGTGGTCTGGATGAAAGCTAGAGGTATGTAGGTAGGCACAGCGGTCAGTAGGTTTCTGGTATAGGGTGGTGTTTATGTGACCATCGTTTATTGGCACCGTAGTGTCCAGGAAGTGGATCTCTTGTGTATACTGGTCCAGACTGAGGTTGATGGTGGGATGGAAATTGTTGAAATCATGGTGGAATTCCTCAAGGGCTTCTTTTCCATGTGTCCAGATGATGAAGATGTCATCAATATAGCGCAAGTAGAGTTGGGGCATTAGGGGACGAGAGGTGAGGAAGCGTTGTTCTAAGTCAGCCATAAAAATGTTGGCATACTGTGGGGCCATGCGGGTACCCATAGCAGTGCTGCTGACTTGAAGGTATACATTGTCCCCAAATGTGAAATAGTTATGGGTGAGGACAAAGTCACAAAGTTCAGCCACCAGGTTAGCCGTGACATTATCAGGGATAGTGTTCCTGATGGCTTGTAGTCTATCTTTGTGTGGAATGTTGGTGTAGAGGGCTTCTACATCCATAGTGGCCAGGATGGTGTTTTCAGGAAGATCACCGATGGATTGTAGTTTCCTCAGGAAGTCAGTGGTGTCTCAAAGATAGCTGGGAGTGCTGGTAGCATAGGGCCTGAGGAGGGAGTCTACATAGCCAGACAATCCTTCTGTCAGGGTGCCAATGCCTGAGATGATGGGGTGTCCCGGATTTCCTGGTTTATGGATCTTTGGTAGCAGATAGAATACCCAAGGTCGGGGTTCCAGGGGTGTGTCTGTGTGGATTTGTTCTTGTGCTTTTTCAGGGAGTTTCTGGAGCAAGTGCTGTGGTTTCTTTTGGTAACCCTCAGTGGGATCAGAGGGTAATGGCTTGTAGAAAGTGGTGTTGGAGAGCTGCCTAGCAGCCTCTTGTTCGTATTCCAACCTATTCATGGTGACGACAGCACCTCCTTTGTCAGCCTTTCTGATTATGATGTCAGAGTTATTTCTGAGGCTGTGGATGGCATTGTGTTCTGCACGGCTGAGGTTAAGGGGTAAGCGTTGCTGCTTTTCCACAATTTCAGCCCATGCACGTTGGCGGAAGCACTCTATGTAGAAGTCCAGTCTGTTGTTTCGACCTTCAGAAGGACTCCACCCAGAATCTTTCTTTTTGTAGTCTTGGTAGGAAGGTCTCTGTGGGTTACTATGTTGTTCAGACATGTGTTGGAAATATTCCTTGAGTCGGAGACGTCAAAAATAGGATTCTAGGTCACCACAGAACTGTATCATGTTCATGGGGGTGGAGGGGCAGAAGGTGAGGCCCCGAGACAGGACAGATTCTTCTGCTGGGCTAAGAATATAGTTGGATAGATTAACAATATTGCTGGATGGGTTAAGGGAACCACTGTTGTGGCCCCTTGTGGCATGTAGTAGTTTAGATAGTTTAGTGTCCTTTTTCTTTTGTAGAGAAGCAAAGTGTGTGTTGTAAATGGCTTGTCTAGTTTTTATAAAGTCCAGCCACGAGGAAGTTTGTGTGGAAGGTTGTTTTTTTATGAGAGTATCCAGTTTTGAGAGCTCATTCTTAATCTTTCCCTGTTTGCTGTAGAGGATGTTGATCAGGTGGTTCCGCAGTTTCTTTGAGAGTGTGTGGCACAAGCTGTCAGCATAGTCTGTATGGTATGTAGATTGTAATGGATTTTTTACCTTCAGTCCTTTTGGTACAATGTCCTTTTGGTACAATGCATTTGGAAAGGAAGATGATGTCTGTCTGTATCTGTACGAGTTTTTCATTAAGTTGATAGATTTCCACTCCATACGGCTAAATTCAGTGCCTTGCATAATGACAGGTTTCAGAGTAGCAGCCGTGTTCGTCTGTATTCGCAAAAAGAAAAGGAGGACTTGTGGCACCTTAGAGACTAACAAATTTATTTGAGCATAAGCTTTTGTGAGCTACAGCTCACTTCATCAGATGCATTCAGTGGAAAATACAGTGGGGAGATTTATATACATAGAGAACATGAAACAATGGGTGTTACCATACACACTGTAACCAGAGTAATCATTTACGGTGAGCTATTATCAGTAGGAGACCGGGGGTGGGGGGGACCTTTTGTAGTGATTCATAGATTCATAGATATTTAGGTCAGAAGGGACCATTATGATCATTTAGTCTGACCTCCTGCACAACGCAGACCACAGAATTTCACCCACCACTCCTGCAAAAAACCTCACACCCATATCTGTCCTATTGAAGTTCTCAAATCGTAGTTTAAAGACTTCAAGGAGCAGAGAATCCTCCAGCAAGTGACCCGTGCCCCATGCTACAGAGGAAGGCGAAAAGCCCCCAGGTCCTCTTCCAATCTGCCCTGGAGGAAAATTCCTTCCTGACCCCAAATATGGCGATCAGCTAAACCCTGAGCATATGGGCAAGATTCGTCAGCCAGATGCTACAGAAAATTCTTTCCTGGGAAACTCGGATCCCACCCCATCTAATATCCCATCACAGGCCATTGGGCCTATTTACCATGAATATTTAATTACCAAAACCATGTTATCCCATCATACCATCTCCTCCATAAATTTATCAAGTTTAATCTTAAAGCCAGATAGATCTTTTGCCCTCACTGCTTCCCTTGGAAGGCTATTCCAAAACTTCACTCCTCTGATGGTTGGAAACCTTAGTCTAATTTCTAGTCTAAATTTCCTGGTGGCCAGTTTATATCCATTTGTTCTTGTGTCCGCATTGGTACTAAGCTTAAATAATTCCTCTCCCTCTCCAGTATTTATCCCTCTGATATATTTATAGAGAGCAATCATATCTCTCCTCAACCTTCTTTTAGTTAGGCTAAACAAGCCAAGCTCCTTGAGTCTCCTTTCATAAGACAAGTTTTCCATTCCTCGGATCATCCTAGTAGCCCGTCTCTGTACCTGTTCCAGTTTGAATTCATCCTTCTTAAACATGGGAGACCAGAACTGCACACAGTATTCCAGGTGAGGTCTCACCAGTGCCTTGTATAACGGTACTAAAACCTCCTTATCCGTACTGGAAATACCTCTCCTGATGCATCCCAAGACCGCATTAGCTTTTTTCACGGCCATATCACATTGGCAGCTCATAGTCATCCTATGATTAACCAATACTCCAAGGTCCTTTTCCTCCTCCATTACTCTAATTGATGCATCCCTAGCTTAGAACTAAAATTCTTGTTATTAATCCCTAAATGCACGACCTTACACTTCTCACTATTAAATTTCATCCTATTACTATTACTCCAGTGATAATCAAGGTGGGCCATTTCCAGCAGTTGACAAGAATGTCTGAGGAACAGTGTGGGGGTAAACATGGGGAAATAGTTTTACTTTGTATAATGACCATCCATTCCCAGTCTCTATTCAAGCCTAAATTCAATGTATCCAGTTTGCAAATTAATTCCAATTCAGCAGTCTCTTTGGAGTCTGTTTTTGAAGTTTTTTGGTTGAAGTATTGCCACTTTTAGGTCTGTAATCGAGTGACCAGAGAGACTGAAGTGTTCTCCAACTGGCTTTTGAATGTTATAATTCTTGACGTCTGATTTGTGTCCATTTATTCTTTTACATAGAGACTGTCCAGTTTGACCAATGTACATGGCAGAGGGACATTGCTGGCACATGATGGCACATATCACATTGGTAGATGTGCAGGTGAATGAGCCTCTGATAGTGTGGCTGATGTGATTAGGCCTCTGCCATGTACATTGGTCAAACTGGACAGTCTCTACGTAAAAGAATAAATGGACACAAATCAGACGTCAATCATTAAAACATTCAAAAACCAGTTGGAGAACACTTCAGTATCTCTGGTCACTCGATTACAGACCTAAAGGTGGCAATACTTCAACAAAAAAACTTCAAAAACAGACTCCAACGAGCGACTGCTGAATTGGAATTAATTTGCAAACTGGATACAATTAACTTAGGCTTGAATAGAGACTGGAAGTGGATGGGTCATTACACAAAGTAAAACTATTTTCCCATGTTTATCGCGCCCCACTGTTCCTCAGACATTCTTGTCAACTGCTGGAAATGGCCCACCTTGATTATCACTACAAAAGGTCCCCCCCACCCCCGGTCTCCTACTGATAATAGCTCACCGTAAGTGATAACTCTGGTTACAGTGTGTATGGTAACACCCATTGTTTCATGTTCTCTATGTATATAAATCTCCCTACTGTATTTTCCACTGAATGTATCTGATGAAGTGAGCTGTCGCTCATGAAAGCTTATGCTCAAATAAATTTGTTAGTCTCTTAAATGCCACAAGTCCTCCTTTTCTTTATTTTATAAGTCTGTTAAATATTTGTCAGGTTTGATGCTGCATGTGGCCTTGATCCTATAAAAGGATCTGCAAAGATAGAGGGTTGGTCTACATTAGGAAATTAGGTTGGCATAATTACATCACTCAGGGGTGTGAAAAAAACATATTATTGAGTGATGCAGTTAAATCAACATGGCCCTTAGTGTAGACAGCCCTAAGTCAACAGGGGAATTCTCCTGTTCACCTAACTACCACCTCTTGGGGAGGTGGATTCTCTATGCCAACAGAAGAGGCTTTCTCGTCAGCATAGGTAGTATGTTCACTGAAGTGCTACAGCGGTGCAGTTGTGCTGCTGTAGCGTTTTAAGTGTCGACAAGCCTAGACCCTTATTCCCAGAGAGATTTCAAATTAAATCAATTGGACTGCAATTGGGATTGAGGGATCCACAATGGACCTGTTTGCAGGATTGGCTCATGTATAGGGCCCTACCAAATTCACGGTCCATTTTGGTCAATTTCACGGTCATAAGATTTTAATAATTGTAAATTTCATGATTTCATATATTTAAATCTGAAATTTCCTGGTGTTGTCATTGTAGTTGTCAATAGTAATTGACCCAAAAAGGAGTTGAGGGGAGGGTTTGCAAGGTTATTGTAGGGGGGTTGCGGTATTGCTACCCTTACTACTGAACTGTTGCTGGTGGCGGCGCTTCCTTCAGAGCTGGAAGGCCAGAGAGCAGCACCTGCTGACTGGGAGCCCAGCTCTGAAGGCAAAGCCCCTGCCACTAGCAGTGCAGAAGTAAGGATGGCCTGGTATGGTATTGCCACCCTTACTACTGCGCTGCTGCTGCTGCTGGGGTACTGCCTTCAGAGCCGGGTGCCTGGCCAACAGCTGCCACCCAGCTCTGAAGGCAGCGCCAAAAAAGTCTTGCGACCCACCCACTCCACCCCACTGCCCCCTTTTGGGTCAGGACCCCAATTTGAGAAACACTGGTCTCCTACCATGAAATCTGTATAGTATAGGGTAAAAGCACAGAAAAGACTAAAAGGTTTTTGCAATATTCAAATAATAAGAAAAACTGTAGAGGGAATTAAATACAAATATAAAGCTTGGATGTACTGACATATGGGGAAAAAACTAAAGGAAATAATATGTGTAACTTGAGTAATTGACAAACAATTTGCATTATAACTGTTTTCTGCATGCCTTGCAATTGATGGCTAACTAAATTAATTTATAAACACCTGTGGAGACTGGCTTCCTAGGGATTTGTTTCAGTGCTGACTGGAGCCTTGGCATTACCTTAACACAAAATAATAAAATAAGTGATATTTTTCATTGGCTTTACGGGAGTGAACCTAATGGAGTGGGATGATTTTTAGTATGGTTCAGAAAAGAATAATTGGAGCTTATGGAATAAAATTGAGTGATAATTTAGAATTAACATCAAGAAAAAGTTTTTAACAATAATATAAATTTGATTTATAGAACAGTGATGAATTCCCATTTCTGGAGCTATTCAAACTTGTGTTCTGAAAGAATTTTTGGGAATGTTTTTACTCAGGAACATTTTTGCTTTGTTAAAGAAATAGGCTTAATGATTTTGTAATAGATCTTTTGCATATCTACATTCTATATTTAATACTTTTTAAAAAATGTTTTACAAAACTCTTCAATGCCTGTTTTTTGTCTAAGTTCCAAGAGTATCATTCATACTAGTAAACTAACAATCTGGTTCAGTTTTGCTAGAAGTATGCAAAACTGGATATGGGGTAAATCTATTTAATCAATTTAAATAATTTTATTTTAAAAATAGCAATGAGCTCATTTGTGTCAAAAAATAGTTATACCTTTGTGTTTTCCCCATGGCTCTGCCTTGAATGTTCATAGATACTTTTATCAAGGTATTAAAGGAGAAAATTCAGATTTTACTTTCTCTTGCATTTTCTGTAGCATCATGTAGATGGGGACTTTGATGACTGCAGATTCATGTATAAATATAAAATACACCAAAGGGGAAAATGCCTCTTTTAGCCTGAAGTACCAATGGTATGGTTAGCAACTATAATATATGTGAACTCTTATGTCACAGAATAATAACTTCTTATTCTCTTCACATACTGTTGTCAAAACTGTAACACAGAAGGGAAATTGTAGATGATCCAATTTGATTTTTGTTAAAATTTATGTTTAAATACAAGTGAAAAATATACTGATTTTCTGTAGCTTATATTTCTCATTCTAATTCTTAAACAAAAGTGTTCAAGTTTTGCATGGCTTAGGTGTGCTTATTTAAGAAGGTATACTGCACCTCATTCACACTAAATACAGCGTAAAAGGACCTTATTGTAAATGAGAGTGAGTATCAGCCCCCTATATAGCAGTTTTATGTACTCTTATCTATCATATTCAATAGTGGTGAACATTATAATACATACCTATGTTGTGATTATTGGGTTGCCACTTTAGATACTGAATATATGTTTTTTTAACTGAACATTAGAATACGCAGTGGATAGAATCTGTATGCATATTGGTACACAAGTTACTGCTCCCCCAGAACTTCAATAGCTCATGTGTACGCACATTTTTGAGTAGGTATTTAATTCATTATTAGTGTTTCTTTGCCTTTTCGGAATTGCATCCCCGTTACATTGCACTTTAGCACTCATCTGTCTTCCTACGTGCAAAGCAAAAAAGGGACTGTGAATTAGGGCTTATCTACACATAAACCACTACAGCAGCACCACTGCAGCTACGCTGCTGTAGTGCTTCAGTGAATACACCTGTCTCTGCCAATGGCAGGGGTGCTCCCATGAGCATGGGAAACCCACCTCCCTGAGAAGTGGTAAGTAGGTCGATCGGAGAATTCTCCCATCGACCTGGCACTCTACACTGGGGCTCAGGTCGGTTTAACTGCCTCGCTCAGGAGTGTGTATTTTTCACACCCCTGATTGGCAGAATGATACTGACCTAATTTCCTAGAGGACACCAGGCCTTAGACAACACAACTCCACATTTCTGTGTAAGCTGTAAAGACTCGTGGGCAGAGGGTCCAAAGAACGTTTTATGAACAGAGCCGTAGAATTCCTAAGGCTATTCAATCCATCCTTTCAAGGTCAAAGTGTTTTTATATCCTTTAGATTACATTTTTGAGAAAAGTAGCTGTCAGAAATAGCTTTATAGTTCTTGTGTTGAACTGACACTATATTTAATTTTATTTCAGCAGATTTTGATATAAGGAGAAGGAAGAAAACCAAAGACTACAAGTAGGGCAAACAAGAAAGTACCAGGTTATTAAATATTTTCAAGGAGAAAAGGAAGTTATACAGTATGTTTATCGAGGTTCCTATGTCAACATTTGGGAGTCCTGGAACAGATTATCTTGAACAAACAGTAGTTAACTATGGAAAAGACATGAATGGAACGCTGTTTGTCCTGTTGGCAAATAAATAGATATTACGGTATTATACCATTATGAAACTGCATTTGCTTTAGATATCTTCTTGGTTCTTCAGTTCTTGAGCTGCAGTGTGACACAAGTTTGAGGGAAGCAGATTAATACTTTGAAATAGATATTTGATGAAAAATATACTAGTTTTTTGTTTTTAGAGATGAACTAGTGATGATGGAGGAGCAATAGCAACTTCACAGTGAGGGTCATGCAGGGCTTCCTGTTTAATACACACTTTTGCAAAGTGCTCTAAAATCCATGTGCGTACTCATATTGTCTTGAAAATTGCTGTGCCTCGTCAGGGCCCAGCACAGGGTTAATGAGACATATTTAGGGTCTTTTGGTCAGGGGATTCCTGAGATAAAATGGTAGGAAACAAAGCTCCAGTCCGTAAAATTTTATTTATTTGTTTTTCTTTTGTTCATGCCGATGGCTCAAACTATGGCACTGATCTGCACCAAACTGAGACTACCCAATTGGGTATGATCTTGGCTAGTGTCCAGCACCCAGTTCCAAGTCAGGGAAGCAATATATAATAAATTATTAGATGGTCTGTCTAGCGCTGGAAATTTGCGTGCTTCTGTAATGTGAACTAGAGAAAGTGATTTGTGCATGCACTGAGGCTGGGGCACCTTGAGCCTGGTGTGTTGTTCTGTGGCTGTGAAATATGTGAGCTCGGCTCATGTCACAATCACTTGGAGCAGTACTGACTTGAGTGTTGCCCTAACCTGGGTACCGTCCACACACAAACATCTCTAGCTCAAAGTAAGTGATGCTTTAAATTTGAGCTCACTGGCTTGTCAAGGGGTATGGGTTGAAGCAGGAGTGCTGCTGATGCTCTATGTGTGGAAATGTAGCTACTGGCTATATCTTAAATTAGTTCAATTTATCATCTGTTAATCTAATCACTCTGCTTATCCAGTCACTAAAAGTGGCTTCTGTTGTTTGGCAGTGGGACTACTCTCACTCATGCTAGGTTGAGTGTAGTAACTAGGGGCACATCTACATTATGAGCGGGAGGTATAATTCCCAGTTGTAGGAGACATATCCAAGCTAGCTGTGTAGCCAGTGGAAGGGGATGGTAGCCGCCTAGAGTACCATCCCATCCGAGATTCTGGAACGTATCTGTGCAGCTAACACCATCACCACCACACCCACACGCACTGTTCATGCTGCCAGGGCTATGCTGCTATGTTTTGTACACTAACGCAGTCAGAGCTAACGCAGGTATGTCTCTTTGACTTGAAAAATCACAATTACTGGTCAAACTACAGGTGTACCTTAGAGTGTAAGTAACTTGAGCTAACCTTTGTAGTGAATACAAGTCTTAGGGTTGTATTCCCCAAAGCTACCAAGGACAATCAATTCAAGTCGTGCTCTCAGCGAGTTTCTGGAAATGTCTGTTATGCAGATTTACCACTTTGGCTTGCTTTCTTCTGGGGCTTCACATAGGCTCCTTTCGGAAGTTTTGCCCCAAGTTCACACAGCATTATAGAGGAGCAGTAGTGATTTCCATAGTTAAGGATGATCAGAGCTTTCTGCACAAGAGCTCTAAAATCCACATGCATTGGAGATTATCTTGAATGTTAGTTTACCACAGCAGGTCTTGGGGTGTGCTTTGCAGTTTTGGGGTCATTTGGGCAAAGGGTATCTGAAGAACAACCCCTTTTCCTACATCTGCCCAAAGTATGTTGCTCCTAAAATTTTTAGGTTTCAGAGTAACAGCCGTGTTAGTCTGTATTCGCAAAAAGAAAAGGAGTACTTGTGGCACCTTAGAGACTAACCAATTTATTTGTGCATAAGCTTTCGTGAGCTACAGCTCACTTCATCGGATGCATACTGTGGAAAGTGTAGAAGATCTTTTTATATACACAGAAAGCATGAAAAAATACCTCCTCCCACCCCACTCTCCTGCTGCTAATAGCTTGTCTAAAGTGATCACTCTCCTTACAATGTGTATGATAATCAAGGTGGGCCATTTCCAGCACAAATCCAGGGTTTAACAAGAACGTCTGGGGAGGGAGAGGGGGGTAGGAAAAAACAAGGGGAAATAGGTTACCTTGCATAATGACTTAGCCACTCCCAGTCTCTATTCAAGCCTAAATTAATTGTATCCAATTTGCAAATGAATTCCAATTCAACAGTCTCTCGCTGGAGTCTGGATTTGAAGTTTTTTTGTTGTAATATCACAACTTTCATGTCTGTAATCGCGTGACCAGAGAGATTGAAGTGTTCTCCGACTGTTTTATGAATGTTATAATTCTTGACATGTGATTTGTGTCTATTTATTCTTTTACGTAGAGACTGTCCAGTTTGACCAATGTACATGGCAGAGTGGCATTGCTGGCACATGATGGCATATATCGCATTGGTGGATGTGCAGGTGAACGGGCTGATGTGATTAGGCCCTGTGATGGTGTCCCCTGAATAGATATGTGGGCACAGTTGGCAACGGGCTTTATTGCAAGGATAGGTTCCTGGGTTAGTGGTTCTGTTGTGTGGTATGTGGATGCTGGTGAGTATTTGCTTCAGGTTGGGGGGCTGTCTGTAAGCAAGGACTGGCCTGTCTCCCAGGATTTGTGAGAGTGTTGGGTCATCCTTCAGGATAGGTTGTAGATCCTTAATAATGCGTTGGAGGGGTTTTAGTTGGGGGCTGAAGGTGACGGCTAGTGGTGTTCTGTTATTTTCTTTGTTAGGCCTGTCCTGTAGTAGGAGACTTCTGGGAACTCTTCTGGCTCTATCAATCTGTTTCTTCACTTCCACAGGTGGGTATTGTAGTTGTAAGAATGCTTGATAGAGCTCTTGTAGGTGTTTGTCTCTGTCTGAGGGGTTGGAGCAATATCGTATTTTTGCACAGTCTCAAGGGAAAAACTGTTGCTTTGACCCTCAAAGTCATATCATTAGACTGCCCCGGGATCATCTATTCAATGATACTAAGGTCCAGTTTAGAAATATTTCAAAAGTTATATTGCACTATGAAACCTTGGGCACCTCTGCAAGCTTTGTTTCCCTCAGGACCTCCTTTGTGAGTGAAGCACATGGAATAATTACTCATTTGGTGGCTTAGGGCAGAAGTTCCCTAACTTTATTTTGCTGTGCCCCCCTTTTCCATGGGAATCATGTAACAGTGCCCCTTCCTGTCCCCAACCCCCATTTGTCTGGGACAGAAAGTGGCTCACTGAAGGGAACAGGTGCTTCACATCCAGACGGCAGCAAGACCCAGCTGGCTTCATCCTCAGGGGAGGCCTTGGTGGCGTGGAGTGGAGCGGACAGGGGTTCCTCACCTTCCTGCCCTCCTGCCAAGAGTCTCTTGTTCCTGAAAGCCCCAGTGGGTTTAAAATATACAGGGCTGCAGCCACGGCTGGACTGGGCAGTATGGGGCTGTTCTCTCCCCACCCCTGACCACTGAAGAGACTCTGTGTGCTCTCTCATCTGGCTTTGCTGGGCATACAACAGCTCTGTGCCCCACCTTGCTCCCCACCTCACACCCTGCTGATAAACTCATCACCAGCCCTCCCCAAAGGGCCACTGCCCTGTTTGAAAACGAATGGCTTGTGGGAATAAGAACTGCCCCTTCAGCCCCAGGACCCTGAGTTTGAATTCTCTTGTTGGGAGATTTTCATGCTGTGCACGTTTCTGTTCTCAACTTGTCTTTAGTTTTATGTCTGGAACCACAGTGGGGCTCTTTTTGGAAGTGTGAATGGCGTGTGCAATCTTGAGGAAGTTCATTATCCCCACAAATGTACCTAGAATGTTATCTGCCTAAGTCCCATCAGGGACACCTAGACAGTTATTCCCAATTTTGTAGCTGTGCATTTGAGTTTTCCTTCCTGAGTAAAGTACTTTGCACATGTCTTTATTGAATTTCATCTTGTTAATATCAGACCTATTCTCCAATATGTCAAAATCATTTTGAATTCTATTCCTGTCCTCCAGAGTGCTTACAACCCTTCCCAGTTGGTATCAACAAACTTTATAAGCATACTCTCCACTCCGTTATCCAAATCATTAATGCAAATATTGAATAGTACCTGACCCAGCGCTGGCACTGTGGGACCCCACTAAATGCACCCTCCCAGTTTGACTGAGAATCATTGATAACTACTCTTGGGCATCCACCTTACAATAATTTCATCTAGATCACATTTCCCTAGCAAGGGCTTACAGTCTGAGATAGAAAGGTAGAAGGCAGGATATATATTGGGAAACCCAGAGGAGTGTTTTGGTGGGATTTTCATACTGGTATCTCACTTACTGTAAGTGAGGATGTCGAGATTGATTCGGTTAGCTGAAATGTCTACTATTTAGTCTTATCCACGCTCCTCTTTAAATGGGCAGAAAAGGATTTTTTTTAATGTCACACTTCTACCTCCAGGGTCCAGCAATTGATCACAGATTATCTAAGGTGGAAACAGATTGCATTGAGAGAATACTGCAAAATAAAGACTTTTTGTAAATACATCAGTGAGGTGGAGTATACCCAAACTGGACTTCTCTCACTTTTAGAGGGAAGTACACTTTGGGGGCGTGTTGTTTTGTTGTTTTCTGTGGATGAAAACCCTCGAGACACAGCACTGAAAGAAATTCCCTCATGCCCCTTTCATTGTATTGAATTTCTTTCTGTCCTGGTCAGGATTCACTCTGTAGGACAAAATCTTAAGAATGATACTCTGATGAATCATTTATTCTTCTAAAGCCCCAGTTCTTGGTTCTCAGAATCATCATTGAGTTCCATGAAACACTGATGGTCCAATGGGCTAAAGTTTGAGAACAATGTCTTTTTCTGCCCATACTTTCTCACATTCCACTGAAAAATGTGTTTTTCGGGGGACGGGGGAGGCAGGTTTGTGTATCTTAATTCAAGTGATTTGCTGTTGGCCTAGATACTACTGATATGCAAGCCGTTGTAAAATGGCAACTCTCCCTCAAACTCTTCCCTGATCCCAGACTTATTGTATCAAAACCCCCCTCCTTCATTAGATTCCAGTCTTCTTTGGCTATCACTCTAGCTTGTGAGCAAGGAGTCATAAATAAAAGAGAGATATAAGACAGAATTGTCTCTATATTTCTACCTTCTCACAAGAAGAAAAGGGATTTAGCTTGCTATAATGCAGGAAACATCCTGTTCTTCCATCATAGTATAGAGAAACAAAGGGAAATCAACTAAAAGTTTTTTGTCCCCAAAATTGTGGAATTTCTCCAAGAAAGTTGAAGCAAAAGTTTTGTCAATAGCACCCACTTGGTCCTGGTTTCTAAGATCAGTGTATTACAAGAGAGATCTAATGTTATGTCAACCCTTGGGTTGTAAGTTCTGTAAGGCTATCTTGCTTTGAAATAGATCAGGTCAGTTTCCCATGGAAAAGCAATCAGATTTTTTTTCTCCCTCAATCTACTTCCCTTAATTGCTTGAATCCCCACATTCCCAGAATCCTCATAGATATGCTAGAACATAGACAAGCCAACAAAGAACATCTTTTTTTTGTTTCATGGGTCTAACATACATTAGTATGAGGCTGCAACTGTGTGTGCTCCTCATGGTTCTCCTGAGTTCAGGAGCAGAGAAGAAGAACAGAGGATGAGAGCTGCTGAAGTCGCTTCCTGATTGGCTGCCTGCTCAGTGCTCCTGCCACTGCACCAGGGGCAAGGGCATGACTCAAGAGCAGATAGGAAAATAAGAGTTCTGGCGGGCTTTTAAGGAGACATCTACTACTTTCAGCCCAGCACAAGAGTAGCTTTTGTGGTAGACTGACAGTAGCTTGAGGACTTACTGTAGCTTTCCTCACCCTTCCATTACTGCCACAGATTTCCCTAATATTTTTAGGGATCTTCGCTTTCTCTAGCACCAGCAACTCGATGACTGTAAAACAAACTAAATGTTATTGGCTGCTGCTGTTGCACTTCTTTTTACCCTTTGAAATGTCTGAAACCACCAAAAATGTTTGTGGTTGGGGAAGAATTTGTTGCTTTGTCTGAGGACATTAAAAATCGGAGTGGTTCTTCATATTTTGTGCTCCCAGCCTGCAACTGGTGCCCCAGGAGCCAAATAATCGAAATTGAGGAAACCTTTGTCTAAACTTTTCCCTCCTTCTTGCCTACTTCCTTCCCCAGAACATACCCAGTTAATTTAAAAAAAAAAATCACCCTTTAATTCCTTGATTCAAATCCATTCCTCTCATTTTACATTCTCAAAGAATGCAGTTAAAAAAGTAAGGAAATAACGTCTAAAAGTAATAGACTGTCATACACTCTAATCCTTCCCATTTAGGGCATTCACTGAATAAACATCACATTTATGTTAAAGCTTCTGTTCTCTGTTTTATGGAGGCAAAATCTAAATATACCTGGTTTCCCATAGCCATACTGCAATTTTTTTTAAAGTTGTGTGTTCAGTGGAGCATAATTTTATATAGCTTTGAATTCTTAAAATATATGTGTGTGTGTTTATGTATATATCAGGGTGGATTTGATTTAAATCAAATTGATTTAAAGCATGATTTAAATCAGTAGGCAGAAAGACTTGATTTAATCATGGATTTCTACATAAAAGTGCATTCTTGTTGGTTGTTAAAACCTTAATACGTATTCTTCACAACTCAGAGATAGATGTAGGTTTCATTTTTAGAAGGTACACACTATATATTTTTAAGTGATTTATTTTGAAAACTTTTCAGATTAGTTTTACAGCTATATCAGAAAATGAATGATGGTTTGTTATTTCATTTACCAAAGGTAATTGAAGCAGTTATTTATGAAGTCATTGGGAGGTGAACTATCTCCAATTCAATAGGTTAGTCTTTAATATTTGGAGGATTTTCTTGCCATGCTGTATTAGGAGGAGAACATCACCAGACAGACATTTAAATTGTTTTTTTTAACTAAAACAACGTTATGTATTCTGTTTTTTTTCCTTTCAACAGCAAACATATAATATTTTAACAAAACAAGCAGATGGTTTTTTGAATTTAAACATTCAAGATTTTTAAAATCAGTTTTGTTTTTGTTAAAATTGTTTTAAACTAAAATAGTTAAATGAAATATTTAAAAAAAAAATTAAATCGACTGTGTCAGCCAGTCAACATGAGAAACTTAAAATATTGGCTTCTGCAGTTAACTCAGTCGTCTTCACCTTTGTTTTCCTGTTTCTTCATAATCTGGAAGAGAAAAACAAGCTTTCCTGTTTTTTCAGGGCCTAAACGATTTCTCAATTTGGAATGAATTAGTCCAAAGGAAGAAAATATTCTTTCTACACCGGAAGAAGAAAATACTGCTGTTAAAAGTGAGATTATCACTTCAACAGCCTCTGAATCCAAGTGCTTAAGAGACTTCCACCAGTTCACTGGTGTGACTTTATTTAAAACATCATCAGCAAACACATATTTCTTGAATGGTTCACCCTTAGCTCTGAAGTTTATTATAATTGGCGTTATGGAGGGATGATTGCTGGATGTCCATGTCATAGTCACCTCGTCTTCTTCGATAGTTAAGGTTTGACCTTGGTACCGAGTATTCAGAATATTTCCAAGAAAATGAGCTGGAGATAGCGCTTGTCCCATTTGTTTTTTTTTAATGCTTGTAATTTAACTCTGTCATTGCATATTTCTCTTTTTAAGATCTCACTCCAAATTTCAACTGCGCAAGCAATAAAACAGCTATTTCCCTGCATTTTGTTCAAGGCTACCGAAATAGGCTTCAGGGTACTCAGCATGTGTTCAACATTTCTATTAAGCCCAATGCTGAGAATTTTGGCTGTGACAGTGCCATCTATTTTTTCACGATTTTGTTCACAAACTGTCATCAGATTAGGCCAGTTCTTGATATAGTGCTCAAAACAGTCCACTACTGAGCTCCATCACATGTCTTGTAAGAGCGTTAGCTTGGTTCCTTCCACTTTTTTCAGAGCAGCTACTGCAAAGTGTTTGTTAGGGAAGTATTTTGCAATTTCAACAACATTAGCCTTTATTTCTGGAACACTGAAGCCTTTGGCTAGGAGGTGCATCAAATGAACATTGAAACCATATATTGTTTGTTTGGGACTCTCTTCTAAATAATTTCTTCTCATCTTGAATACATTTGCAGCATTGTCTGTGACCAAGCTTCGTACTAGACATTTTGATTTTTTTTTTTCAGTTTGTTACAGCTTTTACTGCTACTTCTTGTAAGTAGTCTGTTGGGTGTGCATTTCCTGATGTATCAGTTGTTTCTGTGAGGAAGACATTCCCTTCTTCTGTTGTCACACAAGCACATGCAACAGGATCATTGTGGACATTGCTCCACCCATCAAGACTCAGGTTAACAATATCACCCTCTCAACCTTTTTGCACACTGCTCAATTTCTCTTTCATACAGTTTATCCAGCAATTTGCCTGCGACATCTGCTTTGTTGGGTGGACTGTATCCTGATCTTAATGACTGAACCATGTTAATGAAGTATGGGTTCTCGATCATACAGAAAGGAGAGTTTGTTGCATAAACAAACCAGGCAATTTTTTAATCAGTTACCTTTTTGTAATCTGCTGGTTCTTATCACAAATTTATCTATGGTCGTTTCTGGATGAAGGAGACTTTTTTTTTCTTTTTGCTACAGGTGATATAATCTGGCTTTGTGACTTATATGATGTGACTGAAACACTGTCATTGACAGATAACTCTGAAACTATAGAAAATGATGGTGATCTTGAAGCTGGATAGTCTTCAGAATCCTGTATGTTGAGGATGGATTCTCCTAAACTAAATAAGTTAATGCAGTTATTTAATTATTATTACCGTACTGCTCATTTAGTATTACTCATTGCATTCACTGACAGTCAGTACTACTTTAAAGGTGAAATTGTAAAAGGAAGATCTGCCTATTTCAGCTATTGATTTTTTTATCTCAGCTGCATCTAAAATGCAAGTACCATAGAGAAACAACTATGTTTTTTCCTCAAATATGAGAATTCAAGAATAGTCCAGAAGGAAGACAGGCAGTCCTTAAGAAAGAAGTGTGAAATAAAAAAGTTTACCAACCTGAAGATCCTGCGTGTTCAGACATGTTTCTTTCATCATCTTCAACGCAGCTTGCTCCTGAGAAGGAACACTTCTCATGATGTTGTTTCATTCGGGCAACCAAGCTTTGCATATCTTTGTTGCACTGTTTGCATTTTGCACGCATGCCTGTCTTACCCACAGGTAGAGGAACTTCATTAAAATATTCCCAAACTGGGTCTCCTTTATGGCGTGCTGCCATTATAGGTTTTCCCTTCTAGTGAGAGAATGTCCCTCCCTTCTCACATTTATCTCCAGACTTCTTCTCCTTGTCCAGATATGTTCCGCCCCCAGTAATCTTCCATTAATTGAACTTTTTGAAACTTTGCACTTTTTAAAGAGAGTTAAGAGATTGGCTTTGTGCACACAAATTTGCAGAGGCACAATAGGGTTGAGGTCTGTTATTTCTCACCTCTATATATTATGTATTTATTTTAAAACATTTTTGCTGTTAACAAGCATGTTACCTCTGGAGACACGAATCCACAGTTTGAGAACTGCAAAACTAAGCATCTCTGATGGTATCTTCTAGACTGAGCCACATTGTGTAGTGTCAAAGTTTGACTCAGACTCACAATTTATCAGACCACTCTGTTTTATTAGCAAAGCTGCTCTGCTAATACATTTAGAAGTGAGCCCCCCGAGTGGGGCTTGTGTCTTTTAATTTATACAGTTTTTTGGAGAACAAGTTACAGAGAAGTTACAGACAAAAGAAGAAAAAGATTTTAGTCACCACCCTTCGAGATCCCTGAGACCAGTCACGTATCTTCAATTACCTGCCACCCTTAACAATCTCCTTTAACAGCTTCCAGTTAACTAATTGCCCTTCACACCTTCCATTCTGATGCCTGCTTCTTAGACGTGCTGGCTCTATCTTAATTGCTTCTCCATTCAAAAGCTAACTGTCCCTATGTGTGCTCCCTCAGATACTTTGTAACATGTTTTGGCATGCCCTCTCATATACAATGTATCCAGCATGTTCCCTTATACAATGTTATACTTCCACAGTAGGTAGAAAGATTAATCTAAATAATCTATTACAGAAGCCCCTGGAACCCCATAAGATTGGGTCCCTAATCCATGAACAATTGGAACTCATTTACAAAACTTTTCTTAAACATTACATGAATATATTGTCTTATACTCTAGAATTAGAATTTATAATCCCTATTCCATGATGAGATACATTGTAGCTCAAAGATATCTTAATTAAAAACTATTTTTAGATTGCTTTTTTCCTCAAAAAGCATTTTATAAAAAAGATCTGATTTAAAAAAAAATTTTTTTAATTGATTTTTATCCACCCTGTTTACAAGTACCACATGGAAGAAATTGACTGAAAAAGTTTCCATAAATTATCAAGATGTGCTTTGGGAGAAATAACTCACAGAAACATAGTAATAGGCAATCCCAAATTTCTGCTTTAGTCACACTTTTTCAATATCCTTGTGCTTTAGAAACATGGTGAAATCAGTTTGAAAACCAAGTTGGTGTAAAACAATAGTTGGTTTTGTGTTTTATTTATAAACACAAAGGTGGAATTGGCACTCTAGGGCCATAGAATAGTTGCTTTACAAACAGGAATTGAAAAATCTACTTCCTATCTGTGAATAGGAAAATTTCTCTGGTGAGCATAAGAGTGTATGCTATCAAGTAGACTGCAAATGTTAACTTTAAAATGTCCATTTCTGTCCCTCATAGTTGCAAAGATAACCTTTCAAATGTAAACCAATGCAATATAGTCTTCCTGAGACTGCAGAAAGACAGTTCCTGTATCTTTTCCCTGCTCCTGGCTTTGTTAAGCAGTAAAGTAGCAGCAGAACAAAATGAATAAGACTTGTCTTCAGAGCTCTGTAGACAGTACAGAAATTGTTAAAGAAAGAAGCATGTCAATTTCCTGCTGTTTTGAAAGGCTGTGAGCAAGAGTAGAGACTTTTCTTCCTCCCCCAACTAACTCAGATGATACTAGAGTAAAATATTTTGTTATCTCATTCCCATGATCAATACTAGTGTGTTTTAAAAAGAGAGCTGTAATATTGGCTGTTAGCACAGTATCTGATGTTAATAGATTTTAACACCTTGTTTGTTAGCAGCTCAAATGCTTAGTTCTTGAGTTTGAGAGCTCTTGAATGCATATTTGGTTGCAATTTAAATTTGTTTCAACATCTCTCTCTTCATACCAACAACTCTGGTGATGTCTTATCTTTGTTACCTAAAAAGAGTAAGTTTGAAACCATGTGTCTCCCCAACATTCATTGTGAGAGCAGGAATTCAAATAAGTTGTATTTTTTCTCTTGACTGTCCTTATACTATTTGCTTGCTTGTTCGCTCGTAGTTTAGCTGTTCCACTGATTTGTTGCAAGTTCTCTGCTTCTGATATTCTTAAATTTTTTTTTTTTTTTTTTACTGTAGTTATTTGGCTTTCAGATTGCCCCTTAGGTCTCCTAATTTCCATTTTCCGTTTTAACTGCCATAGTTCCCCTCCCCCATTTGCTCAATTTGCTCTGGATTTCAGAGCTGCATACATTAATATATTTTTGCAACACCCTGTGAGGTAAGCAAAAATTGACATATGGGAAACTGAGTTAGAGAGGTTAACTACTTGTTATGTGTATTTGGGCAAGTCAGGATCAGAGATCTTGTTCCTGACTCCAGGGCTACATATTGGGTGAATACATTATTCTTCTTATTACAAATTATGAGATGCCAAATATAAGAGCTTTTAGAAGGTGCCAAAATGCATGTATCCATTCTCTATTGTCCAAATCTATGGTCATTAGGCTATGTCTACACTAGAGACCTTACAGCGGCACAGCTGTACCAATGCAGCTGCGCTGCTGTATGATCTTCTGTATAGCCACTTTATGCCAGCGGAAGAGAGCTCTCCAGCTGGCATACTTAATCACCCCCAATGAGCAGTGGTGCCTATGTCGGCAGGAGAGTTCTCGCGTACATAGCAATGTCCACACTGACGCTTCTCTTGGTTTAATTTATGTCAGTCAGGGTGTGGGTTTTTTCCCCACACCCCTGAGAGACACAAGATTTACCAACAAAAGTGCTAGTGTAGAGAGAGCCTTAATCACATCTGTTTACTCTTTGAAGAGCACAGATCACCACTCTTACCTTGCAACTACACAACCGTCCTTCATATTTCAGATATTAAGCTTTTTTTAGGTGTAAATATGCACCCACTTAAATATTTCTAAAGCTACTGGTATCAAAATTTACTTAAATAATAAACATTTGTACTTTGGGATGAATAAATTATGTAATTTTTATATGCACACAAATATTCAGGAGAAGTGTTTGGTTGAGAATGCGTCTGTCTCTGAAATGAGTTTTTGTTTAAAATCTCCTACCCCTACTAGAGCACTGGATCAGATTAAGTGGTGCTGACAATGGTGATAGCAGTAATGCAGGTTGGCTGTCGTCCTTTTTACCACCGTGTCAACTAACACTGCTTAGGCCAGGTAAACACTACAAACTTATATCAGTATAATTATGTCGTTCTGGGTGTGAAATATCCACACTCCTGAGCGACAGTTATTTTAACCTAATCCTAGGTGTAGACAGCACCTCCCGTCGATACAGCTACTGCCTGTTGTGGAGGTAGATTAACTACGCCAACAGGAGAAATTCTCCCATCAGCATAGTTACATCTTCACTGAAGCAAAAACAGCAGGAAGTGGTCTATGTTATGTGACGGGGCAAGGCCATATGGCTATAGAAAAGTAGTGGAAGATAGATATATTAGCTCCAGGCTAAACAAATCCCTGGTACCAGGCTAAGTTAAATGGCAGCTGCTCCCCGTCAATTTAAGACACTTGGGGCCAATTAAGAACTTTCCAGAAGGCAGGGAGAATGCTAAGTTGAGTGGGACACCTGAAGCCAATCAGGGGCTGGCTGAATCTAGTTAAAAGCCTCCCAGTTGGTCAGGTGGGTGCGGATGTCAGGAGCTGTGGCAGGAAGTTGCGCTGTTGGAGAGACTGAGCAGTACACACCATATCAGGCACAAGGAAGGAGGCCCTGAGGTAAGAGTGAAGTGGAGCCTGAGGAAGTAGGGGCTGCTGTGGGGAAGTAGCCCAGGGAATTGTACGTGTCCTGTTTCTAAAAGGTCAGCTACCATAGCTGATACTATTAGGGTCCCTGGGCTGGAACCTGGAGTAGAGGGCGGGCCCAGGCTCCCCCCTTTGCCTCCTCCCTGATTAATCTCTGAGACTGGGAGACAACAGAGACTGTGAAAGGGAGGATAGCTTCTCCTCGCCTCCCTCACTGGCTTATGATGAAAATGGCTCAGTAGACTGTGACCCTTGTCTCTAGAGAGAGAAGGGTTACGTGGAGGGTCACAGTGAGCCTCAGAGGCTAGCGAAATCTGCCAGGAAACGCGGGACCCACGGAGACAAGGACAGAGCTTTTTCACAGTTAGCATTCCCACCATACTTAGCACTGGTGAATCTGTACAGTCAGAGATTTGAAGAAAACTGAGCACTAAGACCAACATGGTTCCACCCCAGACCATTACGGCAGGAAGATTTAATAGATGAAAGGGACATGGAATTATCTTGCTTCTACTGAATTCAATGGGAGTTTGGCCATGGACTTTAGTGGGAATAGTCACACCCACATTGTGTTGGAGGCAGTATTTGAGTCCATCTGTAGAAGAAACGGTAAAGAACTTTGGACTAGGAAAGTGACTTTGTCTGAACTAACAGGACAGTAATGAGCTAGCAGGTGTGCTAGCAATGGCCCCTAACATGTTGAGGTGGAGGGAGACTGTTCTTTTTGTGGTTTTGTTCTTTGTAAACTTGTCACAAAATCATTATTTTTTAAATTTTAAGAATGGGGTAAGTACGTGGTCTCTTAACTATCCACACAGTTACATTTGTAAAGGAAAATATATATAGAAAAAGTAGAGAAAAATTAATAAGGCACTTATCCTCTTAGTGTTTTGCACTGAAAATAGGACCAAGTAAAGATTAAGAGTTGCAGGAATGGGCTCTAGCTCTAAAGAAGAGATTAGTAAAATAAATTTAATTTTTTATCTTTATTATCTATCATAATCATAGTTTTTAAGGCTATAAAGGACCACCAGATTATCTAGTCTTACGTGCACGTCACAGACCACTAAACCCCACATTGTTACCCCTGCATTTAACCTTTTAACTTGGATTACACTAAAATATCACAGCCCTTTGGAGACTGTTGTGGGCCACAGACAAAGAATAGGATGGATTGAGACACACCAAGGCCCCTGCATGGCCGGGAATTGATTTAGTAAAATATACCCAGATCAACCTAGCAAGCAACACATGCTCTGTGATGCAGAGGAAGGCAAAAAACTCACAAGGTTCCTACTTACTGTCCTGGGGGAAGATTCCTTCCCCATCCTGAATTGGCAATCAGTGAGTATGTGTGCAAGACCCACCAGTTTAATACCTATAAAGGAGAATTCTATATGGCATCCCATTTCTAGCAGGGTTAGTAATTTTCCTAGGAAAAACTAGTTTAGGACAGGGCACTGGTAAATACCAGCTTAAACCCAGTTTAAACGTGGGAAATTAATTGCATCCGTGTCCAACAGATTCAGCAAGCATAGAATGAATCTTTTCAAACTTTAAACACATCAGTTCAAAACAGAATGAGCCTATTCCTCAACCTACTACATCATAGTTGGTCTTCTGCTACAGAATTCTGCATGACCAAATGAACCAGGGCTGGTAATCTGCAACTCTAAATGCTTCTGATTGTTTAATGCTTCAAGCCTACAGCTCTGCATTATTGTTGTTTTCATATAATCAAATGTTTCAATTTTTATTTATATAATATTAAAAACCGAAATGCCTCATGACATGTATAACTTCCTTCAGAAAATACCGAACCAAAATGTATACAGACATTGTATGTTCAGTATTTTAATTACATATGTTAGTGTTCTGCCCAGAACGGTTTTACTTTTTATTTGCATAACCCTAAATTAATCCATGAATCTACTGCCTAATATAACCACAATTTGAATATGTAACTAAAACTAAGGGTTTGTCTTCACGTACAGCGCTATAGTGGTGCAGCAGCAGCGCTTTAGTGAAGACACTACTATATCAATGGGAGAGCTTCGCCCATCAGCATAGTTAATCCACCTCCCTGGGAGAGCTATGTCAATGGTGGAAGTCCTCCTGTCAATATAGCACTATCTACATGGGGTATTAGGTTGGTATAACTACGTCACTATGAGGTGTGGATTTTTCACAACCCTGAGCAACATAGTGAACTTGAACTAACTAGTTTTTTCCCAGGGTGGTAAAAACCACCTCCTGATAAATTACATTCCATTCCTGATCTCTAGCCATGGCCATCTCTCATGCTTCAGAGGAAAGGGAAAAAATCCAACAACTCCTTCAGGAGACTGGCAGAAGAACTGATGCATGAAATGTAAGACCAGAAGGGACTCCCTGGGCCGCTGAGCCCAGTCCACCCACCATAGCAGGCAAACACGTCATACAATCCCACTCATAAACTTTTCAAGCTCTATCTTAAAAATAATTAAGTTGTTTGTCCACACTACTTCTTTAGGAAGGCTGTACATCTCTGATGGTTAGAAATTATCTTCTAATTTCCAGCCTAAAATTTATTCATCGGTAGTTTATATCCGTTTGTTCTTGTGCCAAGACTTTCCTTTAACTTAAATAGCTCTTCTCCTTCCTTAATGTTTACAGCCCTGATATGTCTATAGAGAGCAGTCATATTACACCCTCCCCCTCCAGCCTTCTTTTTGTTAAGCTAAACAAACCAGACTTTTAGTTTCCTCTCATAAGATAGGTGTGACACTGGTAAACCTGGTGCCAGCTCTTACTAAGGCTTCAGGACTCAGCTGAGCACTGATGAAATTCATTGCTAGAAACAAGTCTGTTTAATCTGCGTTAATATAATTAAGATGGATATTGAATTTATAACAATGCGCTTAGTGTTTAGACTTTATGAAAGGCTTGTAAATTGCTGCATGCGTTAATGTCTCTTATAATATCTTTATCACGTGCTATAACGTAATATTTGAATTTTTGCTTTATTCCTGTGAAGAAGTTTGCTCTAAAACTGTGAACCTGTCAGGAGGGATCATCTCTTGCTCATCAATAAGGCTATCAAAATTAAATGGGCCATTGTGGGACTTCACAATACAATGACTTTGTTAATAGCCTCTTCAAGGGTGTGAAGGGGCAATGTGCAAAAGATCTCATCTCATGAGTTTGAATTCTGGAAGAAGAAAATAAAAATAGCTGACAAGAAATTTTTTCATCTTCTGCTGTTTGGATTCTCACAGGACCAAAGCTGTGAAACTGAAGCAGAGATCACCAGTGTCAACCTGGGCTAGCCCTAAAAGACATTCAGAGCTGACAGAGATTACTACAACCCTGTCACCTCTTGGAAACCATAGACTGGAACTCACTTGTGTATATATATTTGCCTGCTTTAACCTTGTTATAACTCTCTCGTTTCTTTTATTAGTTAACCTAAGAAAATAAAAAGTCAACAGTTTAAGTTCCACAAACTAAGCAGGATTTGAATCAAGCAGTGTCTCACCCTGGCAGATAGTACAAGCAGGTTACAGTTTCTCAATACACGGACTGGACTTCCTTTCCAGCCTGTTACCAATCTCTCAAGTTCCAAGTCTTGTCTTACAGATGACCTTCCAGGTGTTGAGACTTTGGGGGCGGAGGGGGAGGAGGCCAAGTGATGAAGTCACTGTTTCTCTTTTTTCACTTCTCCTAGCTGCTAGAAAGATCCTTGCTGTGGCTTGCTGCAGCCCCCACTGGTTAGGCAGTCTCCATTGCCTACGTGATCTTTCTGAGAAGTCTCTGGGATGGCCTTTCGGAGAGTGGATTCCCTTTAATTGGCCATCAGCACATTTCTGGCTGGTCCTTTGATCTAATTAAAAGGTTGGCTGTGGGCATCTCCCAACCTCAAAACATATTTCAGTAACGCAGATTGCAGTACTTCATAACTTCACATACAATGATAGTATATACAATCGAACAGGATATTAATGTTCAACAGATCAAGACATTTCAAATGATACCGCACAAGGCATGCATTGTACAAACCACATAAATCATATCACAGTGGTGAATACGGGGGTTCCACGGTGCTACTTTGAGATACAGAGCACCAAAAGTACAAATGGTATTAATATATTTATAAAATGAGTTTCTACAAGTGATTAAGATTCAGATAGATGACTTCTCTGTCAATCATTATGTTTATCATTAAATACAGATGTATCTACTCTTCTTGGTCTTGAGGGCATAGTACTTAAAATCTAACATCTTTTCTACATCACTGAAACCTCAAAACTATAATGTATGTATACAAATATATTCTAAATTTTAGTGTTAGTTTAGCTGGATAAATTACTTGTGTCAGTAAAAGTATGAGCAGTTAGTTTTGTAATTATTCACATTTGCAGCTCTTCAATTGAATTGATCTAGATTCGTCAGGAACCAATCGCTGTGTTTTTCCTTTTTCTTCAGTAACTATAACAATCAGTCATCTCTTAAACAGAATGATGGACTACTGATCAAAAGAAAGGTTGAATAAGATGAAAACAATAGGGTCCCCACAGAGTAGTTCTTCAGGTTTATTTCCCCTTTGAGAGTAGCAACAATTTACCTTATGTTAGGTAAATCATCTTTCTTAGAAAGCCTGAACTCTAATTTTTCCTGTGTCTGAACATTATGTATAAAATCATTCTTCACAGAGGTCCTTTTGTGATTTGGATTTTGCCTTTTTCATAGGTACATGCTATGCATACTTAAAATGGTATAAGAATAACTCATGATGATATAATCCTCATATAAATGAGGATTATATGGGTAAGGAGGGCCTGTGTCTCGCTAGAGGGTTAGATTTCTAGGGGCATTAGATCATTTTGCCATTCTGTTGGAGGAAGACAAAACGTCTTCTCTGTGTGCCTTCTTGCTGTAAGATCTATGGCTCTAAGAGTGCCCTGGAGGTTCTGAAGAGCTTTCTTGTAGTCCTTAATGATGTGCCATGAGATCTGAGTGGGAGGAGTATAGTATTATGGGTTTGGATGTGTGAGGACCACTAGTAGCAAGGATTGTGGTATACTTGACTCCTTTGCTGTCTACTTGCTCCAGGGTGGAAAACAGATCTGACTGAACTTTCTAAGAGGGAAGGGAAGGCTTTGTCTGTTTCTCAAAAGGAGGAGATGCTCTAGTCCATGGCGCTCTCTCTAGGAGTTCACAAACAAGCGTCAGGAGGTCATGACACCTTTCCTTTTCTAAATGGAAAAAGGGCAAGGAGGGTCCAGATGGGAGAAGGTAATGGGGCATCCTGGCTAGACAGGAGGGGGGGGGGTCTAATATGTAAAAAGTTGGGAACCACTGATCTAGACAATCTATGTTCTTTATTCTGAGAGAGAAAGGATAGTAAGTGTTAAAGGCATAGGTCTATTACTCCAAAGAGCTGAGCAGTATTCAGTTCTTCCAGATATAACTAGTACACAGTTTTACGTTAATAAGGTACATGGCAAAACTGGAAATAAAATAAAAAATCCTCACTAGTTTAACGCCCAAGGATTTCAGTGGAGTTACTCCTAATTTACAGCTTTGTAAGTGAGGTCAGAATCAGGCCTAAGGCATTCAAGGACAGTTTTAAAATAAAATAAAATGAAAACATCTGATCAATTCAAGCTGCATGAACCCAAGTGATAAGTAGAAGACTAGTGTGTTCAGACCATTCTTTGAGCCTGTATGACTCATTTACATTGAGGTGGGTCGGGGGGGAGCTTGTTCGTTTTAAATTGGCCATCTTATGGTCTCATTACTTTTGCCATTTAGAAAGGGAAAATTGGTAAAATAGACATTTAGTTAAAAATAATATACCATGTATGAATAGAAACTGTTTTTATGAGTTTTCTTAGATTTTTACTGTATCTGTGTGTGCATAATAATTATGGTTCAGCCAAAGTCCATTATCATAAATGAATATATAAAATTTGAGGGTAAAAATACATTTGATTATTTAATTAAAAATAAATTCCTTAACTGAAAAAGACATTGAAATATTAAATCTGTCAGACACTTAAAGGAACATAATAAAGGTTGACCAGTTCTAAAATATAACCTCTTTTAAAATAGCAGTTTATTGAAACTAACACAACAGTTACTCCCTGCAACTCTGGAACAAAAAGAATATTATTCAATTGTCTACTCTGTTTACAAGAAAATAGACCAGCATGGCAGACAGAGTAATGATGTGAGGTATAGAAGTACCCTCTGAGTAACAATGCACCAGGTAATCTGAGTTTGTTGTAGGTTACCTGATGTATAAGTGAGATTTAAACACTATTATAGTCCTCCTTATGGAGGTTGGATAGAGACAAACTTTCTCAAGGTGTTTTGAAACAGATAATATTTTAAACTATTAAATCTGTCATCCTTATAGGATTAGTGGATTCCCTTCCCTTTCCTTCCCTCCCCCCCCCCAGTAGATTTTTATTTTTATCATAACTGATTATTGGTGCTGATCCTGTAAAGACAATCAATCAGTTGTAGTGGTTACTACCATCGGTAATCCCACATGAAAGTAATGAAACTATGGTGTGGTGCATACTACCATGGTACTAGGTGTTTTCAGGGGTCAGCGCTTCCTTGGCTTGCTAACTTTTCAGTGTAGAACTCTTGTGTTGATACTGTTTGTAGTGTAGGTTACACATTTTAGAAACTACTATTTATATGATTTAAACAACTTTTTTGAACTACTACCTACGTTGGTGGTGGTTGTTGATTCTCTTGTGTCTTCAATGGGTTTAGCTGCCAACCCTTGGAAGGGACAGGAAAAATACATTAACAACTTTGTGCAACTGTTGGCATGGCCAGGTATTAGCTTGTAGGGGTCTGTAGACTGACTACCCTCACTGCACAGGGTCAAGAGGCAGCGCCACAAAGCTGAAAAATCATCACTCCTGCGTGGAACGTGCAGAAGAAACTCTGTGCTGTTGCACTCACGGAATTTCCTGGGTTCTGATTTTTCCCTTGCAGGCTCTTCCACACTATTTCAGTACAAAGTATTTTTATTATTTTGAAAATCATTTTTATTCAAACCTTAGTATTAAGTCTTTTTTTAAGGTAAATTCCACTCTTAGCCTCAAATTTCAGTATCTGAGGATGCCGTCCGAAGCACCTTCTTCATATGATAGATTTTGCCTATTGTGTAGTATTGGATGTTCTCCTTAAATCTGAATCTTTTTTAGGTGTCTTAATTTGTTTTTGTGGTAGTCATTTAACATTGTTTATTTGAATTATAGACGAAGTAGATAAGTATTTGTATGATGTGGTCTAGTTATTATTTTCATTAGGATGATAGTTTCATATCTTTTTTTTTTCTTCTTCTTTTCCCTAGTCACATAATGCAGATTTTGCAACCAGTGAAAAGACTAGCATAATGGTAGTTTCCATACTTTTCATGAGGAAGTTCAGTTATGCAAAAACATTGGACAGCAATTCTAGTATTTCCTGGTTTGTAGCTGGTTTTGGATATACAGAAGTGAATTACTTTCTATTTTTAAGTAGGTTGTGACCAACCAAATCAGTTTAGTTATGGTGAAATCCATGGCTGAGTCAGAGGAATAGCAAGATTTAAAAGCGAACTAAAATGCTTAAAAAAAGAAAAATGTTCAAGATTCAAAATCCATTACAGATATTTACTTATGTTTGAATGACAAATAAGAAGATCCCTCTGCTGGTAAACCAATGGAGGGTGAAGGAAATACAATATCCACAATGTTTACATTGTGATGTTTCCCTAAGACTTCTTCAGTCAGGGAGGAAAGGTTCAGTCATGGTGTGTAATAACCTCAGAGATCCACAGCAAAGAGGTCCTTTGCTTCCTAATGGCTATAGGGCTTCCCCTGCACTCCTCTTGTGGCTCCATGGTAGCACTGCGTCCATTGAACTCATTGCTGCCACTACAAGCCAGTCCCCCCTCTCTCACTGAGGGAGAGCTCTGCGCAAAAGTAAATGTAGCTTGAGACTGCAATAAAGTTTCCATGAGTTCTCCAAGGTAGAGGTGAATATTATCATGCACTGCCCCATGGAGGGCTCTCCCTGGGTATCCAGGAAAGCTGCAACAGCGACAATTAACTTGTGCATATGGAGGATCCCCTGCAAACAGTTCTGGAGTCCAAATTTCTAAAAAGAGTACTTGAAATTAGTTCTTCCTTTGTATACCTTTCAAAATGTGAGTTCACGTTTTTGTTGTGACTCCCCACTTCCCACCAATGAGATTAGTGTCATCTCTTTGAATGATGGCATTAAAAACAACTAAAGCTGTGTGTCACGATGCAAATCTCTGCAAATTTTAAGTTGGTTGAATCAGACTTACTCTGTGTATACATCTTATGCATCCATTGCTTCGACTATATAATTTGAAAAATATGTATTATTCTCCTTCTGTAGTGTATCACCCACAATTATCTGTTAGAGATTTGCATAAAGATTGAAGTTAGAACCTGGTCCTTAAGTAGTAACTAAACTTCAAGTTGTAAATTTACTCTTGCATTCATTGTAGGGAAATATGCCAACAAACTTTTAGGGCCACTGTTGTTATGGCCTTTTGTTTGGTTAACTACCTGCCTTACGTGCATGCACGCATACACGTGTGCACACACAGTGACTGTGTGCAAGCTGCACACCTAAAGTTATTTGAAAAGCTGGCCCTTGAAGTATTACCCATAGGCTTTAGAGCTTATATTGAATTAAGAGCAATGAGAATAGTTCATGCCTCCCTTAGAACTATTGTTACAGGATAAAACAGCATTACATCATTGCACATTGAAAACTTTAAAATCATAAATCTACAAGTTTAATTTTCTTTTTAGTACAAATAATAAATAATCTATCATGGGGCTATATAAATGGATTAGGAGTCTGACACTGCATTTTAGGTGCGAGAGATGACATTTATTGCTGAAGGAAAAACACAAAATCCTAAGTGTATTTAAAGACCTTAGTAGCCAGTGAGCCAAATTAGGACCATTTCAGCATAAATGCAATGAGGGGAAAAAGGGTGGTAAGGAGAGGGTACCGTGAGCACCATGCTGGTGTACATCAGCACATGAGGGAGTCTTAATTCATCTGTGTGGGGGAGCTTGTCTAAGGAAAGGGTCTAGTAATAAGAGAAGAGTTAGCAGCTTGTGGCAGAACAGGTAATCATCAAGTGATTCATCCCCTGTCCCTCATTCCCAACTTCTGGCAAACAGAGGCTAGGGATACCATTCCTGTCCATCCTGGCTAATAGCCCTTGATGGCCCTATCCTCCGTGAATTTATCTAGTTCTTTTTTGAACCCTGTTGTGGTCTTGGCCTTCAAAACATCCTCTGGCAAGGAGTTCCACAGGTTGACTGCGTTGTGTGAAGAAATACTTCCTTTTGTTTGTTTTAAACCTGCTGCCTACTAATTTCATTTGTTGGCCCCTAGTTCTTGTACTATGAGAGGGAGTAGATAACACTTCCTTATTTACTTTCTCTACACCAGTCATGATTTCATAGACCTCAATCATATCTCCCCTTGGCCGTCTCTTTTCCAAGCTGAAAAGTCCTGGTCTTATTAATCTCTCCTCATACGGAAGTGTTCCATACCCCTAATCATTTTTGTTGCCTTATTCTGAACCTTTTCCAATTCCAATATATCTTTTTTTGAGATGAGGTGACCACATCTGCACACAGTATTCAAGATGTGGGCATACCATGGATTTATATAGGGCAAGACGATATTTTCTGTCCTATTGTCTATCCCTTTCTTAATTATTCCTGGCATTCTGTTCACTTTTTTTGACTGCCACTGCACATTGAGTGGATGTTTTCAGAGAACTATCCATAGACACATAGACTTTAAGGTCAGAAGGGACTATTATGATCATCTAGTCTGACCTCCTGCACAGCGCAGGCCACAGAATCTCACCCACCCACTCCTGTAATAAACCCCTAACCTATGTCTGAGCTATTGAAGTCCTCAAATCATGGTTTAAAGACTTCAAGGTGCAGAGAATCCTCCAGCAAGTGACCCGTGACCAAAGTTGCAGAGGAAGGTGAAAAACCCCCAGAGCCTCTGCCAATCTGTCCTGGAGGAAAATTTCTTCCCGACGCCAAATATGGCGATCAACTAAACCCTGAGCATGTGGGCAAGACTCAACAGCCAGACACCCAGGAAAGAATTCTCTGTAGTAACTCAGATCCCACTCCATCTAACATCCCACCATAGGCCATTGGGCATCTTTACTCTAATAGTTAAAGATCAATTAATTGCCAAAATTAGGCTATCCCATTATACCATCCCCTCCATAAACTTATCAAGATTAGTCTTGAAGCCAGATATGTCTTTTGCCCCCACTGCTCCCCTTGGAAGGCTGTTCCAGAACTTCACTCCTCTGATGGTGAGAAACCTTTGTCTAATTTCAAGTCTAAACTTTCTGATGGCCAGTTTATATCCATTTGTTCTTGTGTCCACATTGGTACAGAGCTTAAATAATTCCTCTTTCTTGCTCGTATTTATCCCTCTGATATATTTATAGAGAGAAATCATATCTCCCCTTAGCCTTCTTTTGGTTAGGCTAAACCAGCCAAGCTTTTCCAGTTTCCTTTCATAAGACAGCTTTTCCATTCCTCGGATCATCCTAGTATCCCTTCTCTGTACGTGTTCCAGTTTGAATTCATCCTTCTTAAACATGGGAGACCAGAACTGCACACAGTATTCCAGCTGAGGTCTCACCAGTCCCTTGTATAATGGTACCAATGACTCCAAGATCCCCTTCTTGAATGGTAACAGCTAATTTAGACCCCATCATTTTATATGTATAGTTGGGATTATGCTTTCCAATGTGCATTACTTTGCATTTATCAACATTAAATTTCATCAGCCATTTTGTTGCGCAGTCACCCAGTTTTGAGAGATCCTTTTGTAGCTCTTTGCAGTCTGCCTGGGTCTTAACTCTCTTCAGTAATTTTGTATCATCTGCAAATTTTGCAACCTGTTTACCCCTTTTTCCAGATCATTTACGAATATGTTGAATAGGACTGGTCCCAGAACAGACCCCTGGGGGACACCAGTATTTACCTCTCTCCATTCTGAAAACTGGCCGTTTATTCCTAGCCTTTGTTTCCTATCTTTTAACCAGTTATCAGTCCATGAGAGTACCTTCCCTCTTATTCCGTGGCAGCTTACTTTGCTTAAGAGCCTTTGGTGAGGGACCTTGTCAAAGGCTTTCTGAAAATCTAAGTACACTGGATCCACTGGATCCCCTTGGTGCATCTGCTTGTTGACCCCTCAAAGAATTCTAGTAGATTGGTGAGGCATGATTTCCCTTTACTAAAACCATGTTCACTCTTCCTCAACAAATTATGTTCTGTGTCTGACAATATTGTTCTTTATTATTGTTTCAACCAGTTTGCCTGGTATCAAGCGGAGTGCCCCAGGGGTTGGTCCTGGGGCCGGTTTTGTTCAACATCTTCATTAATGATCTGGATGATGGGATGGATTGCACCCTGTAATTTCCAGGATCACCTCTGGAACCCTTTTTAAAAATTGGCGTCACATTAGCTATCCTCCAGTCATCTGGTACAGAAGCTGATTTAAATGATAGGTTACAGACTACAATTAGTAGTTCTGCAATTTCACATTTGAGTTCCTTCAGAACTCTTGGGTGAATACCATCTGGTCTTGGTGATTTATTGCTGTTTAATTTATCAATATGTTCCAAAACCTCCTCTAATGATACCTCAATCTGGGACAGTTCCTCAGATCTGTCACCTAAAAAGAATGGCTCAGGTTTGGGAATCTTCCTCACATCCTCAGCCATGAGGACCGATGCAAAAAATTCATTTAGTTTCTCCGCAATGGCCTTATCATCCCTGAGTGCTCCTTTAGCACCTATCATGATGCATGGCAAGATCTAAACAATACAGTTTGTCCCACCCAAGAGCAATGGTCTATTGAACATGTGCCACCCTGCTATGCTTCTACAGACCTCTGAATATGAATTGAGTCACGTAGGATGTTGGTCGCTGAATACTTCAAATACACAACATTTAGCTTCTGAGGGTATATCTACACAGCAATAAAAGACCTGTGGCACAACTGTGGCTGACTTGGGTCAGTTGATTCAGGTTCATAGGACTTTGGCTGTGGGGCAAAATATTGCAGTGTAGGCATTGATGAGGCGGTTCAGACTCTGAAACCCCGTAAGGATGGAGGATCTCAGAGCCCAGGCTCCAGCCCAAGCCTGAATGTCTCCACTTCAGATTTTAGCCCCACAGCCTGAGCCCAGTGAGTCCTACTCAGTTGACCCAGTTCTGAGACTCCATGTCATGGTTTTGTACGACAGTATTAGACCATGGATCTCAAACTCAAATCACCACGAGGGCCACATGAGGACTAGTACATTGGCCCGAGGGCTGCATCACTGACACACACACCCCACTTACCCTGGCCCCGACCCCATTCCAACCCCTTCCCCAAAGTCCCCACCCCAACTCCACCCCCTCCCAGCCCCTATTTCAACCACTTCCCCAAATCCCCGCCTCTGCCCCGCCTCTTCTTCACCTTCTCCCCTGAGTGCGCAACTCCCTGCTCCTCCCTCCTGGAAAGTGCTAAGCGCCTGGAGGTAGGCATAGGAGCGGGGATGTGGCGCCCTGGGGGGGGAGGGAGACTTGACTGCAGGAAATAACTTGGGGAGGGCGGGGGGGAGCTTGGCAGCCATAGGAAATAAGTTGCGGGGGGAGCTTGGCGACCATAGGAAATGGCTGGGGGAGAGCTTGGCGGGCCGCAGCAAATAACTCCGCGGGCTGCGTGTTTGAGACCCCTGGTATAGAAGTACCTAGAGATAATAGTCTGTCTTCATGAATTCTTCTCAGGTGATTGCAGGGAATAGGCATAGAGATGGGACACACATTTACTTAACTTCATTATATGATTTAATTTGAAATTCTTTTTGGTCACAGTGTATGCATACAAGTATCAGGGCATCCAGTTTTCAGAAGAAAGTTTGTTTTTGCTTTGTACAATCTGAGGTCATCAGTCTCCTGCTGCTTGGCTCTATGTATCATTTTTGATTGATCCATGGTAGACTGTCGTCTAGCTGTTTTTATTTTTGAGACATTTAGTTTTGGATGAGGAACAAGTGGCTTAAATTCAATATGAACAAGACTGAAGAAAGCATTTTGAGGAACATATGTATTTCTTATGAGAGCCCATTTATTCATGGGATGAGGCAGCTGCCTGTGAGACAGGTTCATAATTTAGGAGTCATTTTGGATCACCGTCAGCATGGTACAGCAATTCTCTAGAATCACCGTTATCACTTCCTGGTTGAATGTAATATCCATTTTTTCCCTCCTATCCAGATCACACTAGTCATTCATGAGTTGGAGGAGCATATTTCCTTAGATGTGCGATGCAAAGCTTAAGCTTGATCGTTTCCATCCATTTTCTGAACAAATAGAGCAGAGGTCAAAATTAGTAGTGACCTGCGTCTGTCACTATACTTGGCCATTGAAAATGTATTAGTATATAGTCCAGTGGTTTAGAAGTAAATATCACAACTATTACTGAACAATTTAAGTAGAAAATTTAATCAAAAGACCCCCAGACCCGATTTTTATGCCACAGTCAGAATATTTGCAATAGTGTCAAATAGCAAGTTTAAGTTAACATTGTTTCAGTTGAGTAGGGGACAAAGAGTTTGGAGATCTGTTGCATTATAAATAGCTGGCTAATACCTTGACTATCACTTTGTATATTTAAAATGTTATTTTATTACACAGTGCTTACACCTCTATTGTAAAATGTGATGATTAGTATATCAACTTCTGGTGATTGATTATTGTTTGAAGACTGAAATATTAGTATATCAACTTCAAACAATAATCAATCATCAGAAGACTGAAATTTTAACGTCTCATAAGATTGGCTCACAATTCAGTGTTGTTTTAACTAGTAACAGAAGATCTACCTAGGCTGATAGCTGTGGCTGCAGTCTTCTCACCACATTACATAGGTATCTTCCTAATACTGATGTTATTCATAAGGACTCCCTCCAAAATGCTCTAGGCAATGTACAGCCAATTTAAAACACCCCACAGTACAATAAAAACACTTAAAATTCCCCTTTTAACATTCATACATGGGAAAAATAAATGAGGAAGTCCAGTATAAAAGGGGGGGGGGGAGGAATGAGGAAGATAGGTAATAAAGATGGAGTAAGATAGACTTCACCTGGAGCAAGTTCCACCACCTGGAGCCAACCAAAGTACATTAATGATCACTTAAGGAATGAAGATGGAATCCCTAAATAGTAGGTAGTGTATGAGTACAAGTAATTATCAGGGTCAAGTTCAAGGATGTCTCTAATAGAGAAAAGATTGATAACATTATGGGCTTTGTAAACCAACAATGCCAGCTTTATAGTAATTTCATTATTTTATAGGCAGACAGTATAAGGAACACGGAAAGTCCAGTATGCTCACAGTAATTCAAGTCCGTACACATATGTGCTGTTTCATTCTGAACAAGCTCAAGCAATTAGAAGACCATATGAAGTAGGAATTTACAATATTTTTCAAAATTTGAGCAAAATCCATTGACCTGTGGTTTTTAAGCCATTAATTACTCAGAAACATCTGAAAGAAGAAATTCTAAACTTGATTTGACTTTGGTACATCCCATTCAACCTTAAATTGCTAAAACACCTTTCCTGCAGACCTCCTAAAAAGACTAAGATTGCAGCCCTGTTGTATGACTGTGCAAGAAGATCCACGGATTCTTTCTAGTAGGTTTTCAGCCTGTTGCAACTCAGGGTCATTATTAGACTTGTCAGTGGCTGGCAGACAGACTGTTGTTCTACTTCTTCAGCTACATTCACTCTTTCCCCTATCTGTACCTACAAAAAAAGGATGCTTTTATTATTTAGCTTGATTCTAAGCTTTTTACTGGAATGGAGCTTGCAACTTTTTCCAAGCTGAATAGATCTACATTTCTTTCTTTCCTTTTCACTTTTCACGTTTTTGGTTTTGTAAAGCAAGAAAACTAATGATAATGTGACATTAAGGTTGAATTATCAGGCACTCGGAAGTCAAGAAGTTCCAATTGCTTCTGTGGTATTAATTCAGCTATGTTTCATGTCCTGCATTTTTATGGTACACCATTCACAGTTGAAACAAATTTACTTTAAATCAAGAGAAACTTGAAGATATTGTGTCTGTATATGTAACATAGCAGAGTTAATGCTGTAGGAGCAATGGTGTGCGTGTATACACACATACATATATATGTACTGTTTTGGAGGGAGGTGTTCAGATACTAGGTTGATGGAGAACATTATAAAGTTCCCTAAGATAGATCTTCTGTTTCTCTTGGTTTAATTTTCCTCTTTTCTATACTTTTGAGTTCTTGATATTTCAGTCTTTATATTAATTATTGCTTCATTTTTGTCCTTGATTTTGTTAAATGCTGAGTATTTTAAAGGAAACAGAGATTAAAACAAACATTGTCTATCACAGCAAAGTTAGCATTATGAGTGCCACTTTTATTGGGAATCTCAACTTTTATCCAATGTAGAACTAACACATTTGCATGTGCCCCACTGAGGCAGAGATGTGGTACCTCAAACATAAGTCTCCAACCCATTTTTTCTCTTTGGGGGAGAATTAGATACTTTAGTGGAATAACCTTACAGTAGTGTCCACAACAAGGCCCCCAACTCCATCAGTAATTGCACCAACATTTGGTTTACTACTTATTAATTCAGGATCAGATTTTAGGATGCTGAGCTAACATTTTCATCTTCATAAGACAAGGAACCCTGCTAACAAAATAATGATAAAAAATAAGCTATTCACTAAGATTCTTGTATAGTGTCAAACAGCCAGCCAGCAGGATCGGGGATAAAATGCTTGTTATTAGCAGCCTGCCAGTTCCCCAACTAGCATATCCAAACTAAATGATACCCATAGTGGTGCACAGAAGACAGGAAGTGGATGAATATGGGAACAAGATCTGATGCATTTTCCTTGAGGAAAAAATTCCTTCTCAATCTCAAATGTAGCATTAAGTGATATATCATGTGCGTCTGAGCAAGGATTAAATTGACTAAACCTTAGCATGCAACATGCTTCTGAACCAGTCTCCCATTATGTATGCTAAGAGGACGAGTATGGTACCAGCAGAAATCTGTGTAGAAGGATATTCAAGGAGAAACTGGGGTGAAGGAAAGAAATATTTTACTGCTGGCATCAAGGGAGATTGGGTACGCCTTACACTTACGAAAACTCCATTTATCCTCCCCCATTCTGTCCCTTGGAGCAATTGGCCATTCAGTCCTATGACAGACTGGTGGTCTCTGAATCCACTAATTGCAGGCTGGTGTATCATGTGCAAAATATTTCCTTTCTTATGGATTGTTGTGTTGGGAGCTCTTTCTAGTGCCATCCTGCCAGAGGCCCCATCAACTCGTTCATTCTGCATAGGCAAGAACCTACATTTTGTCATTTCATTAAGCTCCATAATATCACAATAGGTCATAGCCTCATATAGAAATGTTATATACTCTTTCTCTTACATATGATTAGACATTAAGGTCTATAGACAGAATTCAACTTCTGTTAAAATCTAGGGAAAGAATCCCATTGACTTGACTTCAGTGGGAGTTGGTCAGGTTGTATAAAAGTAGATAGCCTAGACAAATTTTTGTTAAGAGGCAAATTTACACACTACTTAAAATAATAATTAGCACTTCATGTTTTTAAAGCCCTCTACAAATATTAATTAATCCTCGCAAAACTTGTGTGAAGCAGATAAGAAAACATTACCTTATTTATCTGATGGGTAACTGAATCTGATTAGTTTTGGTTTGCCCAAAGCTGCAGAGCGACTGCTTAACACAGCTGAGATTTATAGCTTAGGAGTTCCTGGCTCTCAGCCCTGTGTTTTTAACACTGTATCCAGACCTTTATAGACTCATAGGCTTTGAGGTTAGAAGGGACTGTCATGATCATCTTTCAGAAGATGTAGTGTTTTCTTTTTATTAGTATCTTCTGATAGTCTGCTTATGAGTAAAACTGAATAAATGTATACGTATAGCTCAGGGGTTCTCAACCTTTTTCTTTTTGAGCCCAACCGCCACCCCCAACATGCTATTAAAAAAAACTCCACGGCCCACCTGCGCCACAATAACTATTTTCTGCATATAAAATCCCGGACCAGCATGAGGGGGTAGCAAGACTCAATATGTCTTACTCCTTATATATTTATACATGTTATTAATCAAAATAGAGTTTAAATAGGAAAATGTGCTAAATAAAATATATTGGTTTTATGATGATAATTACAAAGTTTATGGCAATTGATGGTTTCATGATGTTTACAAAGCTCAATTAAACAAATTTAATATAGGAATGTTCACTTACAAGGAATCACTCTATTAAATCACAGTAAAGCAGTCTTCTTAATCATGGTAAATGTATAAAAAGGGAGATGATTTTGTGCTAATGTGGAACACTGAGTCATTAATACAGGTCTTCAACTGTTTGTTAGTCAAGTGCTGTACCAGTTAAAGTTATGGGACTGTCAGTGACAGTTCTACCAACAGTGATTACAAAGTTAGAAATTTTAGAAATATAAACAGGGATTTATCTATTGAAATATCAATTTAATGTAAACATTTCTTTGGACAATAATACATAGCCATTTTTTTTCCTTTGCAGCATATACGCCCATGCATAATATTACTACCAAGGATGCCATTAGAGCTTCACAGCAACTTTTCAATTCTTCTTTTATACTGTTAAAGTAGTGCTATTCTGAACTACTGTGATGAAGCTTCTGGTCCACGTTCAACCCAGTTAAAAGTTGACTTCTCTATTGTTCATATAAATTCTGTACTCATATTGGCAGCTTGCAAAGGCTGATCTTTCAAAATAGGCAGAAACTTCAGTTCAGGGTGGTATTACAGTAGTAGTCTTTTCTGATATCACCATGGTCTTCCCTTAAGGGCCCTTCAGAAACAGTTCAAGGAGCTTATATGTGCTAAGTCTTAGTTACCATTAGGAGGAGTGCTTGGGTCTAGCCAAAAAATCAAGTTGCTGATCTCTTGTTCTATTCTGATGGTTTCAGTTTGTGTGAAGTGATTTATTTCAGACTTCCAGCTTCTTTTGGTTTAGTTTTGATGGGAAGTCCATTGACTGATTGCCTTTTTGAAAAACGGTGATGGTCCAATCACAATTAAAATTGTAATTCATGTGTCATGGCTTCCATCCAGTTAAAAAGCAGATATTTCTTCTTGTGGTTTTATATTTGTAACTGCATGCCATTATGTGGGATTTGTTCCCAGAATTCAAGGTCTGAAATCTTCTTGTCCAAACCTTATTAGAACATCCCAGCTCAGCTTTGGAATTTCAGAAACTTTTGAACAGCTGATGAGCAATTGCTCTGTGCTTCTTCCTGGTGCCTTCCATCCTGCCATAATCAGTTCTACAGTCTTTCCAAAGCTTCTTCTTTCCTTCTCATACTGTAATTTCTCTTCTTTCCAAAGTCCATTTTGAAGGTTTCTAGTGTTTATGTAAAGTATTTCCACATTTTTGAAGTTTTTTTTTTATAAATTTATTGAATGCGTCCATTGTGTAGCTGTACGGTCACTTGAATCATCTGTGCTCCAACAGTCTTAGTTTGGTTCAACACCACTGGGATGAAACTTGTATGAGTCTTTAATCTTTGTTATAAGCACCTGTTTCTTCATTTTCCACTTATTCTTATTTGATTTATATGGTAGAATCATTTTTGTGTTATCAGATATAAAGTATTTAACCAGCCCATGTGGTCATTCACTTCCTTATAAAATACTTTGGTAGGATTTATCTTAAATATTTTCACTGGTTTTACAACATATCAGTTTAATGTTTTGCCTAATATTTGCTATGACTTTGACAACTTTGATCATTATCTTTCAGTTATGGTCTTTAATCAGTTTTCTTATTTGAAATAAAAGTACATATTTATAATGACACTTTGGGGTTACAATTTCAAAGGTTGCATTTAAAGGATCGGTGTATAGCTCACCCTAAGGAGGAATTGGAAGGAAGGGCTGGAATACTGGGAGGGGGACATGGGAGTAGAGCCCCTTTCCCATAGACTAGGCCCGGATTTGGAATAAGGGCTTTATCTCCATCCTACTGCTCCTTCATGATGCTGGTGGGAGGGGAATAGGGATATGAGCATTGAAGGAGAGTGTTAGAAAAGTGGGTAAAAAGGAAGGGAGTCAGAGCTGTGCAGTGGTTGACACTTCAGCTCTGTTGCCCAAAAAATCCCACATCAGTCAATAAGTAATAGATACTTATATGGCCCCTGTCACTGTAGTATCTGAGTGCCTAACAGTCTTTAATGTATTTATCCTCACAACACCCCTGTGAGGTAGGGAAGTACTATTGTCCCCATTTTACAGCTGGGGAACTGAGACACAGAGATTAAGAATACTTCTATGCTGCAGCTGCAGGTGTAATTTCTATCTTGGGTAGAAGTACATGTGCTAGCTTTGATCAAGCTAGCTCACTAAAATAGTGTAAGCCACCAGAATACTATCCTGTCTGATATGCTAGAGATATATATATATATATATATGGGTGGCTAGCCTGGGCTGCTGCCCATGCTGCACTGCTGTTATTAGCGTGCTGTCTCAATCAAAGCTAGCACTGTAGGTCTTCAGTCTGGAGATTACTCTTCCAAGGTGACGTGTAGACATATCCTAGTGACTTATCCAAGGTCACACAAGAAATCTGTTCCAGAGCAAGGACATGAACCCAGATTTCCCCAGTCCTAACAACTAGGGCATCCTTCCTGTCATGCCCAGTCCCCACATCTGTCCCCATTCAAAAAATGTCCCTGTGACTCCAGCCTAGTCTCTGCACTGTTCCTACATCCTGTTCCCAGCTCCTCAGCCTATGGGTCCCATGTTGATGCCTGCCTCCTCTATGGGGAGGACATTTCTGGGGAGAGAGCCAGGCTGTGCTAGGCAGGCAGAGTGAGGAGAGATGATACAGAGGTAGTGTGATGGGACGAACACTCAGCTAGTACATTCTGTGGCCAATGGTAAACACTGTCAAGGAGCCAGAGGCAGTCGAGGGGGAGAGTTGGACTTGTGGTAAATTGGGGTGCTGAGAATTTTATTTTTAAACCAGGAAAATGACATGCCTAAAAAATTTAATGCAGAGTTAAGATGGCCCAGTGGTGCCTAGTGGCCTTCCAGAATGTGGAGAGTAGGAAATACAAAGTTAAGGTAATTGCCAGTGGTACATGGGGATAGGGGGCTGGCCAGAGTGAGGAGAGCAGTAGACTAGTTGGGGAAGGGTCATGGCTGGGGAAGTCTGACTGGAGGGAGGGCAGGCCCCAGCTGGAATGGGGGGGAACCTAGTGATGGCATGGGATTTGGCTGAGTGTACAACTCAGCATACGTAATCAAAGAAGTACATGACCCTCTTGTAAGCTGTTGTCTGTGCTATAAGTATGCAGCTTCAGAAGGTGCCAGACAGCAAGGAGTAACTTTTATGTCCTAACGCCTTCTAAAGTGATAATGGCTTAACGGGAAGGAAGAAGGTTAGCTGGAAATGTTGGTGTGGAGGGAGACAGTAGGGGAGAGGGGGAGAGATACACCAGTCATGGAATAAAACTGTCATGGTTTTGGGACATAAACTACGTCTGTGATTTCTCTCTCCATCCTGTCCACAGCTCCACTTTCCAAACATTTCAAAGCACAAACGTTATCACTATTCCACTATAACAAAGTGTATAGGAGTGGGGAGGATGGATTAAGGATCACATAGCGTCTTTTATCTTTAGTCTGCCACTGTACCCTTCAACCGCAAACACATAATCACAACAGCTTAAATGATCACAACCTCCAAACAAACAAACCACCTTCTTTCTGTGCAAAAAAATGAGAAGATTGACTGACAAAACTTCATAGTCACAGAGTTAAGGTTGCTGGGTGGTATTTTGTGCCCTTTCAGAATGTTGGATTCAGCAAAACTCCAACTTCTGAAAACCTGCAAATGCAGAGTTAAGGTTAACACCAATATCACCTTAACTCTGTCCTCTTAGAGTAATGATCCAATTAATCTATACTCACACTCCAAGTGCATAACGCTCAGGGAGTAGGGCACATGACCACTGTAGGACAGAATTTAATTCCTTCTCTTTACTAAGGCAAAATGTGTGTTTCGGTAAGCTGTTCTGAACAGAAGCTACCTATAACTAACCGACTCAACAGAAACAACACCACACCCACTGAAGTTTACAACTTCCTCACCCTTTTTCACAACCTCTTTACCTGTCTATCACTGTACTTCCATATTTAAACCCACAGACCACTCTCGCATCATGTCTGACTATTAATAATCCCCTTGGCAAGAAGATCCCTGTTTACCACTACTTCCACAACCTATAGAACTCAGTGCTGAAATGAGGCATACTGGATCACTCAAGGTACACAAGCACCTCTTCACTTTGATATCACATACAGTTGGGAGGAGGGCTCAGGGCTGAGACCCACGCTCTGGAGGGTAGGGCTCCACAGATCTCGTATCACAAAAACAGCTCTGCCAAGCTGGTTTAACTAATCCTTCCACCATTCAATACAGCTACACCTAAAACAGTTAACACAATTGGGTTCAGGCCAATAATTGCCAGCTCCAGGAGGTGGGGCAGGTTAAGGTTGCTTTTCAATGTATCTTTACCCTGGATTTCCTGGTTTTCAGAGGTTTGAGTTTTGCTCAGCTTTCCAGAAGACACAAGATATCACTGGGCAACCCTGGTTTTGTGTTAATGAAGTATCTGGTCAGTTAATATTGTTTTAATTGGCATGGTAACATTACTTATCAATGGCAAAGTGACATGAGAGTTATACATGTTTGTTGATACTTTATACCAAACCATACAATCATTTATTTCCTTTATGCCATGTATTTCACAGAAAAATTATTTTAGCAATATTAGAGAGGATGAGGTTTTTTGTGTACTGTTTTTCATATCCCTCAACTTTGAAAGCCATGCTCATATGGTATCAGCTGTACGAGGCTCACAGGACTCCTAGAAACTTCTAAAACTTACTTAAAATAGCTTTTCGCTAAATAGTAAAATTGTAATTTTAAAGCCTGATATCTCAAATTGTACTAGAGCTAGCAATGAGTGTTTCAATCATGTGAGCCCTGTATGTTGGATTGGTTCCCCTAGCCACTGGAAAGGCCATGATTGGGGCTTACAGTCATTTTTACACACATACCATCTCTTAAGAGTGATCTTCAGTCACAAATGAGGATCAGGGCCCACATTTTTAATATTTTACTCCAGGGCCTGAACTAGTATTATGCATTATTGTATGGATACCTGCATACTCTTGTCTTGACTTACGAAGAAAAATTTAAAGAGCTAAGTGTACATTAGATAGTTTGGCTAAGAAACTGCAAAGGGAAGACAGAACAGCCTACACATATAAAAAATGGTAAGCACTGAAGGTAACGATAAAATATTTAGGGTGGTACAGGGGGTTATAGTTAGGAAATAAAGGGGTGAAATTACATAAGAGAAGATTAAGGCTCTAATGTCAGGAAAAACACTACTAACTTTTTCCAACTTTGGTGCCTACAATTAATAAAGTAAGTTAATATTTAGTTACGTGAATGAGTGGTCTGATATTTTAGGTGCCTAGATATGGATTTAAGTGCTTAATTCAATGCACCTAAGTTGCAAAATATTGTCCATACTGCTTAAATTCTGCTAAGTTTTACAGAGCGAACAGAAGTCACAATCTTTGTGCTTGAAGAATTTACAGTATATAGTTCTGATCCTGCAATCTGATCTGTGTTGGTAGACGCCTGTGCACATGTTGGATCCCATTGACTTCTGTGACTCTACGTGGGCATGAGAGTCTACCCATCCAGATCAGCTCAATTTTAGACATGATGCAGTGGGTAAGAGCAATGAATAGTTAGATTGAAGGTGCGGGGAAGAAAGGGAGGACAAGGATGAAGGTGATATAAAGATCTTGTGGTTTTCTTGGTTTTCTTATATGCATGTCTTGACCATGCTAATGTTAATTTAGTAGGGAACAAACCTGCACAAGCAGGAAAATAATCTGCGTCTTTCCTATTTGTAATTTTTATTATTCTGTTAAGGTTGGGGTAATTTTAGAAAGGAAAGATTTATGGCAATAAACTGAGGATGTGCCTGTGGCCTGTTGAAGAAACACTTGTTCACAGATAGTGGACAATGACATAATACACTTGCAGAACTGTTAACACACTCGATTAAAGGCAATATGTTTTTTAGAACTGAACAGGTTATTTTTTCAACAAAATATTTTTGACTGTAGCCCAATCTATGAACCGTTAATTATATTGATTACTTAAGAATTTCCAGGTATCACTCTGGGGTTTGACAGGTTTTTGTCCCAAGATCAGGACTAGTATTTTTAAACTTATTGTTTAACTGGGAAGCCTGATGTGCACAGTTGCAACACTCACACTTTAGGAACGCTTCTGTATTTGTAATAGTTTATTAATACATTTAGCAAAGTCACAAACATTCTAACCCAACAAGGTAAATAGAGATAATACAGACTGTACATCTGAACGTCCTTATCCTCAGACCATCCCTTGCAGAACAACCTGAAAGGTTAGTCATTATCTTCCTCATCATCATAAGTGGCAATCATCCTGGCATCTCCCAAGGGCTATGTCTCTTCTCCTGCCCACAGACTGGGATACAACTTCTATAATATGTTACGCTGATGCCACTATGTCTCATGTATATTCAGGAGGGGTTTCTCCCATGCTCCTTATTTGTATTTCCTCACCCTACTAATGTTGGGGTGCCCTTCTCCTATCATTTAGTATATTAATGATCTCAGCTTATCAGATACATCAGTTCGTTGCCATGGCACTCTTGTGGTCAAACATCTGCAGATGTTCCCATCCTAAGATAGCCAAGAGCTGGTGTTAGCTCATGTTCCTGTGATTGGCTGGTGTTTTGGTCAAACTTTCCCCTTAAATGCTCTATTGTCAGTTCCCCAATATTAGGGGTGACCATAAGGCCATTTATCTGAGCCAAAGTTCATAGGCCTCAAGCCTTATCGTAACTGCTGAAGCCAATGTCTTACAGAATACAGGCCTCTGGATGCCTTGCATTACTGTTGAATAAAATAAATGCTAAAGCTAGCTTTATGGGCTACAGGACACAGAGATGCTTTTAGGTCTATAACTCTCACTGTCTGCATCTCTGTAATTTTTTTTCTTTAAAAATTGGTCATATCAGCATTTCGCTATATAACTCCACCGTCATAAGATTATTTCAAATCAAGTTTGCTGTGGTGTTTAAACTTCAGTTGTGAGCTAGGGTTACAAATGTTTGCAAAGATATTGTCCCTTTGAAAAGTTGTTCTGGCACTCAGTCTTGCTCTATTGGCTATCTTGGTAGGATTTTTTTTTATTTTAATTTTTTTTTTGCCATACACCTCTTTCCTTCCCACCCCTGATCAGCAAATACGTATTAGAAATGCTGGCCAGTAAATCTGA